>NC_067250.2:191940043-192243073 GCF_019359855.2 Lolium perenne | reverse complement strand
AACTTTACCTTGGGGGTAACTGTTGCAAATCTTACATTCAAACATTCTGAGTCCGAAAGTATCTTTACACCTAACCTAAGCTGAATCTCAAGCGGCAATGATGGTTGGTGTTTCTCAAGGATTTTTGGGATAGGTCTCTTTGTAACTCCGACAAGATTGATGTCGTGGTTAACACAATTAGTCGGAAGGCCTAATGCCATAATCTCTTGAATCATCAAGAATAACCATTCTCCATAAGGATCTTGTATGACTTATTCTAGGAGTTGCCCTTATGATGCTTTTCAAATCCTGAAGTCTTGACCTCCGCTTGATGACCTATTGAAGGCTAGTCAATAGCCTAATATTGGTGTCTAGAACATCAAGGAGAACATCATAAGCAGTGTTGCTAAGTGTCTCTCGGTCAATCCCTCGAAATCATTCTCCGGTGACAACAACTTCGTTCGGAGAAATTTCACTCACCGCTGATCCTTGGCACTTCTCTAGCCAGTACCCTTCCCTTTCCGTTGGTCATTACCTGAAATTCTAATCAATTCACACGTTGTGTGAATTCGTCAGTCATCTAGGCCATAGCCTTTTGAGTAGACAACAATCATTTCATGTACCCTTGCCAGAAAAGTGACTATGATTTTGAAATCCAAAGTTTCTCTCGTTGGGTAACCACTTGTACTTCTACGAGTCACCCTCTAAGAGTGCCTCGTCATGGTATCAAAGGCAGTTTAACTTCTCGCTACCTTGTCCCTTCGTAATCTTGTCAAGCGTGGAGCAATTGCCTACCAAAATTTGAAACTTCTTTTGTCTCCTCCGTTACCTTGACGTGTTTCATGTTTGTTATCTCAAAAGTTGTTTTTCAACACTCCTCCCATGAGTTAACCATGAGATACTCGATC
The DNA here is from genome assembly GCF_019359855.2 of Lolium perenne. Classification (NCBI taxonomy): domain Eukaryota; kingdom Viridiplantae; phylum Streptophyta; class Magnoliopsida; order Poales; family Poaceae; genus Lolium; species Lolium perenne. Next base: position 192,242,186 of record NC_067250.2, on the reverse strand, counting down.
TTGTGAAGATCCATCATTCCAGAGTTATTCCCTCTTTCCTTTAGGTGCAGTTGAGCAACAACCTCAAGGGAAGAAAATGAAGCGCTTCATTCAGGGTGTAGTGGATCAAATTCATTCATGGTGTTGTGGATCAACTTCTTCAACAAAGAATACCATCGTGGTATCGACAAGCTCGTTGAAGACCATCGTAGTCCTTGCTACCTTCTCTTTTCCTACCTTAGGAATCTCGGGGACGAGATTCTTGTGAGGGGGGTAGAGTTGTAACATCCCATGTTTGTTAATCCAATAATGTTGCTAAGTTGTTCATAAGCATGCATGCATCTGCATTTGATTTGTGAAATTTTTGCACCAAAATGGTTTGAAACAAAGTTGTAAATGTTGTATTTTGCTCTAACAAAATTTTGTGCAAAAACTCCCTTGAAATTTGGGTCAAAATGCCCCAAATATCCCCAAATCCTGCCCTGTTTTTATTTTCCAGAAAAATCCTCAAACCCTGGGGGGGTTTTCACAAAATCCCCCTTTGTCTTCTACCTCGAGCAGGTGCGTGGCAGCTCCTGTGAGCTCGCCACGGCCACCTCCTGCTTGTCGCCGCCCCTGGACGAGGAGACGTCCTGGAGGCCCCCCTCGCCCTCTCTCCTCTCATCCTCATCCTCTCCCCACCCCCGGCGCTCTCTCCTCTCTCTTTCTGTGCGCGCCGGACCCGAAACCCTAGCGCTGGCCTCCGCCGCTCGCCGCCGTTTGGCGCCTCCCCGCGCCAAGCCACCACCGCCAATAGCTCCACCTCGGCGCCGTCTACCTCCTCCACCAAGCCACGCCCGCCGAGGAGCTCCCTACCGGCCGAATCGGCCGGAGCCCGTGCCGCCAGTCGCCGCCGTTCGTCGGCGATTCAGGCCATCTCCGGCGACCCCGTCCAGCCTCCCGTGCTCGCGGTGAGATTCTGAGCGCCATGGTGCCCCTCCCCTCGCCGATTTCTCGCCGTAGCGCTCCGGCCACGTGCGCCTGCCCCGGCCTCCGCGCGAGCTCGTCGGAGCTGCTCCTTCGGCGACCATTGGAGGGCGGCGCCGCCCTCTTCTGGTTCCCGGGGACGCTGCGCGTCGAACGCGCCCCTCCGCGCGGCCCCTGACGCCCTGCATCGCCCAGGCCGTGCCCGACCTGGCCGGCCATGGCCAGCCGACGTCGTGCGACGTCATTATGACGTCACCCGGCCTTTTCTTTTTCTGTAATTTCATTTTCTGTTTTATTTAATTATATGACAGGTGGGGTCTGCCTGTCAGGATTTTAATCATTTCTAAAATATTAAAATGCTGACAGTGGGTCCAACTTGTCATACTTTTATTATTTTCCAGAAATTTCAGAAAATAGTTAAATCTTGTTTATTTCATAACTAATTCATATTAATTCAGAAAAAGATGTATAATATATCAAAATGTTCAGAAAAACATTCTCTACAAGTTTAGGAGTAATTCATACATCATTGCAACAATTAAAATTGCATAAGTAGTGGAACCCTAGAAACACCTCTCATAGGTCGGGGTCCGATGCCGGAACCCCTTTAACCTGACGATGCACCTAGGGTCTATTCAATTCCATTAATATGACATATCATCATCCTTGTATGTGCATTGCATCGATGCCATGTGTTGATTGTTGTTTTACCCTTTCCGGTATTTGCTTCTTCGCGATCGATATAGCACGAGTCCGAGACGATGAAGATCGACAACACCGAAGGTCAATAATTGTCCACCGACGACAAGTCAAGCATGCATCGAAGATCCACATTGGTTTGTCAGGGACAAAGGCAAGCCCTAGCCTGGTTCATATATGATTTTGAAATGCTTTTACTCTAGTTCCTACATATTGCATACGATTCAACTGTCTTTTACCGATAGGTAGAGTTACCCTATCTATTGCATGTTCCATCCTTGTAGCCTCAAATACCCTGATCCACTGCTCCTAGCATAACTAGGTTTGGCATGTGTGCTTCGCTAGAGCCTTTATATCTTTATGCTTAGCCATGCTTAGTTTGTTACGCTGCAACTCCGGTCTTCGGACTGGAGCCATACAATGAAATGAATCTAGCATGACAGGTTGACGTGGTAAGTATAGAGATGATGATAAACATGATTAAAGGCTCAGACGAGAGGCCACATTGGGATGTGGTGGGTTGTTTCGTTTCTGCCGACCCTAGGAACCGAGTTCTCGCCTCTTGAACCAAGACCGAGCGTACAACCACACGAGGCCCTATTATGGTACCCTCTCGACTCACTAACTTGCCTAGTAGATTCCATGAGTCACATAGTTTGCGCGTTACCTGGTCATATGCATTGCATTTTGCTTGGGGGTTAAAGGTACATAACAGGCAGGTAAGCGTGGTCGTGGTGGCTGGGGGTTGCGGCCTCTGGGGAAACCCACCTCGGCTCACATCGTTAAGGACCGACTTCGGGACTTGACCCGTTACGGCGGAATAATCCTTAGCGCGTGACTCATGGTCTCGGCGACAGCAAGGTAAAGGTCGTGGTCAACCACCCTCTGCCGGCTTTCCAAGGAAGAGAGCTTAAACGTTGGCACTAAGAGTCGGTTGGCGCGTGTGGGTAAAGTTGTGCACCCCTGCAGGGTTATGAATCTTTTCGAAAAGCCGTGTCCACGGTTACGGATGACTTGGGAATGGGTTCTGTGATCATAGACAACTTTAACCTGATCGTAAAACTTGGCAAACAATGTGTGTTTACGGATACCTTCTCCGGGTGTTGAGGGGGTGATCCGAGGATAGTGGTTCGAGATGATGAAGATTGGTGGATACAACATGATGATCAATAGAGCTAGAGATATCGCTCTCTTATCCCCTTTCAAAGGTTCTGAGTAGTCGAGGTTCTCTTCTCTCTTATCTTACAAAGGAAAACTGGCTTTACGCAAAAGAAGATCTACCAGAAAGCCTGCATACCCGCTTTGCTAAAAGGTTGTACTAAGTCTTGCTGAGTCCCTGTACTCAGCTTTGCATGCTTTTGTTTCAGACGAAGTCGCTCCAACAGATGGTGGTTTCTAGTCGACATCGACGAGTAGCTTGGGGTTCCCAGGTGGCAGCCTGGAATCTATGGGCTGGGACGTCGCCGTTATGCTCCTGGCCTCTTAGGCCTTTTGCTATCTTGCTATGTCTAATAGCATAACTTCGCTTCCGTTGATTGATGTAATGTCAGGTCAGTGACCTCTGCTTGTAATACTTTGGTTCTTCGGTCAGTTATGAGCTTGTATTACCTTTTTGAGTCGTAGAGTCACTGTTGTGCTACCGATTCTCTCACTGTAGTCTCTCGAGCTCTAGGTTAGGCTTATGTCAGACGAAGATCTGGTATTTGTCTAACCCTGATCCCGGGGGTGCCACAAGTTGTAACATCCCATGTTTGTTAATCCAATAATGTTGCTAAGTTGTTCATAAGCATGCATGCATCTGCATTTGATTTGTGAAATTTTTGCACCAAAATGGTTTGAAACAAAGTTGTAAATGTTGTATTTTGCTCTAACAAAATTTTGTGCAAAAATTCCTTGAAATTTGGGTCAAAATGCCCCAAATATCCCCAAATCCTGCCCTGTTTTTATTTTCCAGAAACATCCTCAAACCCTGGGGGGGTTTTCACAAAATCCCCCTTTGTCTTCTACCTCGAGCAGGTGCGTGGCAGCTCCTGTGAGCTCGCCACGGCCACCTCCTGCTTGTCGCCGCCCCTGGACGAGGAGACGTCCTGGAGGCCCCCCTCGCCCTCTCTCCTCTCATCCTCATCCTCTCCCCACCCCCGGCGCTCTCTCCTCTCTCTTTACGTGCGCGCCGGACCCGAAACCCTAGCGCCGGCCTCCGCCGCTCGCCGCCGTTTGGCGCCTCCCCGCGCCAAGCCACCACCGCCAATAGCTCCGCCTCGGCGCCGTCTACCTCCTCCACCAAGCCACGCCCGCCGAGGAGCTCCCTACCGGCCGAATCGGCCGGAGCCCGTGCCGCCAGTCGCCGCCGTTCGTCGGCGATTCAGGCCATCTCCGGCGACCCCGTCCAGCCTCCCGTGCTCGCGGTGAGATTCTGAGCGCCATGGTGCCCCTCCCCTCGCCGATTTCTCGCCGTAGCGCTCCGGCCACGTGCGCTGCCGGCCTCCGCGCGAGCTCGTCGGAGCTGCTCCTCCGGCGACCATTGGAGGGCGGCGCCGCCTCTTCTCGGTTCCCGGGGACGCCGCACGTCGAACGCGCCTCCGCGCGGCCCCGACGCCACGCATCGCCCAGGCCGTGCCCGACCTGGCCGGCCATGGCCAGGCTGACGTCGTGCTGACGTCATTATGACGTCAGCCGGCCTTTTCTTTTTCTGTAATTTCATTTTCTGTTTTATTTAATTATATGACAGGTGGGGTCTGCCTGTCAGGATTTTAATCATTTCTAAAATATTAAAATGCTGACAGTGGGTCCAACTTGTCATACTTTTATTATTTTCCAGAAATTTCAGAAAATAGTTAAATCTTGTTTATTTCATAACTAATTCATATTAATTCAGAAAAAGATGTATAATATATCAAAATGTTCAGAAAAACATTCTCTACAAGTTTAGGAGTAATTCATACATCATTGCAACAATTAAAATTGCATAAGTAGTGGAACCCTAGAAACACCTCTCATAGGTCGGGGTCCGATGCCGGAACCCCTTTAACCTGACGATGCACCTAGGGTCTATTCAATTCCATTAATATGACATATCATCATCCTTGTATGCGCATTGCATCGATGCCATGTGTTGATTGTTGTTTTACCCTTTCCGGTATTTGCTTCTTCGCGATCGATATAGCACGAGTCCGAGACGATGAAGATCGACAACACCGAAGGTCAATAATTGTCCACCGACGACAAGTCAAGCATGCATCGAAGATCCACATTGGTTTGTCAGGGACAAAGGCAAGCCCTAGCCTGGTTCATATATGATTTTGAAATGCTTTTACTCTAGTTCCTACATATTGCATACGATTCAACTGTCTTTTACCGATAGGTAGAGTTACCCTATCTGTTGCATGTCCGACCTTTGTACCTCTGATACCAAAACCTGTGGCACCCCCGGGATCAGGGTTAGACAAATACCAGATCTTCGTCTGACATAAGCCTAACCTAGAGCTCGAGAGACTACAGTGAGAGAATCGGTAACACAACAGTGACTCTACGACTCAAAAAGGTAATACAAGCTCATAACTGAGCGAAGAACCAAAGTATTACAAGCAGAGGTCACTGACCTGACATTACATCAATCAACGGAAGCGAAGTTATGCTATTAGACATAGCAAGATAGCAAAAGGCCTAAGAGGCCAGGAGCATAACGGCGACGTCCCAGCCCATAGATTCCAGGCTGCCACCTGGGAACCCCAAGCTACTCGTCGATGTCGACTAGAAACCACCATCTGTTGGAGCGACTTCGTCTGAAACAAAAGCATGCAAAGCTGAGTACAGGGACTCAGCAAGACTTAGTACAACCTTTTAGCAAAGCGGGTATGCAGGCTTTCTGGTAGATCTTCTTTTGCGTAAAGCCAGTTTTCCTTTGTAAGATAAGAGAGAAGAGAACCTCGACTACTCAGAACCTTTGAAAGGGGATAAGAGAGCGATATCTCTAGCTCTATCGATCATCATGTTGTATCCACCAATCTTCATCATCTCGAACCACTATCCTCGGATCACCCCCTCAACACCCGGAGAAGGTATCCGTAAACACACATTGTTTGCCAAGTTTTACGATCAGGTTAAAGTTGTCTATGATCACAGAATCCATTCCCAAGTCGTCCGTAACCGTGGACACGGCTTTTCGAAAAGATTCATAACCCTGCAGGGGTGCACAACTTTACCCACACGCGCCAACCGACTCTTAGTGCCAACGTTTAAGCTCTCTTCCTTGGAAAGCCGGCAGAGGGTGGTTGACCACGACCTTTACCTTGCTGTCGCCGAGACCATGAGTCACGCGCTAAGGATTATTCCGCCGTAACGGGTCAAGTCCCGAAGTCGGTCCTTAACGATGTGAGCCGAGGTGGGTTTCCCCAGAGGCCGCAACCCCCAGCCACCACGACCACGCTTACCTGCCTGTTATGTACCTTTAACCCCCAAGCAAAATGCAATGCATATGACCAGGTAACGCGCAAACTATGTGACTCATGGAATCTACTAGGCAAGTTAGTGAGTCAAGAGGGTACCATAATAGGGCCTCGTGTGGTTGTACGCTCGGTCTTGGTTCAAGAGGCGAGAACTCGGTTCCTAGGGTCGGCAGAAATGAAACAACCCACCACATCCCAATATGGCCTCTCGTCTGAGCCTTTAATCATGTTTATCATCATCTCTATACTTACCACATCAACCTGTCATGCTAGATTCATTTCATTGTATGGCTCCAGTCCGAAGACCGGAGTTGCAGCGTAACAAACTAAGCATGGCTAAGCATAAAGATATAAAGGCTCTAGCGAAGCACACATGCCAAACCTAGTTATGCTAGGAGCAGTGGATCAGGGTATTTGAGGCTACAAGGATGGAACATGCAATAGATAGGGTAACTCTAAATGTAGTGAAACCCTAACCGAACCCTCTCATATGGCGGTGTCCGATGTCGGCACCCCTTTAATTTGATGATGCACCTAGGGTTTTCCGAATTACTTTAACATGACATGTCATTCATATTGTATGCGCATTGCATTATGCCATGTCGTGAATGTTTGTTTCCCTTTCCGGTATTTGGTTCTTCGCGATAGGATCTGAGCCGGAGACCGACGTCAACACTACCGAAGAACAGTACTCATCGGCTGAGGGACAAGGCAAGCCCTAACCTGGTTCATCTATGTTTTCGAAATGTTTTATCTGTGGTTCCTACATATCGCATACGATTCAACTGTCTTTTATCGATAGATAGAGTTACCCTATCTGTTGCATGTTCGACCTTTATAGCCTCGATACCCTGATCCACTGCTCCTAGCATAACTAGGTTTGGCATGTGTGCGTCGCGAGAGCCTTTATCTCTTATGCTTAGCCATGCTTAGTTTGTTACGCTACTACTCCGGTCTTCGGACTGGAGCCTTACAATGAAATGAATCTATGATCTCCACGTCCGTTCCCAAGTCGTCCATAACCGTGGACACGGCTTTTCGAAAAGATTCATAACCCTACAGGGGTGCACAACTTTACCCACACGTGCCAACCGACTCTTAATGCCAATATATTAGCTCTCTTCCGTGGAAAGCCGGCAGAGGGTGGTCGACCACGACCTTTACCTTGCTATCGCCGAGACCATGAGTCACGCGCTAAGGATTGTTCCGCCGTAACGGGTCAAGTCCCGAAGTCGGTCCTTAACGATGTGAGGCGAGGTGGGTTTCACCAGGGACTCTAACCCAAGCCACCTCGGCCACGCTTACCTACCTGTATGCTATGCACCTTTTCACAAACATTTTCAATGCATATGTCCAAATAACGCGCAAACTATGTGACTCATGGAATCTACTAGGCAAGTTAGTGAGTCGAGAGGGTACCATAATAGGGCCTCGTGTGGTTGTACGCTCGGTCTTGGTTCAAGAGGCGAGAACTCGGTTCCTAGGGTCGGCAGAAACGAAACAACCCACCACATCCCAATGTGGCCTCTCGTCTGAGCCTTTAATCATGTTTAACAACATCTCTACACTTACCACGTCAACCTGTCATGCTAGATTCATTTCATTGTATGGCTCCAGTCCGAAGACCGGAGTAGTAGCGTAACAAACTAAGCATGGCTAAGCATAAAGAGATAAAGGCTCTAGCGACGCACACATGCCCAAAACTAGTTATGCTAGGAGCAGTGGATCAGGGTATCGAGGCTACAAAGGTCGGACATGCAACAGATAGGGTAACTCTATCTATCGATAAAAGACAGTTGAATCGTATGTGATATGTAGGAACCACAGATAAAAGCATTTGAAAATCATAGATGAACCAGGTTAGGGCTTGCCTTTGTCCCTGACAAACCAATATGGATCTTCGGGGATCCCATGCTTGACTTGTTCGTCGGAGGATGAGTATTGATCTTCGGTGTTGTTGATCTTCGTCGTCTCAGACTCGTGCTCTATCGATCGCGAAGAAGCAAATACTATAAAGAGAGAAATAACATTCAACACATGGCATCGATGCAATGCGCATACAAAGATGATGATATGTCATATTAATGGAATTGAATAAACCCTAGGTGCATCGTCAATTTAAAGGGGTTCCGGCATCGGACCCCGACATATGAGAGGGGTTCTTTTAGGTTTTCGCTATATTTGCAAATTTAATTGTTGCAATGATGTATGAATTACTTCTAAACTTGTAGAGAATGTTTTTCTGAACATTTCGGTATATTATACATCTTTTTCTGAGTTAATATGAAAAAGATATGGATTATACAGATTTCTGAAATTGATAAATATTAAAAACCTGTGGCACCCCCGGGATCATGGTTAGACAAATACCAGATCTTCATCTGACATAAGCCTAACCTAGAGCTCGAGAGACTACAGTGAGAGAATCGGTAACACAACAGTGACTCTACGACTCCAAGAAGTAATACAAGCTCATAACTGAGCGAAGAATCAAAACATTACAAGCAGAGGTCACTGACCTGACATACATCAATCAACGGAAGCGAAGTTATGCTATTCTAAATAGCAAGATAGCAAAAGGCCTAAGAGGCCAGGAGCATAACGGCGACGTCCCAGCCCATAGATTCCAGGCTGCCACCTGGGAACCCCAAGCTACTCGTCGATGTCGACTAGAAACCACCATCTGTTGGAGCGACTTCGTCTGAAACAAGAGCATGCAAAGCTGAGTACAGGGACTCAGCAAGACTTAGTACAACCTTTTAGCAAAGCGGGTATGCGGGCTTTCTGGTAGATCTTCTTTTGCGTAAAGCCAGTTTTCCTTTAATAAACAAGAGGGAGAAGAAGCTCGACTACTCAGAACCTTTGAAAGGGGAGAAGAGAGCGACATCTCTATCTCTATTGATCATCATATTGTATCCACCAATCTTCATCATCTCGAACCACTATCCTCGGATCACCCCCTCAACACCCGGAGAAGGTGTCCGTAAACACACATTGGTTGCCAAGTTTTACGATTAGGTTAAAGTTCTGAACATTTTGATATATTATACATCTTTTTCTGAATTAATATGAATTAGTTATGAAATAAACAAGATTTAACTATTTTCTGAAATTTCTGGAAAATAATAAAAGTATGACAAGTTGGACCCACTGTCAGCATTTTAATATTTTAGAAATGATTAAAATCCTGACAGGCAGACCCCACCTGTCATATAATTAAATAAAACAGAAAATGAAATTACAGAAAAAGAAAAGGTCGGCTGACGTCATAATGACGTCAGCACGACGTCAGCCTGGCCATGGCCGGCCAGGTCGGGCACGGCCTGGGCGATGCAGGGCGTCAGGGGCCGCGCGGAGGGGTGCGTTCGACGTGCAGCGTCCCCGGGAACCAGAAGAGGGCGGCGCCGCCCTCCAATGGTCGCCGGAGGAGCAGCTCCGACGAGCTCGCGCGGAGGCCGGGGCAGGCGCACGTGGCCGGAGCGCTACGGCGAGAAATCGGCGAGGGGAGGGGCACCATGGCGCTCAGAATCTCACCGCGAGCACGGGAGGCTGGACGGGGTCGCCGGAGATGGCCTGAATCGCCGACGAACGGCGATCGGCGGCGGCACGGGCTCCGGCCGATTCGGCCGGTAGGGAGCTCCTCGGCGGGCGTGGCTTGGTGGAGGAGGTAGACGGCGCCGAGGCGGAGCTATTGGCGGTGGTGGCTTGGCGCGGGGAGGCGCCAAACGGCGGCGAGCGGCGGAGGCCGGCGCTAGGGTTTCGGGTCCGGCGCGCACAGAAAGAGAGAGGAGAGAGCGCCGGGGGTGGGGAGAGGATGAGGATGAGAGGAGAGAGGGCGAGGGGGGCCTCCAGGACGTCTCCTCGTCCAGGGGCGGCGACAAGCAGGAGGTGGCCGTGGCGAGCTCACAGGAGCTGCCACGCACCTGCTCGAGGTAGAAGACAAAGGGGGATTTTGTGAAAACCCCCCCAGGGTTTGAGGATTTTTCTGGAAAATAAAAACAGGGCAGGATTTGGGGATATTTGGGGCATTTTGACCCAAATTTCAAGGAATTTTTGCACAAAATTTTGTTAGAGCAAAATACAACATTTACAACTTTGTTTCAAACCATTTTGGTGCAAAAATTTCACAAATCAAATGCAGATGCATGCATGCTTATGAACAACTTAGCAACATTATTGGATTAACAAACATGGGATGTTACAACTTGTGGCACCCCCGGGATCAGGGTTAGACAAATACCAGATCTTCGTCTGACATAAGCCTAACCTAGAGCTCGAGAGACTACAGTGAGAGAATCGGTAGCACAACAGTGACTCTACGACTCAAAAAGGTAATACAAGCTCATAACTGACCGAAGAACCAAAGTATTACAAGCAGAGGTCACTGACCTGACATTACATCAATCAACGGAAGCGAAGTTATGCTATTAGACATAGCAAGATAGCAAAAGGCCTAAGAGGCCAGGAGCATAACGGCGACGTCCCAGCCCATAGATTCCAGGCTGCCACCTGGGAACCCCAAGCTACTCGTCGATGTCGACTAGAAACCACCATCTGTTGGAGCGACTTCGTCTGAAACAAAAGCATGCAAAGCTGAGTACAGGGACTCAGCAAGACTTAGTACAACCTTTTAGCAAAGCGGGTATGCAGGCTTTCTGGTAGATCTTCTTTTGCGTAAAGCCAGTTTTCCTTTGTAAGATAAGAGAGAAGAGAAGCTCGACTACTCAGAACCTTTGAAAGGGGATAAGAGAGCGACATCTCTATCTCTATTGATCATCATATTGTATCCACCAATCTTCATCATCTCGAACCACTATCCTCGGATCACCCCCTCAACACCCGAAGAAGGTGTCCGCAAACACACATTGTTTGCCAAGTTTTACGATCAGGTTAAAGTTCTCTATGATCTCCACGTCCGTTCCCAAGTCGTCCATAACCGTGGACACGGCTTTTCGAAAAGATTCATAACCCTGCAGGGGTGCACAACTTTACCCACACGCGCCAACCGACTCTTAGTGCCAACGTTTAAGCTCTCTTCCTTGGAAAGCCGGCAGAGGGTGGTTGACCACGACCTTTACCTTGCTGTCGCCGAGACCATGAGTCACGCGCTAAGGATTATTCCGCCGTAACGGGTCAAGTCCCGAAGTCGGTCCTTAACGATGTGAGCCGAGGTGGGTTTCCCCAGAGGCCGCAACCCCCAGCCACCACGACCACGCTTACCTGCCTGTTATGTACCTTTAACCCCCAAGCAAAATGCAATGCATATGACCAGGTAACGCGCAAACTATGTGACTCATGGAATCTACTAGGCAAGTTAGTGAGTCGAGAGGGTACCATAATAGGGCCTCGTGTGGTTGTACGCTCGGTCTTGGTTCAAGAGGCGAGAACTCGGTTCCTAGGGTCGGCAGAAACGAAACAACCCACCACATCCCAATGTGGCCTCTCGTCTGAGCCTTTAATCATGTTTATCATCATCATCTCTATACTTACCACGTCAACCTGTCATGCTAGATTCATTTCATTGTAAGGCTCCAGTCCGAAGACCGGAGTAGTATCGTAACAAACTAAGCATGGCTAAGCATAAGAGATAAAGGCTCTCGCGACGCACACATGCCAAACCTAGTTATGCTAGGAGCAGTGGATCAGGGTATCGAGGCTACAAAGGTCGGACATGCAATAGATAGGTTAACTCTATCTACCGATAAAAGACAGTTGAATCATATGCAATATGTAGGAACCACAGATAAAAGCATTTCGAAATCATAGATGAACCAGGTTAGGGCTTGCCTTGTCCCTCAGCGGATGAGTACTGTTCTTCGGTGGCGTTGACGTCGGACTCTGGCTCAGATCCTATCGCGAAGAACCAAACACCGGAAAGGGAAACAAACATTCACGACATGGCATAATGCAATGCGCATACAATATGAATGGCATGTCATGTGAATGGAATTGAGCAACCCTAGGTACATCGTCAGGTTAAAGGGGTTCCGACATCGGACACCGCCATATGAGAGGGGTTCTTTTAGGGTTTCACTACATTTGCAAGTTCAAAGGTTGTAATGATGTATGAATTACTCATAAAATTGTAGAGAATGTTTTTCTGAACATTTCGGTATATTATACATCTTTTTCTGAATTAATATGAATTAGTTATGAATTAAACAAGATTTAACCATTTTCTGAAATTCTGGAATAATAATAAAAGTATGACAAGTTGGACCCACTGTCAGCATTTTAATATTTTAGAAATGATTAAAATCCTGACAGGCAGACCCCACATGTCATATAAATAAATAAAACCGAAAATAACAGAAAATATAAAAAGAAAAGGCCGGCTGACGTCATAATGACGTCAGCGCGACGTCAGCCTGGCCATGGCCGGCCAGGTCGGGCACGGCCTGGGCGATGCAGGGCGTCAGGGGCCGCGCGGAGGGGCGCGTTCGACGCGCAGCGTCCCCGGGAACCACAAGATGGCGGCGCCGCCCTCAATGGTCGCCGGAGGAGCAGCTCCGACGAGCTCGCGCGGAGGCCGGGGCAGGCGCACGTGGCCGGAGCGCTACGGCGAGAAATCGGCGAGGGGAGGGGCACCATGGCGCTCAGAATCTCACCGCGAGCACGGGAGGCTGGATGGGGTCGCCGGAGATGGCCTGAATCGCCGACGAACGGCGGCGACTGGCGGCACGGGCTCCGGCCGATTCGGCCGGTAGGGAGCTCCTCGGCGGGCGTGGCTTGGTGGAGGAGGTAGACGGCGCCGAGGCGGAGCTATTGGCGGTGGTGGCTTGGCGCGGGGAGGCGCCAAACGGCGGCGAGCGGCGGAGGCCGGCGCTAGGGTTTCGGGTCCGGCGCGCACAGAAAGAGAGAGGAGAGAGCGCCGGGGGTGGGGAGAGGATGAGGATGAGAGGAGAGAGGGCGAGGGGGGCCTCCAGGACGTCTCCTCGTCCAGGGGCGGCGACAAGCAGGAGGTGGCCGTGGCGAGCTCACAGGAGCTGCCACGCACCTGCTCGAGGTAGAAGACAAAGGGGGATTTTGTGAAAACCCCCCCAGGGTTTGAGGATTTTTCTGGAAAATAAAAACAGGGCAGGATTTGGGGATATTTGGGGCATTTTGACCCAAATTTCAAGGGAGTTTTTGCACAAAATTTTGTTAGAGCAAAATACAACATTTACAACTTTGTTTCAAACCATTTTGGTGCAAAAATTTCACAAATTTTAAATGCAAATGCATGCATGCTTATGAACAAACCAGCAACATTATTTGATTAGCAAAGTTGGTCTGTTACAACTCTACCCCCCTTACAAGAATCTCGTCCCCGAGATTCCTAAGTTTTAGAAAAGAAGGCAGGGTACTCAGATCGGAGACGATCCTCTCGTTCCCAGGTTGCTTCTGACTCAGAGTGATGAGACCACTGAACTTTCAGGAATTTGATGGTTTGACGCCAAGTTTTACGCTCAGCTTCATCCAGGATACGGATAGGATACTCTCGATAGGTCAGATCCTATTGGAGATCAAGTGTTTCGTGATCAACACCACAGATGGGATCTTTGAAGCAACGTTTGAGTTGGGAGACATGGAAGACGTCATGAACTTCAGGAAAAGTTGGAGGGAGTTCCAACTTGTAAGCAAGTGTACCTCGTTTAGCAAGAACGCGGAAAGGACCAACATAGCGAGGAGCTAGTTTGCCTTTTATACCGAAACGATGGACACCTCTTAAAGGAGTGACTCGAAGATAAGCTTGCTCGCCAACTTCATAGCGAACTTCTTGATGATGACGATCATAATTGCTCTTTTGACAAGACTGAGCAGCTTTCAAACGCTCTCGGATAATGCCAACTTGATCTTCTGCTTCCTTGATCATGTCCGATCCAAAGAACTGTCTTTCACCGGTTTCTGACCAATTCAGAGGGGTTCGACATTTCCGTCCATAAAGAGCTTCAAAAGGAGCCATGCCTAGGCTAGATTGGAAACTGTTGTTATAGGAGAATTCAGCAAATGGAAGGCACTTTTCCCAATTCTTGCTGAAGGATATAACACAGGCTCTGAGCATGTCTTCAAGGATTTGATTCACCCTTTCGGTTTGACCACCGGTTTGAGGATGATAGGCCGTGCTGAAGGAAAGATTTGTCCCCATGGAGTTTTGAAGGCTTTCCCAGAATTTCGAGGTAAACAAGCTTCCACGATCAGAGATGATCTTCTTCGGAACACCGTGAAGAGAGACTATCCGGGATATATAGAGATCTGCTAGTTGACTAGCACGAATACTTTCCCGAACAGGGAGAAAGTGAGCAACCTTGGATAGACGATCCACCACTACCCATATGGAATCATTTCCCTTTGGAGTTTTGGGAAGTCCGGTAATGAAATCCATGCCAATTTCATCCCATTTCCATTCAGGAGTAGATAGAGGTTGAAGAGTACCAGCTGGTCTTTGATGTTCAGCTTTTACACGACGGCAAACGTCGCATTCAGCTACGAAGCGAGCGATTTCTCTTTTCATCCGGGTCCACCAGAACCTTTGGCGAAGATCCTGATACATCTTTGTACTTCCAGGATGAATAGATAGAGGAGACTCGTGAGCTTCTCGAAGGATAAGCTCCCTCAGGTTCTTTTTCTTCGGCACTACCAAGCGGTTACCAAAGTAGACAACACCTTGATCGTTGACGGAGAAACATTTAGCATCTCCGCTAGCAATGTTCTCTTTGATCTTAGTGATACCCAAATCACGCTTCTGAGCGGCTTTGATCTGGTCTTCAAGAGAGGGTTTCACCTCTAAGTTAGCAAGGAACCCCTGAGGAACAACTTCAAGATTGAGTCGTGCAAATTCCTCATGGAGGGCAGGTTGACATTGCTTGAGCATCAGGTTGTTGCAGTATGACTTTCGACTTAGGGCGTCAGCAACGACGTTGGCCTTGCCGGGCTGATAGTTAAGACCCAAATCATAGTCCTTGATGAGTTCCAACCATCTTGTCTGCCTGAGATTCAGATCTGGTTGGGTAAAGAGATACTTCAGGCTTTGATGATCCGAGTATAACTCGCAACGATTACCGTAAAGGTAAGGTCGCCATTGCTTAAGAGCATGGACAACAGCCGCAAGCTCTAGATCATGAGTTGGATAATTGAGCTCATGTGGCTTCAACTGTCGAGAGGCATAAGCCACTACATGGCCATCTTGCATCAACACACATCCGAGCCCTTGAAGTGAGGCATCACAGAAGATGACAAAATCTTTGCTTGTGTCTGGAAGGACAAGTACAGGAGCGGTAGTCAGCTTTATTTTCAGTGTCTGAAAACTTTCTTCAGCCTTTTCTGACCACTCAAACTTCTTATCTTTCTTCAGAAGATCAGTCATTGGTTTGGCGATCTTGGAGAAATTCTCGATGTATCGACGGTAATAACCCGCCAATCCAAGAAAACTCCGAATCTCTTTGGCTGACTTAGGAGTCTTCCAGTCAAGAACGGATTGAACTTTATCTGGAATGACTGCAACACCTTTTGCAGAGACCACATGGCCAAGAAAGATGAGCTCTTGTAGCCAGAACTCACATTTAGAAAACTTGGCATAGAGACGATGTTCACGAAGCTTTGTCAGCACCAAACGCAAGTGTTCAGTGTGTTCTTCTTTGGTTTTGGAGTAGACCAGAATATCATCAATGTAGATAATGACGAATTTGTCAAGATACTCCATAAACACTGAGTTCATGAGCCGCATAAAAGTGGCTGGAGCATTTGTGAGGCCAAAGGACATGACGGTGTACTCGTAAAGACCATAACGAGTCATGAACGCCGTTTTTGGAATGTCCTCCGTTCGGATTTTGATTTGATGGTAGCCTGATCTCAAATCCATCTTGGAAAAGACTGTGGCACCACTCAATTGATCGAAAAGATCATTGATTCGAGGTAGAGGATACTTGTTCTTGATGGTTACTGCATTGAGCGGCCGGTAATCAACAACCAGACGCGGAACATTGGTATCCCTCTTCTTGACAAAGAGTGCAGGACATCCCCAAGAAGAAGTACTAGGTTGGATGTATCTTTTCCCTTCTAACTCTTCCAACTGCTTCTTTAGTTCAACCAACTCTTCTCGAGGCATACGATAAGGACGTCGAGAAATAGGAGCAGTTCCAGGAACCAGCTCGATGACAAACTCCACGCTTCGATCAGGTGGCATGCCAGGTAATTCTTCCGGGAAGACATCAGGGAAGTCACAAACCACCGGAACATCAGAAATTTCAAGCGGAGGTAAGACATCAAGGGCATACAACTCAGCATCAGGAATATGTACTGCTGATGGAGATGTTGCTGCCGAAGACCAATACAGAATGGAGCTTCCGGAAAGATCGGTCAGAGTAAGAGACCTGGCTCCACAATCAATGACAGCATGATATTTAGCTAGCCAATCCATGCCCAAAATGATATCAATGTCGGTTGACTTGAGGGCAATGAGGGGAATTGGAAAAAGAAGATATCCAATCTCGATTTTATTCCCACGACTGACCATAGCGGTATACCAACTAGAACCAGGGGAATGAACCATAAGAGGGGTAGGCATATCTTTAAAAGGAATCCCATGCAACTGAGCAAACTCTTGGGATATGAATGAATGCGATGCTCCAGAATCAAACAGAACTGTAGCTATAATGGAGTTGATTCGAAGCGTACCCATTATGACGCTTGGATCTGCTTCAGCTTCTTCAGCAGTAACATGGGTCAGACGACCATGACCAGCAACTGGAGGCTTAGTAAACTTCTTTGGTGGTGGAGCACCACGAACAGAAGTATTATGGGGGCACTCTTTCATGTAGTGACCAGGTTGACCACAAGTGAAGCACGCACCACTGCCTGGAGTACCCATAGCGGGACGATAGTTTGTTCCGCCGGCATTGTTTGGAGCTTGTGGGCGAGGAGCATAACCAGAAGACTTCGGTGCATTAGGAGCACGAGGCACAGCACTATATGGAATGAAAACACGACGGCGCTGATTGCCTGATCCAGAAGACTGAGAAGTATCTCGAGGACGCTTGTGAGTTTCCTCATACTCCACCTTTCCTCTTTCTGCCTTCATAGCCTTGTTGACAAGATCTTGGCAGGTTGGGAAGTCCAGGAGATGAAGATCTCGACGAAGATCAGGATCCAGTCCCTTGCGGAACAAGGCTTACTTCTTTGCTACTGCAAAGACAATTGCAAGTTCATATGCATGCAATTGTCTTTGTGCGTCGCTAGAGCCTTTATCTCTTTATGCTTAGCCATGCTTAGTTTGTTACGCTACTGTAACATCCCTGTTTTGCTAAACCCTAATTAGGAGTTGTTTGTGCATCATGAGCATCATATAAAATGCATTAGGAAAAATTTGCAAATAAATTAAAGTGGAAACCCTAGGTTTATGTAAGTTTTTCTCTATTTGAAATGCCTTTCAAATGTTCCAAACATTAAACTTTATGATGTGTGGTATTTTTGAAATGATCAAATGATGCCACTTAATGTTGGTACAAGGTCTTGGAAGTTTCTGGTTTTCAAAATAGCCCAAAACAATAAGTACAAACGGTTTTAGCCATGTTTCTAATTGTTTTTAGGAAAACAGAAAAACTAGGGGGGGTATTTGAAAAACGGGCTTTGTCTTCTACCTCTGCCAGGCAGGCACCTGCGTGCCCTGCCGACCGAGGCCGACGCGGCCACCTCCTGCTCATCGCCGTGGTGAGCGAGGAGACCACCCCGAGCCCGCACGCCTCTCCTCTCCTCGTCCCTATCCTCCCCCTGGCGCGCCCTCTCTTTTCCCCTCCTCTCTGCAAGCGAGCGCGCCCGAAACCCTACCTCCGGCCATCGCCGCCCCTGCCGCTACGGCCATCCCCGCGCCCAGCCGCGACCACCAACGGCTCCGCCTCGCCTCCCCGAGCTTCCCCATCGAAGGAATCGGCCGGGGAGGGCTCCAATCGCCGCCGCCATCGCCATTTCCGACCGCCACCGGCGGCCACCTCGTCGCCGATTCCTCCGCCGTCCGGCCTCCGTTCGCCTCGCCATCACCTCCCCTGCATTGCTGGTGAGCTTCTGCTCCGCTAGAGCTAGTCGCCGATCCCTCTCTCCCTCTGGTCCGTCCCCGCGTCGCTCGCCTGCGTCCGCCGCCGCGGCCGTGCGTCGCCGGCCTTGCTCCGGCGGCCAATAAATGGCGGCGCCGCCACCCAAAGGTTCCCCGCGTCGCCCTGAGCATTTTCCCCTCCTCGCGCGCCTCAATCGCGGGCCGGTTCGCTCGATTGTAGCTCGATCAGAGGTCCCAGGGAGCTCATGGCGTGGCTGACGTCATCATGACGTCATGCCCACGTCATAATTCATTTTCCTAATTTTCAGAAAATGGATAAAACTTGTTTAATTCATATCTATTTCATTTTAAATCAGAAAAAGGTGTATAATATGTCAAAATGTTCATAAAAATGAAACCTATCTACTTATGCTATCATCATGCATAGTTAAACAACTTCAATTAACAATTTTGATAGAATAACTAAATACCACTTTATGGAAGTCATCGAAATGCAATGTTTTATGCATTCGAATTCCATTTAATTTAACAATGATGTATTAGGGTTAGTTTCCATACCTTTAACATGTCATATCATCATCTTTGTATGCGCGTTGCATCGGTGCCAAGTGTTGATTGTTGTTTTACCCTTTCCGGTGTTCGATTCTTCGCGATCGATAGAGCACGAGTCCGAGCCGATGAAGATTGACAACACCGAAGATCAATAATCGTCCACCGACGAACAAGTCAAGCATGGGATGCCCGAAGATCCATATTGGTTTGTCAGGGACAAAGGCAAGCCCTAACCTGGTTCATCTATGTTTTCGAAATGTTTTATCTGTGGTTCCTACATATCGCATACGATTCAACTGTCTTTTATCGATAGATAGAGTTACCCTATCTGTTGCATGTCCGACCTTTGTAGCCTCGATACCCTGATCCACTGCTCCTAGCATAACTAGGTTTGGCATGTGTGCGTCGCGAGAGCCTTTATCTCTTTATGCTTAGCCATGCTTAGTTTGTTACGCTACTACTCCGGTCTTCGGACTGGAGCCTCACAATGAAATGAATCTAGCATGACAGGTTGACGTGGTAAGTATAGAGATGATGATGATAAACATGATTAAAGGCTCAGACGAGAGGCCACATTGGGATGTGGTGGGTTGTTTCATTTCTGCCGACCCTAGGAACCGAGTTCTCGCCTCTTGAACCAAGATCGAGCGTACAACCACACGAGGCCCTATTATGGTACCCTCTCGACTCACTAACTTGCCTAGTAGATTCCATGAGTCACATAGTTTGCGCATTACCTGGTCATATGCATTGCATTTTGCTTGGGGGTTAAAGGTACATAACAGGCAGGTAAGCGTGGTCGTGGTGGCTGGGGGTTGCGGCCTCTGGGGAAACCCACCTCGGCTCACATCGTTAAGGACCGACTTTGGGACTTGACCCGTTACGGCGGAATAATCCTTAGCGCGTGACTCATGGTCTCGGCGACAGCAAGGTAAAGGTCGTGGTCAACCACCCTCTGCCGGCTTTCCAAGGAAGAGAGCTAATGATTCTGGCATTAAGAGTCGGTTGGTACGTGTGGGTAAAGTTGTGCACCCCTGCAGGGTTATGAATCTTTTCGAAAAGCCGTGTCCACGGTTACGGACGACTTGGGAACGGACGTGGAGATCATAGAGAACTTGAACCTAATCGTAAAAGTTGGAAAACAATGTGTGTTTACGGACACCTTCTCCGGGTGTTGAGGGGGTGATCCGAGGATAGTGATTCGAGATGATGAAGATTGGTGGATACAATATGATGATCAATAATGATAGAGATATCGCTCTCTTATCCCCTTTCAAAGGTTCTGAGTAGTCGAGCTTCTCCTCTCTCTCGTCTTACAAAGGAAACAAAAGAAGATCGGCGTGGTATCAACAAGCTCGTTGAAGACCGGTGTAGTTCTTGTTACCTTCTCTTTTCCTACCTTAGGAATCTCGGGGACGAGATTCTTGTAAGGGGGGTAGAGTTGTAACATCCCTGTTTTGCTAAACCCTAATTAGGAGGTGTTTGTGCATCATGAGCATCATATAAAATGCATTAGGAAAAATGCATTAGGAAATTAAAAAGGAAAACTGGCTTTACCTGTAATATCCCAGGTAATGGGGTTACAAAAATAGAGGAAACAGATGTGTGCACTGCATTCATGCATAGAAAATCTGGGGAATTTTCGCGCTTTAAAGTAAAACAGTCACAGTAACTGAAGTTTCACTTGACCTTGGTGGAATTGAAGTAGCTCATCAAGTCAAGCGCTATAAACCTCAATGTGACTTTGTTAAAACCTTGTTTTGATTTGATCTAAGGGGTTAGATCAAATGGAATTAATATTCAACACAACAACACTTTACTCAATGATCAATTGCTTGATCTTATAAAAGATCATAATATGGAATTCCTTGCCATAACATATGAACATCCATTTAATTGGAAATCAAGTAACAATAATTGGAGAAACTATTCTTCACTTATCTGTTCCATGTCTTAAACTAATCCTTAATCCTACCATGAACCTCATGGTATACATTCCACTTCAACATTGGAAACAAGACAAGGAGATCCACCTAAGGGATATAATTCTTCTCCATTCCAAGTTATTACACATCAAACCTAGAGTGGCAAGAGTTCTATAGTATTTATTAGAGAAGCAATGGGAAACCTTAAGCTAAAACCTTGGATATACATCCATGTATTCCAACCATCACCTTGAAGAGAAACCCTAGGATATTATTCCAGACCATCCCTAGAGAGAGAACCCAATTATATTAAACATAGATATTGATGATCACATCAACCTCTATGGAGCCTAACCTTAGGTTAGTATTAAAGACCTTCCCAAATGAGAGAGACCAATCATACTAACTCTAGCCTTACTTAATTAAGAATCAGGGAAAACCTTTGAACTAAAGTATTAGGAGATTAACCATTTCATCTTGGAGTGGTGAGACAACCTAATATCACATGGAATAAGATTATATCCATGAATTGATAAAGTAGGGAGGAGATTAACTCAATCAAGATAGCCAAGTGGAGTTTTAGACTTAATACATATTGAGATATTGTTAGTACACCATAAACCCTAGAATAACCATCCTTTTATAAGAGAGCCCAAGCTATGGTGTTACACTCAAGTTAGTTGAGGCAACACCTGGATTTGAGGGAGAGAACTACTTTTATAACCAGATGATCATATCATCATTGTTGAGTAGAACCCTAACATAATATCTCAGGCATTCTCCTGGGATATAAACTAATGAGTCAATCATAGAAGTTTTATCCTAGAAAGTAAAATAGAAGTGCTATACATTAATTGATCAAGACAATGCTTGATCATGGAACTGAGAAACCTAATTAATGAGAGATCCTTAGGAAGCCAAACCTTGATCATTATTAATTAAGAGATGATCATAAACCCTAAGAACTTGAGGTATAGAGAATAAACCCTAATAGGATAAGTAGATCTCATTCCCACATGAAATTACTGGGAGATCACTAGTAAGCAACCATATGCTTATATCCTAACCTTAACTTGTGAACCACTTGGTGATCATAAGTAGAATTCTACCACAACTACATTCCACCTATTTTTCACTTAAGAACCACAAGAAAACATTAAGAGTCAAACTCTATACTCTAAATGGGGAGAAACCATTCATCCATAAGACCAAAGTTAACTATAAAAAGAACTATAACCAATGTAGTTAATTTAATGATAAATTAAGGATAATAATTGTAGTTAATTGGTAGAAGATAAAACCAATTCTCAAATCCTCAGTAATTAAATGAGCACAAAAGCAATTAAGAAAGTAACCATATTATCTTGGTTAGGGGAGATTAAACCCTAGCAAATGCAATATGATGTCATCTCAAATCTATAAACTAGAATAATATCTCAACTCTAGCTTATGCATCACAAGGGGATCAAAAGTATAAACCTAAAACCATGCTTAAGCTAAAATAGGAATAAGGGCATTGTTTAGCCAACCCTAAAATGAATCAAGATATCAACTTGACCTATCATTAAAGCCATACCAATGTAGGTGCAACTAACTATTGTTTCCCAATAAATAGAAGTCTCATGAGAGGAATAGGATATACCTAAGCATTTGAAACCAAGGTTTAAGAAAGCAATACTAGTAACTCTAGAATAGCCTTAGACAATTTTCCAAGTCCTTAAACTAAATAGGCACATAAAATAATGTTCATGGAATTCTCTCCTCAAAAGAGAACCTAAAAATAAGCCTTATTTTATAAATAACTTATTTATAAAGTAATACATAACAAAAGCTTAACCATGATGAGGGGATTATTTAAAACCTCAACAATATTCTTTGAACACTAAAATATGTGAAATAGAAATAATCCTTGTTTTGTCACATATTTAAAATTAAATTCAACCAAATAACCAATGCACCTCAATTATGAAACATATTCACATTAGGGGCAACTTATTCCCTGATAAGAAGAAGCCAACCATTTGAACTCAATCAACACTGATTTAAAATTCAAACCAGAAATACAAAAGTATAAAATAGCAAAAGAAATTAAAGCAGAAAAAGAAAATAGATAAAAGAGAGAAGAAAGAGAGCTTACTCGCCGCAAGAGCCCAACCTGGGAGCCCAAGAGAAGCCGTGCCCAGCCCAAACCGCACCGGCCAAAGACAGCCCACCAGCAGCCCAACTTACCTCTTCGTCTAAATATCCTGGAGAGGATCGTCCTCATCCCTTTCTTCGTGCATGGTGGCCAGCGCGACGCCGTGGCCGTCTCCACCTCGTCGCTGTCGACCTCTCCTCGTCTGAGGGCATGACAAGGCATGCCTCGAGCCCTATAAGTACCCTAGTCGACGAATTATCTCCGTTTCCCCTCGTTCCTCTCCAATTTCATCCATGCCGAGACCCTGGCTCCGCCAGTCTCTCTTACCGCCGGCGAGCGAGGCCTCCCTGAGCTAAGTCGTGCACACCACCGTGACCGCCGTCCTCGACAAGCTAACCCCGCGGGAGGAATCGAGCTGTGGTGTCCGAGATTGACGCCGACGAACTCGTCTTCTCCGACGCCGGCATCGAGCAATTCCGGCGATGCAAGCCTCCAGTGACCTCGTCGTTGCTTCCAGCTTGCTCACGGTGAGCCACTGAATCCCCAGAGCATCCCAGCATCCCTCCTAGCACTTTGAATCATGCCCGTGCCGATGATCGTTGTCCGCCGCCGCGGTACCTCGCCGTTGAGCATGCTCCGGTGGTCATTAGCGGGCGGCGCGAACCTCATTCGACGTCCCTTAGCGAGCTAAGTCGAGTAGAACTAATTCCCCGTCCACGGGAGCCCGGGATCGGCGGCGCCGTCGTGGATTTTCCGCCGGCAGTGACCCCTGGACATGAACTCGATTTTGACCCAGTCAAGCCACGGTGGCAGCTGACGTGGTCCTGGACCCACTGGTCAGTGGCCGTGTGTAACTCTGTCTGGGTAGTCTTAGTAGTTTTCTGTTTAAATTTCAATTCATTAATTTGCTGCAACTTCAAATGATTATAGAAAATTCAATTTAAGTCCGAAAAATATAAATGAAATATCAAAATTCCTATAAAGATGAGATCTACCCAATAAAAATATAAAATGAAATTTTTATTTTTAATAAAAATTTAATTGTTTAATACTTGTTATTTAAGCCTTTTCTTTTAATTCTAAATTCAAGTAAAATTCAATAATTAATAAAATTTCCAAAAGTAACTAAAAACCAGTAAATAAATAAAGAAAACATTAAAACTAATTTTCTTTATTTATTAAATCATTATTAGAGGGATTTAAAACCTGATTAATAACTACCCTAATTATAAATTATTTAAAAATAGTAAAAAGCCAAATTAAATATTATTTTATTTAGAATTTTTTAATACCTTCAAATTTATTAATGAAGTTAATAACTTGTGAACTAAATGGTAATTATGCAACACTAATTCCATATGGTAGAAAACTAGGAACTCATCATTTAATGTGAAACCTAAAACCCTAAATTCAATTAGGAACCCTAGTTTCATTATTACATGTGAACCCTAAATGGTTCCAAACCTAAAAACAAGTTAACATGTGATCATGATATCTTCCTTTCAAACATAGAACAATAATAGCAACTAAATGATTGCCATGACCACATAAAATGTAGAATACCTATCACTAATATATGGGTATCCCATGTGTTCATCCTCAGTAGACCTAACTAATCAAGTAGAGTCAACCAAGTATAAAACCCTAGTTCCTATTCCAAAGACCACCATCCTTAGTTATCCATAATTAGCATCACCCCATTGTGATGAACCCTAGTAGCAACTATGCCTAATCCTAAGCATTACCTAACCATATTCCACTAAACCCTACTTGTGTTGGATACTTATCAACTAACCTATTTAGGAGCCTATTATTCCTTACTCAATAGTACCAACAGTAAAACCTAGACCACCTCAACCTAATTGTTATACTTCTTATTATTTAAGAAGTATGTTCTTCAAAAGTTATTCTTTTGAAGAAAACTAAGAGTAGCCAGCAACCCTGTCTTAGAGGACCTATAAACCCTAACTATCTAGCACCAATCAGGTATACCAACCCTAATAGCAATCAAACACTAATAATTGCTTAAGATACTTATGCTTCACTAAAACCATATAAGCCCTAGTAGTTGATGAATCAAACATCTTTAGGATCCATCTACTCCTTACCCTAGAAACTAGTTAGAACCCATAATAAACTATAGAACTCCACAACCCTGATTATTATACTTGTTCTTTATTAAAGAACATGTTCTTCAAAAGTTATTCTTTTGAAGTATATAATAATCAATCATTAACCATGACATATAGTGCTAAAACCAACCATTATTCATTACATGTTGGGAATATACCAAATGTTATTATTGTGTGCTATTAATGCTACTGTTATGATATGCTGCAACACTTGTTTATGATACCATGTAATCACACCTGAATAAGTACCTTGTTTGTGAATCATTCTAAAAGTGCAACGCACCCTGAACCAATCAATACAACTCACTGAGCATAAATCATCGGGGTTAGATCACGCTTAGAACGATTGCATCTCATTCTTATGCATTATTGCATCCTTGCCAATCTTTTAAACATCGTCCTTACCGGACGATGATGCTATTTTAGAATTTGGAGTTATTGCGTATCGAAGACCTTGCCTGCATAATCTTGCAGTCAAGAAAGGCAAGTTCATCACTTGCTCATGTCATTTGATTATTTCTATCAAATTACTTGCAAATTACTATGGTTATCACTATTGCATAAAAACCAAAACCACTACTTTCATAACTATGAATATGGCTATGTGGTGGGCAATGGAACCATGGATTGTGTTGATATGGTGGAGGTTCCATTGCACGGGCTTATATCCATCTAGGATTAAACAACAAATGTCACCAGTGATTCTTGTGCCGTAATACCCGTGTTAACCATAAGATCCGGAGTGGGACGGAGTAGTCAAAAGTGTTTCCACCTCTCGTTCATCAACGGATGCGCTTACCGTAGCGGTTGTATCTTGCGGAGCAACTTGTGGGTGGGGAACCCATTCTAAGTCCCCACGGTTATGCTGTGCATACCGTAGTGGTTGCGGCTTGCGGAACAATGATGCGTGTGGTTGGCACGTCCGTTGGGAACCCCAAGAGGAAGGTGTGATGCGCACAGCGGCAAGTTTCCCTCAGTAAGAAACCAAGGTTTAATCGGACCAGTAGGAGTCAAGAAGCACGTTGAAGGTTGATGGCGGCGAGATGTAGTGCGGCGCAACACCAGTGATTCTGGCGCCAACGTGGAACCTGCACAACACAACCAAAATACTTTGCCCCAACGAAACAGTGAGGTTGTCAATCTCACCGGCTTGCTGTAACAAAGAGTTAACCGTATTGTGTGGAAGATGATTGTTTGCAGAAAACAGTAGAACAGTATTGCAGTAGATTGTATTTCAGTAAAGAGAATTGGACCGGGGTCCACAGTTCACTAGAGGTGTCTCTCCCATAAGACGAACAGCATGTTGGGTGAACAAATTACAGTTGGGCAATTGACAAATAAAGAGAGCATGACCATGCACATACATATCATGATGAGTATAGTGAGATTTAATTGGGCATTACGACAAAGTACATAGACCGTCATCCAACTGCATCTATGCCTAAAAAGTCCACCTTCAGGTTATCATCCGAACCCCCTCCGGTATTAAGTCGCTAACAACAGACAATTGCATTAAGTATGGTGCGTAATGTAACTAGTGACTACATCCTTGAACATAGCACTAATGTTTTATCCCTAGTGGCAACAGCACAACACAACCTTAGAACTTTCTGTCACTGTCCCAGGTGTCAATGCAGGCATGAACCCACTATCGAGCATAAGTACTCCCTCTTGGAGTTACAAGCATCTACTTGGCCAGAGCATCTACTAGTAACGGAGAGCATGCAAGATCATAAATGACACATAGCATAACTTTGATAATCAACATAACAAGTATTCTCTATTCATCGGATCCCAACAAACGCAAAATATAGAATTACAGATAGATGATCTTGATCATGTTAGGCAGCTCACAAGATCCGACAATGATAGCACAATGGGGAGAAGACAACCATCTAGCTACTGCTATGGACCCATAGTCCAGGGGTAGACTACTCACACATCACACCGGAGGCGACCATGGCGGCGTAGAGTCCTCCGGGAGATGATTCCCCTCTCCGGCAGGGTGCCGGAGGCGATCTCCTGGATCCCCCGAGATGGGATCGGCGGCGGCGTCTCTGGAAGGTTTTCCGTATCGTGGCTCTCGGTACTGGGGGTTTCGTCACGGAGACTTTTTATAGGCGGAAGGGCAGGTCAAGAGGCGGCACGGGGGTCCCACACCACAGGCCAGCGCGGCCAAGGGGGGGGCCGCGCCGCCCTATGGTCTGGCTCCCCTGTGGCCCCTCTTCGTCTCTCCTTCGGACTTCTGGAAGCTTCGTGGAAAAATAGGCCCCTGGGCTTTGATTTCGTCCAATTCCGAGAATATTTCCTTACTAGGATTTCTGAAACCAAAAACAGCAGAAAACAGCAACTGGCACTTCGGCATCTTGTTAATAGGTTAGTTCCAGAAAATGCACGAATATGACATAAAGTGTGCATAAAACATGTAGATAACATCAATAATGTGGCATGGAACATAAGAAATTATCGATACGTCGGAGACGTATCAGCATCCCCAAGCTTAGTTCTGCTCGTCCCGAGCAGGTAAAACGATAACACAGATAATTTCTGGAGTGACATGCCATCATAATCTTGATCATACTATTTGTAAAGCATATGTAGTGAATGCAGCGATCGAAACAATGTATATGACATGAGTAAACAAGTGAATCATATAGCAAAGACTTTTCATGAATGGCACTTCAAGACAAGCATCAATAAGTCTTGCATAAGAGTTAACTCATAAAGCAATAATTCAAAGTAAAGGCATTGAAGCAACACAAAAGAAGATTAAGTTTCAGCGGTTGCTTTCAACTTGTAACATGTATATCTCATGAATATTGTCAACATAGAGTAATATAATAAGTGCAATAAGCAAGTATGTAGGAATCAATGCACAGTTCACACAAGTGTTTGCTTCTTGAGGTGGAGAGAGATAGGTGAACTGACTCAACATTGAAAGTAAAAGAATGGTCCTCCATAGAGGAAAAGCATCGATTGCTATATTTGTGCTAGAGCTTTGATTTTGAAAACATGTAGAGAGCAATAAAAGTAAAATTTTGAGAGGTGTTTGTTGTTGTCAACGAATGGTAATGGGTACACTAACTACCTCGCCAACCGGACTTATAAGAGCGGCTCCCATTTTATTTATTTTTGGGTGGCACTCCTTCCAACCTTTCTTTCACAAACCATGGCTAACCGAATCCTCGGGTGCCTGCCAACAATCTCATACCATGAAGGAGTGCCTTTTTATTTTAGTTTTATTATGATGATGACACTCCTCCCAACCTTTGCTTACACAAGCCATGGCTAACCGAATCCTTCGGGTGCCGTCCAACAATCACATACCATGGAGGAGTGTCTATTTTTGTTAATTAATTTGGGACTGGGAATCCCATTGCCAGCTCTTTTTGCAAAATTATTGGATAAGCGGATGAAGCCACTAGTCCATATGAGAGTCCGTCAAAAGTAAATGACAAGGTTGAAAGCTAAACACCACATACTTCCTCATGAGCTATAAAACATTGACACAAATCAGAGGTAATAAATTTTGAAATGTTTAAAGGTAGCACTCAAGCAATTTACTTTGGAATGGCGGAAAATACCATGTAGTATAGGTAGGTATGGTGGACACAAATGGCATAGTGGTTGGCTCAAGTATTTTGGATGCATGAGAAGTATTCCCTCTCGATACAAGGTTTAGGCTAGCAAGGCTTATTTGAAACAAACACAAGGATGAACCGGTGCAGCAAAACTCACATAAAAGACATATTGAAAACATTATAAGACTCTACACCGTCTTCCTTGTTGTTCAAACTCAATACTAGAAATTATCTAGACCTTAGAGAAACCAAATATGCAAACCAAATTTTAGCATGCTCTATGTATTTCTTCATTAATGGGTGCAAAGCATATGATGCAAGAGCTTAAACATGAGCACAACAATTGCCAAGTATCACATTACCCAAGACATTTATAGCAATTACTACATGTATCATTTTCCAATTCCAACCATATAACAATTTAACGAAGGAGAAACTTCGCCATGAATATTATGAGTAGAAACCAAGGACATACTTGTCCATATGCTACAGCGGAGCGTGTCTCTCTCCCATAAAGTGAATGCTAGGATCCATTTTATTCAAACAAAACAAAAACAAAAACAAACCGACGCTCCAAGAAAAAGCACATAAGATGTGATGGAATAAAAATATAGTTTCAGGGGAGGAACCTGATAATGTTGTCGATGAAGAAGGGGATGCCTTGGGCATCCCCAAGCTTAGACGCTTGAGTCTTCTTGATATATGCAGGGGTGAACCACCGGGGCATCCCCAAGCTTAGAGCTTTCACTCTCCTTGATCATGTTGCATCATACTCCTCTCTTGACCCTTGAAAACTTCCTCCACACCAAACTCGAAACAACTCATTAGAGGGTTAGTGCACATTATAAATTGACATATTCAGAGGTGACACAATCATTCTTAACACTTCTGGACATTGCATAATGCTACTGGACATTAATGGATCAAAGAAATTCATCCAACATAGCGAAAGAGGCAATGCGAAATAAAAGGCAGAATCTGTCAAAACAGAACAGTTCGTATTGACGAATTTTAAAATGGCACCAGACTTACTCAGATGAAAATGCTCAAATTGAATGAAAGTTGCGTACATATCTGAGGATCACACACGTAAATTGGCATAATTTTCTGAGTTACCTACAGGGAGGTGGACCCAGATTCGTGACAGCAAAGAAATCTGGAACTGTGCAGTAATCCAAATCTAGTACTTACTTTTCTATCAACGGCTTAACTTGGCACAACAAAACACAAAACTAAGATAAGGATAGGTTGCTACAGTAGTAAACAACTTCCAAGACACAAAATAAAAACAAAGTACTGTAGGTAAAGACATGGGTTGTCTCCCATAAGCGCTTTTCTTTAACGCCTTTCAGCTAGGCGCAGAAAGTGTGTATCAAGTATTATCAAGATATGAAGTGTCAACATCATAATTTGTTCTCATAATAGAATCAAAAGGTACCTTCATTCTCTTTCTAGGGAAGTGTTCCATACCTTTCTTGAGAGGAAATTGATATTTTATATTACCTTCCTTCATATCAATAATAGCACCAACAGTTCGAAGAAAAGGTCTTCCCAATATAATGGGACAAGATGCATTGTATTCAATATCCAAGACAACAAAATCAACGGGAACAAGGTTATTGTTAACGGTAATGCGAACATTATCAACTTTACCCAAAGGTTTCTTTGTAGAATGATCAGCAAGATTAACATCCAAATAACAATTTTTCAGCGGTGGCAAGTCAAGCATATTATAAATTTTCTTAGGCATAACAGAAATACTTGCACCAAGATCACATAAAGCATTACAATCAAAATCTTTAACCTTCATCTTAATGATGGGCTCCCAACTATCCTCTAGCTTTTTAGGAATAGAGGCTTCACGCTCTAATTTCTCTTCTCTAGCTTTTATGAGAGCATTTGTAATATGATGTGTAAAAGCCAAATTTATAGCACTAGCATTAGGACTTTTAGCAAGTTTTTGCAAGAACTTTATAACTTCAGAGATGTGGCAATCATCAAAATTCAAACCATTATAATCTAAAGCAATGGGATCATCATCCCCAATGTTGGAAAAAATTTCAGCAGCTTTATCACAAAAAGGCGGTTTCAGTTTTAGCAGTTTCAGGCAGTTTTTCGCGCTTTGCATTCGAAGTGGAAACATTGCTAACACCAATTCTTTTATTAGTATGAGTAGGAGGTGCAGCAACATGTGTAGCATTAGCATTACTAGTGGTGGTAATAGTCCAAACTTTAGCTATATTCTTTTCTTTAGCTAGTTTTTCATTTTCTTCTCTATCCCACCTAGCACGCAGTTCAGCCATTAATCTTATATTCTCATTAATTCTAACTTGAATGGCATTTGCTGTAGTATTAATTTTATTATGATGATTCTCATTAGGCAAAACTTTTGATTTCAAAAGATCAACATCAGCAGCAAGACTATCGACTTTAGAAGCAAGTAAATCAATTTTCCCAAGCTTTTCTTCAACAGATTTGTTAAAAGCAGTTTGTGTACTAATAAATTCTTTAAGCATGGCTTCAAGTCCAGGGGGTGTGTTCCTATTATTGTTGTAAGAATTCCCATAAGAATTACCATAGCCGTTGCCATTATTATAAGGATATAGCCTATAGTTGTTACTAGAATTGTTCCGGTAGGCATTGTTGTTGAAATTATTATTTTTAATGAAGTTTACATCAACATGTTCTTCTTGTGCAACCAATGAAGCTAATGGAACATTATTAGGATCAATATTAGTCCTATCATTCACAAGCATAGACATAATAGCATCAATCATATCACTCAAGGAAGAGGTTTCTTCGACAGAATTTACCTTCTTACCTTGTGGAGCTCTTTCCGTGTGCCATTCAGAGTAGTTGATCATCATATTATCAAGAAGCTTTGTTCCTTCACCAAGAGTGATGGACATAAAGGTACCTCCAGCAGCTGAATCCAATAAATTCCGTGAAGAAAAATTTAGTCCTGCATAGAAGGTTTGGATGATCATCCAAGTAGTCAGTCCATGGGTTGGGCAATTTTTAACCAGAGATTTCATTCTTTCCCAAGCTTGAGCAACATGTTCAGTATCTAATTGTTTAAAATTCATTATGCTACTCCTCAAAGATATAATTTTAGCAGGGGGATAATATCTACCAATAAAAGCATCCTTGCATTTAGTCCATGAATCAATACTATTCTTAGGCAGAGATAGCAACCAATCTTTAGCTCTTCCTCTTAATGAGAAAGGGAACAATTTTAATTTTATAATGTCACCATCTACATCCTTATACTTTTGCATTTCACATAATTCAACAAAATTATTAAGATGGGCAGCAGCATCATCAGAACTAACACCAGAAAATTGCTCTCGCATAACAAGATTGATAAAGCGGGTTTAATTTCAAAGAATTCTGCTGTAGTAGCAGGTGGAGCAATAGGTGTGCATAAGAAATCATTATTATTTGTGGTTGTGAAGTCACACAACTTAGTATTTTCAGCGTTGGCCATTTTAGCAACAGTAAATAAAGCAAACTAGATAAAGTAAATGCAAGTAAACTAATTTTTTTGTGTTTTTGATATAGCAAACAAGATAGCAAGTAAAGTAAAACTAGCAACTAATTTTTGTATTTTGATTTAGTGCAGCAAACAAAGTAGTAAATAAAACTAAGCAAGACAAAAACAAAGTAAAGAGATTGAGAAGTGGAGACTCCCCTTGCAGCGTGTCTTGATCTCCCAAGCAACGGCGCCGTAAATTTGCTTGATGCGTGTGGTTGGCACGTCCGTTGGGAACCCCAAGAGGAAGGTGTGATGCGCACAGCGGCAAGTTTCCCTCAGTAAGAAACCAAGGTTTAATCGGACCAGTAGGAGTCAAGAAGCACGTTGAAGGTTGATGGCGGCGAGATGTAGTGCGGCGCAACACCAGTGATTCCGGCGCCAACGTGGAACCTGCACAACACAACCAAAATACTTTGCCCCAACGAAACAGTGAGGTTGTCAATCTCACCGGCTTGCTGTAACAAAGAGTTAACCGTATTGTGTGGAAGATGATTGTTTGCGAAAAACAGTAGAACAAAAGATTGCAGATGGGTGTATTTCAGGAAAGAGAATTGGACCGGGGTCCACAGTTCACTAGAGGTGTCTCTCCCATAAGACGAACAGCATGTTGGGTGAACAAATTACAGTTGGGCAATTGACAAATAAAGAGAGCATGACCATGCACATACATATCATGATGAGTATAGTGAGATTTAATTGGGCATTACGACAAAGTACATAGACCGTCATCCAAGCGCATCTATGCCTAAAAAGTCCACCTTCAGGTTATCATCCGAACCCCCTCCGGTATTAAGTCGCTAACAACAGACAATTGCATTAAGTATGGTGCGTAATGTAACTAGTGACTACATCCTTGAACATAGCACTAATGTTTTATCCCTAGTGGCAACAGCACAACACAACCTTAGAACTTTCTGTCACATCGTCCCGGTGTCAATGCGAGCATGAACCCACTATCGAGCATAAGTACTCCCTCTTGGAGTTACAAGCATCTACTTGGCCAGAGCATCTACTAGTAACGGAGAGCATGCAAGATCATAAACAACACATAGCATAACTTTGATAATCAACATAACAAGTATTCTCTATTCATCGGATCCCAACAAACGCAACATATAGAATTACAGATAGATGATCTTGATCATGTTAGGCAGCTCACAAGATCCGACAATGATAGCACAATGGGGAGAAGACAACCATCTAGCTACTGCTATGGACCCATAGTCCAGGGGTAGACTACTCACACATCACACCGGAGGCGACCATGGCGGCGTAGAGTCCTCCGGAGATGATTCCCCTCTCCGGCAGGTGCCGGAGGCGATCTCTGGATCCCCCGAGATGGGATCGGCGGCGGCGTCTCTGGAAGGTTTTCCGTATCGTGGCTCTCAGATGCTGGGGTTTCGTCACGGAGACTTTTTATAGGCGGAAGGGCAGGTCAAGAGGCGGCACGGGGGTCCCACACCACAGGCCGGCGCGGCCAAGGGGGGGGCCGCGCCGCCCTATGGTCTGGCTCCCCTGTGGCCCCTCTTCGTCTCTCCTTCGGACTTCTGGAAGCTTCGTGGAAAAATAGGCCCCTGGGCTTTGATTTCGTCCAATTCCGAGAATATTTCCTTACTAGGATTTCTGAAACCAAAAACAGCAGAAAACAGCAACTGGCACTTCGGCATCTTGTTAATAGGTTAGTTCCAGAAAATGCACGAATATGACATAAAGTGTGCATAAAACATGTAGATAACATCAATAATGTGGCATGGAACATAAGAAATTATCGATACGTCGGAGATGTATCAAACAACTTGTGGGTGGGGAACCCATTCTAAGTCCCCACGGTATTGCGGTCTATGATGGGTTGCAGCTACCGGCGAAGGAGTTTGGTTCGATCCCAGACTGTCATCGTGGTCGGGGTCCACCCTGAAATTACGGGAATAATGGGACCGGCGAGGACCCAGGGTCGGGGCATGCAACAACGGGTGGGTGTTCGAGGTAGCGGAGGAACATGATTGGCTAGACCTTATACCGGGCCTCACACCAAAGGAAGTGTGGACGGGTAACGTGCTCGGTTGGCAACAAGGTTAAGATCTCTTATGGGTAAAGCAACACACCTCTGCAGAGTGTAAAGAACCGTGACCTGTCACTCCCTGTTCCGGGATATGGAACTGCGAACGCGGCCGGAAAGGAGCTCCATGAAGTTCTAGTAAACCGGTGAAGGCTGACGGACATAGTTCTTCTGAATAAAAGCAACCTTTTGAAGAAATGGTTATCAAAACTTGCATTGGTATTAGACTTTCTGGTCTAATGCCGTAGCTAGTGCATTAAACACCTCTTTCCTATAATGAACTTGTTGAGTACGCTCGTACTCATCCCACTCTTAAATCCCCTGCTTAGATATGGAGGCATCGAAGGAGGATCTACAGTGCAAATCGAAGGCCAAGGAGCCAACAACTACTTCACGAGACAGGACCCTGTCAGCAGAGTCAGATACGTCATCCAACAAGGAGAAAACCTGGATTAGCAGTAGAAAGGAACTAGCTTCCTCAACCTAGCTCCTACTTAGCTAGAATCTATTCTTAGCCTCTATAGCTAGTCAAATACTCTACAAATAGAGTTCGTGATAGAATTAGACTACGAGTCGTTCTTCTGGAGTTTATTTGCAGATTTACCTCATTGTAAAGTAGGAGGCTGTGCTGATCTTATGTAATAGAGTAAATGTTGTAATTCTATAGACATGCCTTGGACCCGCATATGTTTCTGTTGTACCACTCTGAGCGATATAATACTAGTGGAACGGTGTTTCATTGGTGTTATATCAGCCTTGCATACTACACCATGCAGTGGTATGCCGGGGTCACCACAGAAGGGTTCTGGTGGAGCCACACCATAGGGGGGCGCGCCCCCCTCTGGCCGCGCCGCCACCATGTGTGGAGGCCCTGGGCCTCCCCTCTGGTCCCTCTTCGGTGTTCTGGAAGCTTTTTGGAAATATAAGATCGTGTGCCTTGATTTCGTCCAATTCCTAGAATATTTCCTGTGTAAGATTTCTGAAACCAAAAACAGCAGAAAACAGGAACTGACACTTCGGCATCTCGTTAATAGGTTAGTTCTGGAAAATGCATCAAAACGATATAAAGTGTGAACAAAACATGTAGGTATTGTCATAAAACTAGCATGGAACATCAGAAATTATAGATAAGTTGGAGACGTATCAGCATCCCCAAGCTTAGTTCCTACTCGCCCTCGAGTAGGTAAACGATAACAAAGATAATTTCTGAAGTGACATGCTACTAACATAATCTTGATCATACTATTGTAAAGCATATGAGATGAATGAAGTGATTCAAAGCAATGGTAAAGACAATGACTAATCAACTGAATCATATAGCAAAGACTTTTCATGAATAGTACTTTCAAGACAAGCATCAATAAGACTTGCATAGGAGTTAACTCATAAAGCAATAGATTCAAAGTAAAGGCATTGAAACAACACAAAGGAAGATTTAAGTTTCAGAAGTTGCTTTCAACTTTCAACATACATATCTCATGGATAATTATCAACACAAAGTAATATAATAAGTACAATAAGCAAGTATGTAAGAATCAATGCACAATTGACACAAGTGTTTGCTTCTAAGATGGAAGGAAGTAGGTAAACTGACTCAACATAAAGTAGAAAAATGGCCCTTCGCAGAGGGAAGCATGGATTACTATTTTTGTGCTAGAGCTTTTATTTTGAAAACATAGAAACAATTTTGTCAACGGTAGTAATAAAGCATATGTGTTATGTATAAGATATCCTATAAGTTGCAAGCCTCATGCATAGATTACCAATAGTGCTCGCACCTTGTCCTAATTAGGTTGGATTTACATGGATTATCATTGCAAAGCATATGTTTCAACCAAGTGTCACAAAGGGGTACCTCTATGCCGCCTGTACAAAGGTCTAAGGAGAAAGCTCGCATTGGATTTCTCGCTTTTGATTATTCTCAACTTAGACATCCATACCGGGACAACATAGACAACAGATAATGGACTCCTCTTTAATGCATAAGCATTCAACAACAGATAATATTCTCATAAGAGATTGAGGATTGTTGTCCAAACTGAAACTTCCACCATGGTTCATGGCTTTAGTTAGCGGCCCAATGTTCTTCTCTAACAATATGCATACTCAAACCATTGATCATGATAAATCACCCTTACTTCAGACAAGACGAACATGCATAGCAACTCACATGATATTCAACAAAGGTAATAGTTGATGGCGTTCCCAGAAACATGGTTACCGCTCAACAAGCAACTTATTAAGAAATAAGATACATAAGTACATATTCAATACCACAATAGTTTTTAAGCTATTTTCCCATGAGCTGTATATTGCAAAGACAAAGAATGAAATTTTAAAGGTAGCACTCAAGCAATTTACTTTGGAATGGCGGAGAAATACCATGTAGTAGGTAGGTATGGTGGACACAAATGGCATAGTTTTTGGCTCATGGATTTTGGATGCACGAGAAGTATTCCCTCTCAATACAAGGCTTAGGCTAGCAAGGTTGTTTGAAGCAAACTCAAGTATGAACCGGTACAGCAAAACTTACATAAGAACGTATTGCAAGCATTATAAGACTCTACATTGTCTTCCTTGCTGTTCAAACACCTTACCAGAAAATATCTAGACTCTAGAGAGACCAATCATGCAAACCAAATTTTAACAAGCTCTATGTAGTTCTTCATTAATAGGTACAAAGCATATGATGCAAGAGCTTAAACATGATCTATATGAGCACAACAATTGTCAAGTATCAAATTATTCAAGATATTATACCAATTACCACATGTAGCATTTTCCGTTTCCAACCATATAACAATTAACGAAGCAGTTTCAACCTTCGCCATGAACATTAAAAGTAATGCTAAGAACATATGTGTTCATATGCAACAGCGGAGCGTGTCTCTCTCCCAAACAATGAATGCTAGGATCCGATTTTATTCAAACAAAAACAAACAGATGCTTCAAGTAAAGCACATAAGATGTGACGGAATAAAAATATAGTTTCACTA
Source organism: Lolium perenne (assembly GCF_019359855.2). Lineage (NCBI taxonomy): Eukaryota > Viridiplantae > Streptophyta > Magnoliopsida > Poales > Poaceae > Lolium > Lolium perenne. Next base: position 192,205,155 of record NC_067250.2, on the reverse strand, counting down.
GAGGTGACCTAATAAGTTGTCGATGAAGAAGGGGATGCCTTGGGCATCCCCAAGCTTAGATGCTTGAGTCTTCTTGAAATATGCAGGGATGAACCACGGGGGCATCCCCAAGCTTAGACTTTTCACTCTTCTTGATCATATTGTATCATCCTCCTCTCTTGACCCTTGAAAACTTCCTCCACACCAAACTCAAAACAAACTCATTAGAGGGTTAGTGCATAATAAAAAAATCACATATTCAGAGGTTACATAATCATTCTTAACACTTCTGTACATTGCTCAAAGCTACTGAAAGTTAATGGAACAAAGAAATCCATCAAACATAGCAAAACAGGCAATGCGAAATAAAAGGCAGAATCTATCAAAACAGAACAGTCTGTAAAGACGAATTTTTTAGAGGCACTTAACTTGCTCAGATGAAAATGCTCAAATTTAATGAAAGTTGCGTACATATCTGAGGATCACTCACGTAAATGTGCACCCCTGCAGGGTTATGAATAACCTTTGAAAGGGGAGAAGAGAGCGACATCTCTATCTCTATTGATCATCATATTGTATCCACCAATCTTCATCATCTCGAACCACTATCCTCGGATCACCCCCTCAACACCCGGAGAAGGTGTCCGTAAACACACATTGGTTGCCAAGTTTTACGATTAGGTTAAAGTTCTCTATGATCTCCACGTCCGTTCCCAAGTCGTCCATAACCGTGGACACGGCTTTTCGAAAAGATTCATAACCCTGCAGGGGTGCACAACTTTACCCACACGTGCCAACCGACTCTTAATGCCAAATTATTAGCTCTCTTCCTTGGAAAGCCGGCAGAGGGTGGTCGACCACGACCTTTACCTTGCTGTCACCGAGACCATGAGTCACGCGCTAAGGATTGTTCCGCCGTAACGGGTCAAGTCCCGAAGTCGGTCCTTAACGATGTGAGGCGAGGTGGGTTTCCCCAGAGGCCGCAACCCCCAGCCACCACGGCCACGCTTACCTACCTGTTATGTACCTTTAACCCCCAAGCAAAATGCAATGCATATGACCAGGTAACGCGCAAACTATGTGACTCATGGAATCTACTAGGCAAGTTAGTGAGTCGAGAGGGTACCATAATAGGGCCTCGTGTGGTTGTACGCTCGGTCTTGGTTCAAGAGGCGAGAACTCGGTTCCTAGGGTCGGCAGAAACGAAACAACCCACCACATCCCAATGTGGCCTCTCGTCTGAGCCTTTAACCATGTTTAACAACATCTCTATACTTACCACGTCAACCTGTCATGCTAGTTTCATTTCATTGTAAGGCTCCAGTCCGAAGACCAGAGCAGTAGCGTAACAAACTAAGCATGGCTAAGCATAAAGAGATAAAGGCTCTCGCGACGCACACATGCCAAACCTAGTTATGCTAGGAGCAGTGGATCAGGGTATCGAGGCTACAAAGGTCGGACATGCAACAGATAGGGTAACTCTATCTATCGATAAAAGACAGTTGAATCGTATGTGATATGTAGGAACCACAGATAAAAGCATTTGAAAATCATAGATGAACCAGGTTAGGGCTTGCCTTTGTCCCTGACAAACCAATATGGATCTTCGGGGATCCCATGCTTGACTTGTTCGTCGGAGGATGAGTATTGATCTTCGGTGTTGTTGATCTTCGTCGTCTCAGACTCGTGCTCTATCGATCGCGAAGAAGCAAATACTATAAAGAGAGAAATAACATTCAACACATGGCATCGATGCAATGCGCATACAAAGATGATGATATGTCATATTAATGGAATTGAATAAACCCTAGGTGCATCGTCAATTTAAAGGGGTTCCGGCATCGGACCCCGACATATGAGAGGGGTTCTTTTAGGTTTTCGCTATATTTGCAAATTTAATTGTTGCAATGATGTATGAATTACTTCTAAACTTGTAGAGAATGTTTTTCTGAACATTTCGGTATATTATACATCTTTTTCTGAGTTAATATGAAAAAGATATGGATTATACAGATTTCTGAAATTGATAAATATTAAAAACAGAAAAAGAAAAGGCTTTAATGCGTCATGCTGACGTCATGCTGACGTCAGCACGACCTTGAGCTCTCAGGTCGACCAGCAATCGGCCGATTGAGGCCGAAATTGGGCGCGTGCGTGGGGGCATCGGACTCAGCTCGACGTGGCGAGCCAAAAGGTGGTGGCGCCGCCCGCGAATGGTCGCCGGAGCGACCACGGCGGTGATGGCCGGCGGCCGAGCTCGCAGGCTCGCGTGGCGGCGGCGGTAGGGAGCGAGAGGGAGAGGGCCAGGGGCACGGGGAGGACCAGGGGCTCACCCTGAGCACGCCGGCGAAGACGGCGTCGCCGGAGGTGGCCGGAATCGCCGGCGACGGCGGAGGCCTGCAGCTCGGGCTCCCGGCCAAATCGGCCGATTCCGGCGCCTCCGCTTGCGGGGCTTGGCTGAGGAGGACGGGGGCGACGCGGCGGAGCTGATGGTGGCGTCGGCTTGGCGCGGGGAGGCTCGAGCAGCGGCGACGGCGAGCGGCGGAGCTAGGGTTTCGGCGCGCTGCGAGAAGAGAGAGGGAGGAGGCGCGCGAGGGGGAAAGAGATAGGGACGAGGGGAGGCGTGCGGGAGGCTCTCCAGACGTCGTCCTCATCCGCGGGCGAGCAGGAGGTGGCCGGCGTCGGCCTCCCTGCGCAAGGCACGCAGCTGCTGCGTGGCAGAGGAACAAGACAAGGGCGATTTGCCCACAACCCCCTGCCTTTTCCTATTTTCTCTGAAAACTTTAAAACAGCACTAAAACAAATCATTTTGATAGTTTTACAACCTTTTGGAGATCCAAAATTGACTCAAATATTTTAGGGGAAAAATTGTGTGGCCTTCCTAATAATAGTTGAAAGTCCACATATTTTTATTTTGGGGTTTTCAAACATTTGAACTCATTTCAAAAAGACAAAGACTTGCACAAACCTAGGGTTTCCATTTTAATTTATTTGCAAATTTTTCCTAATGCATTTTATATGATGCTCATGATGCACAAACACCTCCTAATTAGGGTTTAGCAAAACAGGGATGTTACAACTCTACCCCCCTTACAAGAATCTCGTCCCCGAGATTCCTAAGGTAGGAAAAGAGAAGGTAACAAGAACTACACCGGTCTTCAACGAGCTTGTTGATACCACGCCGATCTTCTTTGTTGATGAAGTTCATCCACGACACCATGAAGAACTCTTCATTTGCTCTCTTCACCCTAAAGGAAAGAGGGAATAACTCTGGACGGTGGATCTTTACAAAGATCGAGTATCTCATGGTCAACTCATGGAAGGAGTGTTCAGAAACAACGTTTGAGCTGACAAACATGAAACACGTCAAGGTAACGGAGGAGACCGAAGAAGTTTCAAATTTGGTAGGCAATTGATCCACGCTTGAGAAGAATACAAAGGAACAAGGTAGCGAAGACTTAAATTGCCTTTGATACCATGACGTGGCACTTTTAGAAAGGGTGACTCGTAGAAACATAGAAGATCACCAACCAGAGCTACTTCGAATATAAGAATCATAGTCACTCTTTTGGTAAGGGTACATGAAATGATTGTTGTCAACTCAAAAGGCTAGGGCCTAGATGACTGATGAATTCACACAACGTGTGAATTGACTAGAATTTCAGGTATCAACCAACGGAAAGGGAAGGGTACTGGCTAGGGAAGTGACAATGATCAACGGGGAGTGGAATTTCTCCGAACGAAGTTGTTGTCACCGAAGAAATGATTTTGAGGGATTGACCAAGAGACATTTAGCAACTCTGCTTATAATGTTCTCCTTGATGTTCTAGCCACCAATATTAGGCTATTGACTAGCCTTCAATAGGTCATCAAGCGAAGGTCAAGACTTTGGAATTGAAAAGATGCTATGAGGGCAACTCCTAGAATGAGTCACATAAGATCCTTATGGAGAGTGGTTATTCTTGATGATTCAAGAGATTATGACATTAGGCCTTCCGACTAATTGTGTTAACCACGACATCAATCTTGTCGGAGTTACAAAGAGACCTATCCCAAAAATCCTTGAAAACGCTAACCATCATTGCCGCTTGAGATTCACTTAGGTTAGGTGTAATTATTCTTTTGGACTCAGATATGTTCGAATGTAAATTTGCAACAGTTGCCACCAAGGTAAAGTCGCTAGATTCTCAAGAAATGGACCATAATATCAAGCTCCAAAGGATTGAGCTAGATTGCGCAATACATGTGGTTGCGACTGCAAAGACAATTGCATGCATATGAACTTGCAATGTAACAAAAGTGAGTCCTGGTGGGGACATCATAGAAGATATTGAAGCTATTAAGCTTCTTCGCTTTCTTGAACAAACCAGTCAGTGGCTTAGCGTGCATAGAGGAATTTTTCGAGACGATGGAGGTGACAACCTTCCATCTTAAGAATATCCCGCACATGCATGACCGACTTGCGATGATTCCCGAGGAAAGGAAAGGGAACTCTACTCGGATCCACGGCGACATCTTTCAGCAAATGCACGTGAACCATTGTAGGTTACTTCCAGCATCTAGAACACATACTTCATGATAACACAAAGATGGTTCTAAAAAAAATTCCAACAGAGTGCCAAACGTACAATATGAACCTCTTTAAACATGGAGGAAATAAGAATACCATCGATGGGCTCAACAACAAACTTATCAAAATACTTCAATGAGGGACTCATATTCTATAAGAACTCGGCAGAGGTATTGGTCAGACCAAAGGACATGAAGCTATACTCAGACGAGACACCATGAGTATAAACATCATCAAGATAGTCCTTGGAACTGAGTTTGATTTGACGATAGCCCAACCTCATATCAAATATGGGGAAGATAGCATATCCACAAAGGGGATACTTTCTGACTTCAACACAAACAAGACTAGACATCTCTTTATGAAGGAACAAAGTTGGATATCTTTAACTCTCCAAGTTGTTGATTAATTAAGCTCAACCAGCTAGTCCAAGGTTATCCAGCACGGTTCTTGGAGAAAGGAGTAGTTCATGGAACTAACTTACTCATGAACTCGATAACACGGTCATGTGACAACATGGCGATACTTCTAGAAAGACATCCAGAATATCACGAACCACCGGTATATCACTGAATTCAAGAGGGAAACTTTCTTTACAAAGAAACACAATATGGTCTTGAGAGCTTTGGCATGGACCTAACTCTTTGACCGAAGATGTGCGCCTGAACGAATGGACTTGGCAACACAATCAAACTTCGCTTAGTAATTAGCGAACCAATCATGCTAAGAATGACGCAAACATCCTTGGATTTCAAAGCAATTAGGATTGCTAAGAATCTCAGATGCCCACATCAATAAGTACACCCCAACATTCCCAAGCACAGACAGCTCGGAGGAAGGGCGAGTAAAGATATGTAAGAGAATCACTTCATCAATAAGGCCATGAGACTTAGCACGACCCCATGATATAAAAGAGGGTGATACTCCAAGGTAGAACAGAACAGAAGCTAACGAGGCCTCTTAATCTGCGGGGTTTGTTTCTCCTGACATACCGAAATGGAGTTCTTGATGAACCAAAAGAGAAATTTACACTGGAGACACCAATGAACATTTACACTTGGTTGCTAACTAGCAGACAAAGGTCGAAAAGTAACTAAAGAAGAAGAACACGATCAGGATCAGAATTCCTGAGAAGTAGATGCACAAGATAACACTTTTGTGAAACTCATGCTGAAAAGGGAGGTGTGGCAGAGTCACAGACATAGATACGAGACTCACAAAGAGCACTCTTGTCGTGATCCATTTGGTTCAATGAGAGAACCTCTGCGATAACTAATGGAAGGGAAAGACCTTTATTGCCGTAGTTCAACCCGACAATAACCATAAGCTTGAAGGATAGCTTCATTTGAATTTAGCTCGCCCGATGTAATGTTTGAACATTAACACCGGTGTTCAACAGAATGGATCTTGGGTTAAAGGCCAGCTTCATGTACTAAGATTTGCATACTAGAATCCAGCACAATCGGGGACCTTCGGTTCAAGTCCAAGGGTTAAAACCCGAGAAAGAAGTAACCACTAGATGAGTGACACAGAGGACACTGCTAAGGTAGTGATCATTGTGTAGCATCTAGAAGCAATGCATAGCTTCTGAAGTACCCAAGAAAATAAAAAGGAGGCATACAAGGCGAAAGGAAACCTCGAAACAAAGAACAGAATGATGTGGAACCCACAAAATAGAGAGATCATGATGGAGAGGAATCTCTCTGTTGAAACAAAACAAAACAGAGAGGAAGCACAGAACACACACAACTGAAATTATGATTGAATGATAGCTCTCTCTTGAAGCAAGAGAAAGAAAGAAAACTCGAAACACACGCACACAGATTCTCTAGAGTCGTGCAAACTTAACAATAGGTCAACTGGTTAAGAAACGACCTGCCCTTGAGGCACCTAAGTTTGAAAGACTAGAAGAGATAGAAAAACTTCAAAATCAACACAAGGTAAGGTACCTTAGAATTAGAGCGATACCAGATAAGGAGTAAAAAGAATCCTAATCAGATTTTCGCAAATACTTTTAGCTTTCAAATAGTTTTCACAAACACTAGACTCAACATCGACTAGTAGAAAGGGTTTCCTACAGGCAGTCCTGCTCTGATACCAAAACCTGTGGCACCCTCGGGATCAGGGTTAGACAAATACCAGATCTTCGTCCGACATAAGCCTAACCTTGAGCTCGAGAGACTACAGTGAGAGAATCGGTAACACAACAGTGACTCTACGACTCAAAAGAATATATTACAACTCTTAGAAGAGTAAGATCCAAATTATTACACGCAGAGGTCACTGACCCAACATTCAACAAGCAACGGAAGCAAATTATGTTATTCTAAATAACAAGATAGCAAAGGGCTTAAGAAGCCATAACATAAAGCGACGTCCCAGCCCATAAGTCGCAGGCTGCTGCCTGGGAACTCCAAACTAACCATCGATGTTAACGTAGAAACCACCTTCGGCTGTAGCGACTTCATCTGAAACAAAAGCATGCAAAGCTGAGTACAGGGACTCAGCAAGACTTAGTACAACCTTTTAGCAAAGCGGGTATGCAGGCTTTCTGGTAGGTCTTCTTTTGCGTAAAGCCAGTTTTCCTTTGCAAGATAAGAGAGAAGAGAAGCTCGACTACTCAGAACCTTTGAAAGGGGATAAGAGAGCGACATCTCTATCTCTATTGATCATCATATTGTATCCACCAATCTTCATCATCTCGAAACACTATCCTCGGATCACCCCCTCAACACCCGAAGAAGGTGTCCGTAAGCACACATTGGTTGCCAAGTTTTACGATTAGGTTCATGTTCTCTATGATCTCCACGTCCGTTCCCAAGTCGTCCATAACCGTGGACACGGCTTTTCGAAAAGATTCATAACCCTGCAGGGGTGCACAACTTTACCCACACGTGCCAACCGACTCTTAATGCCAATATATTAGCTCTCTTCCGTGGAAAGCCGGCAGAGGGTGGTCGACCACGACCTTTACCTTGCTATCGCCGAGACCATGAGTCACGCGCTAAGGATTGTTCCGCCGTAACGGGTCAAGTCCCGAAGTCGGTCCTTAACGATGTGAGGCGAGGTGGGTTTCACCAGGGACTCTAACCCAAGCCACCTCGGCCACGCTTACCTACCTGTATGCTATGCACCTTTTCACAAACATTTTCAATGCATATGTCCAAATAACGCGCAAACTATGTGACTCATGGAATCTACTAGGCAAGTTAGTGAGTCGAGAGGGTACCATAATAGGGCCTCGTGTGGTTGTACGCTCGGTCTTGGTTCAAGAGGCGAGAACTCGGTTCCTAGGGTCGGCAGAAACGAAACAACCCACCACATCCCAATGTGGCCTCTCGTCTGAGCCTTTAATCATGTTTATCATTATCATCTCTATACTTACCACGTCAACCTGTCATGCTAGATTCATTTCATTGTAAGGCTCCAGTCCGAAGACCGGAGTAGTAGCGTAACAAACTAAGCATGGCTAAGCATAAGAGATAAAGGCTCTCGCGACGCACACATGCCAAACCTAGTTATGCTAGGAGCAGTGGATCAGGGTATCGAGGCTACAAAGGTCGAACATGCAACAGATAGGGTAACTCTATCTATCGATAAAAGACAGTTGAATCGTATGAGATATGTAGGAACCACAGATAAAACATTTCGAAAACATAGATGAACCAGGTTAGGGCTTGCCTTGTCCCTCAGCCGACGAGTACTGTTCTTCGGTAGTGTTGACGTCGGTCTCCGGCTCAGATCCTATCACGAAGAACCAAATACCGGAAAGGGAAACAAACATTCACGACATGGCATAATGCAATGCGCATACAATATGAATGACATGTCATGTTAAAGTAATTAGGAAAACCCTAGGTGCATCATCAAATTAAAGGGGTGCCGACATCGGACACCGCCATATGAGAGGGTTCGGTTAGGGTTTCACTACATTTGCAAGTTTTAATTGTTGCAATGATGTATGAAATACTCATAAACATGCAGGGTTCATTTTTCTGAACAATTTGATATAAAATACATTATTTTCCGAATTATAAATAAAACAGAAAATAAAAAAGGGTGGGCTGATGTCATGACGACGTCAGCATGACGTCATCCAGGCCATGGCCGGCCAGGTTGGCCACGGGGATGGCGCTGCAGGGCGCCAGGGGCAACGCGGGCACGCGCGTTCGATGCGCGGGAGTAGGGCAAACCAAAAGAGGGCGGCGCCGCCCTCCAATGGCCGCCGGAGGCCTGTCTCCGACGAGCCCGAGCGGCGGGGCGGGCAGGCGCGCGACGCGGCGGTGCTACACGGCGAGCTAGGGCGAACGGCGGGCACCACGGGGACCAGCATCTCACCGTGAGCACGCCGGTGAAGACGGCGTCGCCGGAGGTGGCCGGACGGCGGAGAAATCGGCGACGAACGGTGGTGGCGGCGTCGGGACGAAGCCCAATTGGCGGCGTAGAGGGCTCCCGGCGGCTGCCGCTTGGCTGAGGAGGAAGAGGGGGTCGAGGCGGAGCTCCTGGCGGTGGCGGCCCGGCGTGGGGAGGCGCGGAACGGCGGCGACGACGAGCTGGCCGAGCCTAGGGTTTGGCCGGCGAGCGCGCAGAGAGGAGGGGAGGAGAGAAGAGGCGAAATGGGGGTTCTCCCCCTGGCGGCGGCGAGGCCTTATAGGCGGCCAGGGGCGGCGGGGGCCATCCAGGCCGCCGGCAGCATCGACGGCGCGGGGCGCGCCAGGCAGCTGCCTGCCTGCGTGGAAGAAGAAGGGGGTTTTCTAAAAACCCCCCTAGATTTTTGGGATTTCTCTGGAAAAAGAAAAACAGGGTAGATTTTGATGGTTTTAGGGTGTTTTGACCCAAAATTTGAGGGTCTTTTGGCACAAAATTTTGTTAAAGCAAAACTACAACAATTTGCAACATTGTTTCAAACTATTTTAGTGCAAAGTTTCTCAAATTAATGCAAATGCATGCAATGCACATGAACAAACCTTCATTTATTTAACTAGCAAAGTTGATGCCATTTACAACTCTACCCCCTTACAAGAATCTCGTCCCCGAGATTCCTAAGTTTTAGAAAAGAAGGCAGGGTACTCAGATCGGAGACGATCTTCTCGTTCCCAGGTTGCTTCTGACTCAGAGTGATGAGACCACTGAACTTTCAGGAATTTGATAGTTTGACGCCGAGTTTTACGCTCAGCTTCATCAAGGATACGGACAGGATACTCTCGGTAGGTTAGATCCTCTTGGAGATCAAGTGTTTCGTGATCAACACCACGGATGGGATCTTTGAAGCAACGTTTGAGTTGGGAGACATGGAAGACGTCATGAACTTCAGGAAAAGTTGGAGGGAGTTCCAACTTGTAGGCAAGTGTACCTCGTTTTGCAAGGACGCGGAAAGGACCAACATAGCGAGGAGCTAGTTTGCCTTTTATACCGAAACGATGGACACCTCTTAAAGGAGTGACTCGAAGATAAGCTTGCTCGCCAACTTCATAGCGAACTTCTTGATGATGACAATCGTAATTGCTCTTTTGACGAGACTGAGCAGCTTTCAAACGCTCTCGGATAATGCCAACTTGATCTTCTGCTTCCTTGATCATGTCCGGTCCAAAGAACTGTCTTTCACCGGTTTCTGACCAATTCAGAGGGGTTCGACATTTCTGTCCATATAGAGCTTCAAAAGGCGCCATGCCCAGGCTAGATTGAAAACTGTTGTTATAGGAGAATTCAGCAAATGGAAGGCACTTTTCCCAATTCTTGCCGAAGGATATAACACAGGCCCTGAGCATGTCTTCAAGGATTTGATTCACCCTTTCGGTTTGACCACCAGTTTGAGGATGATAGGCCGTGCTGAAGGAAAGATTTGTCCCCATGGAGTTTTGAAGGCTTTCCCAGAATTTCGAGGTAAACAAGCTTCCACGATCAGAGATGATCTTCTTCGGAACACCGTGAAGAGAGACTATCCGGGATATATAGAGATCTGCTAGTTGACTAGCACGAATACTTTCCCGAACAGGAAGAAAATGAGCAACCTTGGATAGACGATCCACCACTACCCATATGGCATCATTTCCCTTTGGAGTTTTGGGAAACCTGTGGCACCCCCGGGATCATGGTTAGACAAATACCAGATCTTCATCTGACATAAGCCTAACCTAGAGCTCGAGAGACTACAGTGAGAGAATCGGTAACACAACAGTGACTCTACGACTCCAAGAAGTAATACAAGCTCATAACTGAGCGAAGAATCAAAACATTACAAGCAGAGGTCACTGACCTGACATACATCAATCAACGGAAGCGAAGTTATGCTATTCTAAATAGCAAGATAGCAAAAGGCCTAAGAGGCCAGGAGCATAACGGCGACGTCCCAGCCGATAGATTCCAGGCTGCCACCTGGGAACCCCAAGCTACTCGTCGATGTCGACTAGAAACCACCATCTGTTGGAGCGACTTCGTCTGAAACAAGAGCATGCAAAGCTGAGTACAGGGACTCAGCAAGACTTAGTACAACCTTTTAGCAAAGCGGGTATGCGGGCTTTATGTGGAGCTTCTTTTGCGTAAAGCCAGTTTTCCTTTAATAAACAAGAGGGAGAAGAAGCTCGACTACTCAGAACCTTTGAAAGGGGAGAAGAGAGCGACATCTCTATCTCTATTGATCATCATATTGTATCCACCAATCTTCATCATCTCGAACCACTATCCTCGGATCACCCCCTCAACACCCGGAGAAGGTGTCCGTAAACACACATTGGTTGCCAAGTTTTACGATTAGGTTAAAGTTCTCTATGATCTCCACGTCCGTTCCCAAGTCGTCCATAACCGTGGACACGGCTTTTCGAAAAGATTCATAACCCTGCAGGGGTGCACAACTTTACCCACACGTGCCAACCGACTCTTAATGCCAAATTATTAGCTCTCTTTCTTGGAAAGCCGGCAGAGGGTGGTCGACCACGACCTTTACCTTGCTGTCGCCGAGACCATGAGTCACGCGCTAAGGATTGTTCCGCCGTAACGGGTCAAGTCCCGAAGTCGGTCCTTAACGATGTGAGGCGAGGTGGGTTTCCCCAGAGGCCGCAACTGACCACCACGGCCACGCTTACCTACATTATGTACCTTTAACCCCCAAGCAAAATGCAATGCATATGACCAGGTAACGCGCAAACTATGTGACTCATGGAATCTACTAGGCAAGTTAGTGAGTCGAGAGGGTACCATAATAGGGCCTCGTGTGGTTGTACGCTCGGTCTTGGTTCAAGAGGCGAGAACTCGGTTCCTAGGGTCGGCAGAAATGAAACAACCCACCACATCCCAATGTGGCCTCTCGTCTGAGCCTTTAACCATGTTTAACAACATCTCTATACTTACCACGTCAACCTGTCATGCTAGTTTCATTTCATTGTAAGGCTCCAGTCCGAAGACCAGAGCAGTAGCGTAACAAACTAAGCATGGCTAAGCATAAAGAGATAAAGGCTCTCGCGACGCACACATGCCAAACCTAGTTATGCTAGGAGCAGTGGATCAGGGTATCGAGGCTACAAAGGTCGGACATGCAACATATAGGGTAACTCTATCTATCGATAAAAGACAGTTGAATCGTATGTGATATGTAGGAACCACAGATAAAAGCATTTGAAAATCATAGATGAACCAGGTTAGGGCTTGCCTTTGTCCCTGACAAACCAATATGGATCTTCAGGGATCCCATGCTTGACTTGTTCGTCGGAGGATGAGTATTGATCTTCGGTGTTGTTGATCTTCGTCGTCTCAGACTCGTGCTCTATCGATCGCGAAGAAGCAAATACTATAAAGAGAGAAATAACATTCAACACATGGCATCGATGCAATGCGCATACAAAGATGATGATATGTCATATTAATGGAATTGAATAAACCCTAGGTGCATCGTCAATTTAAAGGGGTTCCGGCATCGGACCCCGACATATGAGAGGGGTTCTTTTAGGTTTTCGCTATATTTGCAAATTTAATTGTTGCAATGATGTATGAATTACTTCTAAACTTGTAGAGAATGTTTTTCTGAACATTTCGGTATATTATACATCTTTTTCTGAGTTAATATGAAAAAGATATGGATTATACAGATTTCTGAAATTGATAAATATTAAAAACAGAAAAAGAAAAGGCTTTAATGCGTCATGCTGACGTCATGCTGACGTCAGCACGACCTTGAGCTCTCAGGTCGACCAGCAATCGGCCGATTGAGGCCGAAATTGGGCGCGTGCGTGGGGGCATCGGACTCAGCTCGACGTGGCGAGCCAAAAGGTGGTGGCGCCGCCCGCGAATGGTCGCCGGAGCGACCACGGCGGCGATGGCCGGCGGCCGAGCTCGCAGGCTCGCGTGGCGGCGGTGGTAGGGAGCGAGAGGGAGAGGGCCAGGGGCACGGGGAGGACCAGGGGCTCACCCCGAGCACGCCGGCGAAGACGGCGTCGCCGGAGGTGGCCGGAATCGCCGGCGAACGGCGGAGGCCTGCGGCTCGGGCTCCGGCCAAATCGGCCGATTCCGGGCGCCTCCGCTTGCGGGGCTTGGCTGAGGAGGACGGGGGCGACGCGGCGGAGCTGATGGTGGCGTCGGCTTGGCGCGGGGAGGCTCAGAGCAGCGGCGACGGCGAGCGGCCGGAGCTAGGGTTTCGGGCGCGCTGCAGAAAGAGAGAGGGAGGAGGCGCGCGAGGGGGAAAAGAGATAGGGACGAGGGGGAGGCGTGCAGGAGGCTCTCCAGGACGTCGTCCTCATCCGCGGGGCGAGCAGGAGGTGGCCGGCGTCGGCCTCCCTGCGCAAGGCACGCAGCTGCCTGCGTGGCAGAGGAAGAAGACAAGGGCGTTTTGCCCAAAACCCCCTGCCTTTTCCTATTTTCTCTGAAAACTTTAAAACAGCACTAAAACAAATCATTTTGATAGTTTTACAACCTTTTGGAGATCCAAAATTGACTCAAATATTTTAGGGGAAAAATTGTGTGGCCTTCCTAATAATAGTTGAAAGTCCACATATTTTTATTTTGGGGTTTTCAAACATTTGAACTCATTTCAAAAAGACAAAGACTTGCACAAACCTAGGGTTTCCATTTTAATTTATTTGCAAATTTTTCCTAATGCATTTTATATGATGCTCATGATGCACAAACACCTCCTAATTAGGGTTTAGCAAAACAGGGATGTTACAACTCTACCCCCCTTACAAGAATCTCGTCCCCGAGATTCCTAAGGTAGGAAAAGAGAAGGTAACAAGAACTACACCGGTCTTCAACGAGCTTGTTGATACCACGCCGATCTTCTTTGTTGATGAAGTTCATCCACGACACCATGAAGAACTCTTCATTTGCTCTCTTCACCCTAAAGGAAAGAGGGAATAACTCTGGACGGTGGATCTTTACAAAGATTGAGTATCTCATGGTCAACTCATGGAAGGAGTGTTCAGAAACAACGTTTGAGCTGACAAACATGAAACACGTCAAGGTAACGGAGGAGACCGAAGAAGTTTCAAATTTGGTAGGCAATTGATCCACGCTTGAGAAGAATACAAAGGAACAAGGTAGCGAAGACTTAAATTGCCTTTGATACCATGACGTGGCACTTTTAGAAAGGGTGACTCGTAGAAACATAGAAGATCACCAACCAGAGCTACTTCGAATATAAGAATCATAGTCACTCTTTTGGTAAGGGTACATGAAATGATTGTTGTCAACTCAAAAGGCTAGGGCCTAGATGACTGACGAATTCACACAACGTGTGAATTGACTAGAATTTCAGGTATCAACCAACGGAAAGGGAAGGGTACTGGCTAGGGAAGTGACAATGATCAACGGGGAGTGGAATTTCTCCGAACGAAGTTGTTGTCACCGAAGAAATGATTTTGAGGGATTGACCAAGAGACATTTAGCAACTGTGCTTATAATGTTCTCCTTGATGTTCTAGCCACCAATATTAGGCTATTGACTAGCCTTCAATAGGTCATCAAGCGAAGGTCAAGACTTTGGAATTGAAAAGATGCTATGAGGGCAACTCCTAGAATGAGTCACATAAGATCCTTATGGAGAGTGGTTATTCTTGATGATTCAAGAGATTATGACATTAGGCCTTCCGACTAATTGTGTTAACCACGACATCAATCTTGTCGGAGTTACAAAGAGACCTATCCCAAAAATCCTTGAAAAACGCTAACCATCATTGCCGCTTGAGATTCACTTAGGTTAGGTGTAATTATTCTTTTGGACTCAGATATGTTCGAATGTATATTTGCAACAGTTGCCACCAAGGTAAAGTCGCTAGATTCTCAAGAAAAACAAGGTGTCGTGGATGAACTTCATCAACAAAGAAGATCGGCGTGGTATCAACAAGCTCGTTGAAGACCGGTGTAGTTCTTGTTACCTTCTCTTTTCCTACCTTAGGAATCTCGGGGACGAGATTCTTGTAAGGGGGGTAGAGTTGTAACATCCCTGTTTTGCTAAACCCTAATTAGGAGGTGTTTGTGCATCATGAGCATCATATAAAATGCATTAGGAAAAATTTGCAAATAAATTAAAATGGAAACCCTAGGTTTGTGCAAGTCTTTGTCTTTTTGAAATGAGTTCAAATGTTTGAAAACCCCAAAATAAAAATATGTGGACTTTCAACTATTATTAGGAAGGCCACACAATTTTTCCCCTAAAATATTTGAGTCAATTTTGGATCTCCAAAAGGTTGTAAAACTATCAAAATGATTTGTTTTAGTGCTGTTTTAAAGTTTTTAGAGAAAATAGGAAAAGGCAGGGGGTTTTGGGCAAAACGCCCTTGTCTTCTTCCTCTGCCACGCAGGCAGCTGCGTGCCTTGCGCAGGGAGGCCGACGCCGGCCACCTCCTGCTCGCCCCGCGGATGAGGACGACGTCCTGGAGAGCCTCCTGCACGCCTCCCCCTCGTCCCTATCTCTTTTCCCCCTCGCGCGCCTCCTCCCTCTCTCTTCGCAGCCGCGCAAACCCTAGCTCGGCCGCTCGCCGTCGCCGCTGCTCGAGCCTCCCGCACCAAGCCGACACCACCATCAGCTCCGCCGCGTCGCCCCCGTCCTCCTCAGCCAAGCCCCGCAAGCGAGGCGCCCGACCGGCCGATTTGGCCGGAGCCCGAGCCGCAGCCTCCGCCGTCGCCGGCGATTCCGGCCACCTCGGCGACGCCGTCTTCGCCGGCGTGCTCAGTGAGCCCTGGTCCTCCCCGTGCCCTGGCCCTCTCCTCTCGCTCCCTACCACCGCCGCCACGCGAGCCTGCGAGCTCGGCCGCCGGCCATCGCCGCCGTGGTCGCTCCGGCGACCATTCGCGGGCGGCGCCACCACCTTTTGGCTCGCCACGTCGAGCTGAGTCCGATGCCCCCACGCACGCGCCCAATTTCGGCCTCAATCGGCCGATTGCTGGTCGACCTGAGAGCGCAAGGTCGTGCCGACGTCAGCATGATGACGTCGCATGACGCATTAAAGCCTTTTCTTTTTCTCGTTTTTAATATTTATCAATTTCAGAAATCGTATAATCCATATCTTTTTCATATTAACTCAGAAAAAGATGTATAATATACCGAAATGTTCAGAAACATTCTCTACAAGTTTAGAAGTAATTCATACATCATTGCAACAATTAAATTTGCAAATATAGCGAAAACCTAAAAGAACCCCTCTCATATGTCGGGGTCCGATGCCGGAACCCCTTTAAATTGATGATGCACCTAGGGTTTATTCAATTCCATTAATATGACATATCATCATCTTTGTATGCGCATTGCATCGATGCCATGTGTTGAATGTTATTTCTCTCTTTATAGTATTTGCTTCTTCACGATCGATAGAGCACGAGTCTGAGACGACGAAGATCAACAACACCGAAGATCAATACTCATCCTCCGACGAACAAGTCAAGCATGGGATCCCCGAAGATCCATATTGGTTTCTCAGGGACAAAGGCAAGCCCTAACCTGGTTCATCTATGATTTTCAAATGCTTTTATCTGTGGTTCCTACATATCACATACGATTCAACTGTCTTTTATCGATAGATAGAGTTACCCTATCTGTTGCATGTCCGACCTTTGTAGCCTCGATACCTGATCCACTGCTCCTAGCATAACTAGGTTTGGCATGTGTGCGTCGCGAGAGCCTTTATCTCTTTATGCTTAGCCATGCTTAGTTTGTTACGCTACTGCTCTGGTCTTCGGACTGGAGCCTTACAATGAAATGAAACTAGCATGACAGGTTGACGTGGTAAGTATAGAGATGTTGTTAAACATGGTTAAAGGCTCAGACGAGAGGCCACATTGGGATGTGGTGGGTTGTTTCGTTTCTGCCGACCCTAGGAACCGAGTTCTCGCCTCTTGAACCAAGACCGAGCGTACAACCACACGAGGCCCTATTATGGTACCCTCTCGACTCACTAACTTGCCTAGTAGATTCCATGAGTCACATAGTTTGCGCGTTACCTGGTCATATGCATTGCATTTTGCTTGGGGGTTAAAGGTACATAACAGGTAGGTAAGCGTGGCCGTGGTGGCTAGGGGTTGCGGCCTCTGGGGAAACCCACCTCGCCTCACATCGTTAAGGACCGACTTCGGGACTTGACCCGTTACGGCGGAACAATCCTTAGCGCGTGACTCATGGTCTCGGCGACAGCAAGGTAAAGGTCGTGGTCGACCACCCTCTGCCGGCTTTCCAAGGAAGAGAGCTAATAATTTGGCATTAAGAGTCGGTTGGCACGTGTGGGTAAAGTTGTGCACCCCTGCAGGGTTATGAATCTTTTCGAAAAGCCGTGTCCACGGTTATGGACGACTTGGGAACGGACGTGGAGATCATAGAGAACTTTAACCTAATCGTAAAACTTGGCAACCAATGTGTGTTTACGGACACCTTCTCCGGGTGTTGAGGGGGTGATCCGAGGATAGTGGTTCGAGATGATGAAGATTGGTGGATACAATATGATGATCAATAGAGATAGAGATGTCGCTCTCTTCTCCCCTTTCAAAGGTTCTGAGTAGTCGAGCTTCTTCTCCCTCTTGTTTATTAAAGGAAAACTGGCTTTACGCAAAAGAAGCTCCACAGAAAGCCCGCATACCCGCTTTGCTAAAAGGTTGTACTAAGTCTTGCTGAGTCCCTGTACTCAGCTTTGCATGCTCTTGTTTCGCATTTAAGTCGCTCCAACAGATGGTGGTTTCTAGTCGACATCGACGAGTAGCTTGGGGTTCCCAGGTGGCAGCCTGGAATCTATGGGCTGGGACGTCGCCGTTATGCTCCTGGCCTCTTAGGCCTTTTGCTATCTTGCTATTTAGAATAGCATAACTTCGCTTCCGTTGATTGATGTATGTCAGGTCAGTGACCTCTGCTTGTAATGTTTTGATTCTTCGCTCAGTTATGAGCTTGTATTACTTCTTGGAGTCGTAGAGTCACTGTTGTGTTACCGATTCTCTCACTGTAGTCTCTCGAGCTCTAGGTTAGGCTTATGTCAGATGAAGATCTGGTATTTGTCTAACCATGATCCCGGGGGTGCCACAGGTTTGTGACTTCCCTGATGTCTTTCCGGAAGAATTACCTGGCATGCCACCTGATCGAAGCGTGGAGTTTGTCATCGAGCTGGTTCCTGGAACTGCTCCTGTATCTCGACGTCCTTATCGTATGCCTCGAGAAGAGTTGGTTGAACTGAAGAAGCAGTTGGAAGAGTTAGAAGGGAAAAGATACATCCAACCTAGTACTTCTTCTTGGGGATTTCCTGCACTCTTTGTCAAGAAGAGGGATACCAATGTTCCGCGTCTGGTTGTTGATTACCGCCCGCTCAACGCAGTAACCATCAAGAACAAGTATCCTCTACCTCGAATCAATGATCTTTTTGATCAATTGAGTGGTGCCTGATCTTTTCCAAGATGGATTTGAGATCAGGCTACCATCAAATCAAAATCCGAACGGAGGACATTCCAAAAACGGCGTTCATGACTCGTTATGGTCTTTACGAGTACACCGTCATGTCCTTTGGCCTCACAAATGCTCCAGCCACTTTTATGCGGCTCATGAACTCAGTGTTTATGGAGTATCTTGACAAATTCATCATTATCTACATTGATGATATTCTGGTCTACTCCAAAACCGAAGAAGAACACACTGAACACTTGCGTTTGGTGCTGACAAAGCTTCGTGAACATCGTCTCTATGCCAAGTTTTCTAAATGTGAGTTCTGGCTACAAGAGCTCATCTTTCTTGGCCATGTGGTCTCTGCAAAAGGTGTTGCAGTCATTCCAGATAAAGTTCAATCCGTTCTTGACTGGAAGACTCCTAAGTCAGCCAAAGAGATTCGGAGTTTTCTTGGATTGGCGGGTTATTACCGTCGATACATCGAGAATTTCTCCAAGATTGCCAAACCAATGACTGATCTTCGAAGAAAGATAAGAAGTTTGAGTGGTCAGAAAAGGCTGAAGAAAGTTTTCAGACAATGAAAATAAAGCATACAACCTCACCGTAACTTGTCCTTCCAGACACAAGCAAAGACTTTGTCATCTTCTGTGATGCATCTCTTCAAGGGCTCGGATGTGTGTTGATGCAAGATGGCCATGTAGTGGCTTATGCCTCTCGACAATTGAAGCCACATGAGCTCAATTATCCAACTCATGATCTAGAGCTTGCAGCTGTGGTCCATGCTCTTAAGCAATGGCGACCTTACCTTTACGGTAATCGTTGCGAGTTATACTCGGATCATCAAAGCCTGAAGTATCTCTTTACCCAACCGGATCTGAATCTTAGGCAGACAAGATGGTTGGAACTCATCAAGGACTATGATTTGGGTCTTAACTATCAGCCCGGCAAAGCCAACGTCGTTGCTGACGCGCTAAGTCGGAAGTCATATTGCAACAATCTGATGCTCAAGCAATGTCAACCTGCCCTCCATGAGGAATTTGCAAGACTCAATCTTGAAGTTGTTCCTCAGGGATTCCTTGCCAACTTAGAGGTGAAATCCTCTCTTGAAGACCAGATCAAAGACGCTCAGAAGCGTGATTTGGGTATCACTAAGATCAAAGAGAACATTGCTAGCGGAGATGCTAAATGTTTCTCCGTCAACGATCAAGGTGTTGTCTACTTTGGTAACCGCTTGGTGGTGCCGAAGAAAAAGAATCTGAGAGAGCTTATCCTCCGAGAAGCTCATGAGTCTCCTCTTTCTATTCATCCTGGAAGTACAAAGATGTATCAGGATCTTCGCCAAAGGTTTTGGTGGACACGGATGAAAAGAGAAATTGCTCGCTTCGTAGCTGAATGCGACGTTTGCCGTCGTGTGAAAGCTGAGCATCAAAGACCAGCTGGTACTCTTCAACCTATATCAACTCCTGAATGGAAATGGGATGAAATTGGCATGGATTTCATTACCGGACTTCCCAAAACTCCAAAGGGAAATGATGCCATATGGGTAGTGGTGGATCGTCTATCCAAGGTTGCTCATTTTCTTCCTGTTCGGGAAAGTATTCGTGCTAGTCAACTAGCAGATCTCTATATATCCCGGATAGTCTCTCTTCACGGTGTTCCGAAGAAGATCATCTCTGATCGTGGAAGCTTGTTTACCTCGAAATTCTGGGAAAGCCTTCAAAACTCCATGGGGACAAATCTTTCCTTCAGCACGGCCTATCATCCTCAAACTGGTGGTCAAACCGAAAGGGTGAATCAAATCCTTGAAGACATGCTCAGGGCCTGTGTTATATCCTTCGGCAAGAATTGGGAAAAGTGCCTTCCATTTGCTGAATTCTCCTATAACAACAGTTTTCAATCTAGCCTGGGCATGGCGCCTTTTGAAGCTCTATATGGACGGAAATGTCGAACCCCTCTGAATTGGTCAGAAACCGGTGAAAGACAGTTCTTTGGACCGGACATGATCAAGGAAGCAGAAGATCAAGTTGGCATTATCCGAGAGCGTTTGAAAGCTGCTCAGTCTCGTCAAAAGAGCAATTACGATCGTCATCATCAAGAAGTTCGCTATGAAGTTGGCGAGCAAGCTTATCTTCGAGTCACTCCTTTAAGAGGTGTCCATCGTTTCGGTATAAAAGGCAAACTAGCTCCTCGCTATGTTGGTCCTTTCCGCGTCCTTGCAAAACGAGGTACACTTGCCTACAAGTTGGAACTCCCTCCAACTTTTCCTGAAGTTCATGACGTCTTCCATGTCTCCCAACTCAAACGTTGCTTCAAAGATCCCATCCGTGGTGTTGATCACGAAACACTTGATCTCCAAGAGGATCTAACCTACCGAGAGTATCCTGTCTGTATCCTTGATGAAGCTGAGCGTAAAACTCGGCGTCAAACTATCAAATTCCTGAAAGTTCAGTGGTCTCATCACTCTGAGTCAGAAGCAACCTGGGAACGAGAAGATCGTCTCCGATCTGAGTACCCTGCCTTCTTTTCTAAAACTTAGGAATCTCGGGGACGAGATTCTTGTAAGGGGGGTAGAGTTGTAACAGACCAACTTTGCTAGTTAAATAAATGAAGGTTTGTTCATGTGCATTGCATGCATTTGCATTAATTTGAGAAACTTTGCACTAAAATAGTTTGAAACAATGTTGCAAATTGTTTTAGTTTTGCTTTAACAAAATTTTGTGCCAAAAGACCCTCAAATTTTGGGTCAAAACACCCTAAAACCATCAAAATCTACCCTGTTTTTCTTTTTCCAGAGAAATCCCAAAAATCCAGGGGGGTTTTTAGAAAACCCCCTTCTTCTTCCACGCAGGCAGGCAGCTGCCTGGCGCGCCTCGCGCCGTCGATGCTGCCAGCGGCCTGGATGGCCCCCGCCGCCCCTGGCCGCCTATAAGGCCTCGCCGCCGCCAGGGGGAGAACCCCCATTTCGCCTCTTCTCTCCTCCCCTCCTCTCTGCGCGCTCGCCGGCCAAACCCTAGGCTCGGCCAGCTCGCCGTCACCGCCGTTCCGCGCCTCCCCACGCCGGGCCGCCACCGCCAGGAGCTCCGCCTCGACCCCCTCTTCCTCCTCAGCCAAGCGGCAGCCGCCGGGGAGCCCTCTACAGCGCCAATTGGGCTTCGTCCCCGACGCCGGCCACCACCGTTCGTCGCCGATTTCTCCGCCGTCCGGCCACCTCCGGCGACGCCGTCTTCACCGGCGTGCTCACGGTGAGATGCTGGTCCCCGTGGTGCCCGCCGTTCGCCCTAGCTCGCCGTGTAGCGCCGCCGCGTCGCGCGCCTGCCCGCCCCGCCGCTCGGGCTCGTCGGAGACAGGCCTCCGGCGGCCATTGGAGGGCGGCGCCGCCCTCTTTTGGTTCGCCATGCTCCCGCGCATCGAACGCGCGTGCCCGCGTTGCCCCTGGCGCCCTGCAGCGCCATTCCCGTGGCCAACCTGGCCGGCCATGGCCTGGATGACGTCATGCTGACGTCGTCATGACATCAGCCCACCCTTTTTTATTTTCTGTTTTATTTATAATTCGGAAAATAATGTATTTTTTATCAAATTGTTCAGAAAAATGAACCCTGCATGTTTATGAGTATTTCATACATCATTGCAACAATTAAAACTTGCAAATGTAGTGAAACCCTAACCGAACCCTCTCATATGGCGGTGTCCGATGTCGGCACCCCTTTAATTTGACGATGCACCTAGGGTTTTCCGAATTACTTTAACATGACATGTCATTCATATTGTATGCGCATTGCATTATGCCATGTCGTGAATGTTTGTTTCCCTTTCCGGTATTTGGTTCTTCGCGATAGGATCTGAGCCGGAGACCGACGTCAACACTACCGAAGAACAGTACTCGTCGGCTGAGGGACAAGGCAAGCCCTAACCTGGTTCATCTATGTTTTCGAAATGTTTTATCTGTGGTTCCTACATATCGCATACGATTCAACTGTCTTTTATCGATAGATAGAGTTACCCTATCTGTTGCATGTTCGACCTTTGTAGCCTCGATACTCGATCCTTTGCTCCTAGCATAACTAGGTTTGGCATGTGTGCGTCGCGAGAGCCTTTATCTCTTATGCTTAGCCATGCTTAGTTTGTTACGCTACTACTCCGGTCTTCGGACTGGAGCCTTACAATGAAATGAATCTAGCATGACAGGTTGACGTGGTAAGTATAGAGATGATAATGATAAACATGATTAAAGGCTCAGACGAGAGGCCACATTGGGATGTGGTGGGTTGTTTCGTTTCTGCCGACCCTAGGAACCGAGTTCTCGCCTCTTGAACCAAGACCGAGCGTACAACCACACGAGGCCCTATTATGGTACCCTCTCGACTCACTAACTTGCCTAGTAGATTCCATGAGTCACATAGTTTGCGCGTTATTTGGACATATGCATTGAAAATGTTTGTGAAAAGGTGCATAGCATACAGGTAGGTAAGCGTGGCCGAGGTGGCTTGGGTTAGAGTCCCTGGTGAAACCCACCTCGCCTCACATCGTTAAGGACCGACTTCGGGACTTGACCCGTTACGGCAGAACAATCCTTAGCGCGTGACTCATGGTCTCGGCGATAGCAAGGTAAAGGTCGTGGTCGACCACCCTCTGCCGGCTTTCCACGGAAGAGAGCTAATATATTGGCATTAAGAGTCGGTTGGCACGTGTGGGTAAAGTTGTGCACCCCTGCAGGGTTATGAATCTTTTCGAAAAGCCGTGTCCACGGTTATGGACGACTTAGGAACGGACGTGGAGATCATAGAGAACATGAACCTAATCGTAAAACTTGGCAACCAATGTGTGCTTACGGACACCTTCTTCGGGTGTTGAGGGGGTGATCCGAGGATAGTGTTTCGAGATGATGAAGATTGGTGGATACAATATGATGATCAATAGAGATAGAGATGTCGCTCTCTTATCCCCTTTCAAAGGTTCTGAGTAGTCGAGCTTCTCTTCTCTCTTATCTTACAAAGGAAAACTGGCTTTACGCAAAAGAAGACCTACCAGAAAGCCTGCATACCTGCTTTGCTAAAAGGTTGTACTAAGTCTTGCTGAGTCCCTGTACTCAGCTTTGCATGCTTTTGTTTCAGATGAAGTCGCTACAGCCGAAGGTGGTTTCTACGTTAACATCGATGGTTAGTTTGGAGTTCCCAGGCAGCAGCCTGCGACTTATGGGCTGGGACGTCGCTTTATGTTATGGCTTCTTAAGCCCTTTGCTATCTTGTTATTTAGAATAACATAATTTGCTTCCGTTGCTTGTTGAATGTTGGGTCAGTGACCTCTGCGTGTAATAATTTGGATCTTACTCTTCTAAGAGTTGTAATATATTCTTTTGAGTCGTAGAGTCACTGTTGTGTTACCGATTCTCTCACTGTAGTCTCTCGAGCTCAAGGTTAGGCTTATGTCGGACGAAGATCTGGTATTTGTCTAACCCTGATCCCGAGGGTGCCACAGGTTTTGGTATCAGAGCAAAGACGAGAGAGTATGTGTCACGTCTGATATGACATATCAAACAGGGATGTACATGATCCTCTTTTTTTTTAGAACCATCTTTGTGTTATCATGAAGTATGTGGTCCCAGCCTGGTTCCTACATATTGCATACGATTCTTCGCTGGTTCATACAAGTTTTACCTTAGGAATCTCGGGGACGAGCTCTCGAGACTTCTTGGAGTGCCACAGGTCAATTATTCTTAGTATTAACCTCTCGAGCAATTGTCTTCGCTGGTTCATACAAGTATTACTTCTTGGAGTCGTAGAGTCACTGTTGTGTTACCGATTCTCTCACTGTAGTCTCTCGAGCTCAAGGTTAGGCTTATGTCGGACGAAGATCTGGTATTTCAGAAATCTGTAACACCACAGGCTTTTATAACCAGGGATCCTCCCCTTTCAAAGGTTCTGAGTAGTCGAGCTTCTTCTCCCTGTGGCAGAGGAAGAAGACAAGGGCGTTTTGCCCAAAACCCCCTGCCTTTTCCTATTTTCTCTGAAAACTTTAAAACAGCACTAAAACAAATCATTTTGATAGTTTTACAACCTTTTGGAGATCCAAAATTGACTCAAATATTTTAGGGGAAAAATTGTGTGGCCTTCCTAATAATAGTTGAAAGTCCACATATTTTTATTTTGGGGTTTTCAAACATTTGAACTCATTTCAAAAAGACAAAGACTTGCACAAACCAAAGTATTAATTAGGGTTTAGCAAAACAGGGATGTTACATGATGATCATCTGGTTATAAAAGTAGTTCTCTCCCTCAAATCCAACACCTGGATTTGAGGGAGAGAACTACTTTTATAACCAGATGATCATATCATCATTGTTGAGTAGAACCCTAACATAATATCTCAGGCATTCTCCTGGGATATAAACTAATGAGTCAATCATAGAAGTTTTATCCTAGAAAGTAAAATAGAAGTGCTATACATTAATTGATCAAGACAATGCTTGATCATGGAACTGAGAAACCTAATTAATGAGAGATCCTTAGGAAGCCAAACCTTGATCATTATTAATTAAGAGATGATCATAAACCCTAAGAACTTGAGGTATAGAGAATAAAAGACCTTATACCGGGCCTCACACCAAAGGAAGTGTGGACGGGTAACGTGCTCGGTTGGCAACAAGGTTAAGATCTCTTATGGGTAAAGCAACACACCTCTGCAGAGTGTAAAGAACCGTGACCTGTCACTCCTGTTAGGATATGGAACTGCGAACGCGGCCGGAAAGGAGCTCCATGAAGTTCTAGTAAACCGGTGAAGGCTGACAGACATAGTTCTTCTGAATAAAAGCAACCTTTTGAAGAAATGGTTATCAAAACTTGCATTGGTATTAGACTTTCTGGTCTAATGCCGTAGCTAGTGCATTAAACACCTCTTTCCTATAATGAACTTGTTGAGTACGCTCGTACTCATCCCACTCTTAAATCCCCTGCTTAGATATGGAGGCATCGAAGGAGGATCTACAGTGCAAATCGAAGGCCAAGGAGCCAACAACTACTTCACGAGACAGGACCCTGTCAGCAGAGTCAGATACGTCATCCAACAAGGAGAAAACCTGGATTAGCAGTAGAAAGGAACTAGCTTCCTCAACCTAGCTCCTACTTAGCTAGAATCTATTCTTAGCCTCTATAGCTAGTCAAATACTCTACAAATAGAGTTCGTGATAGAATTAGACTACGAGTCGTTCTTCTGGAGTTTATTTGCAGATTTACCTCATTGTAAAGTAGGAGGCTGTGCTGATCTTATGTAATAGAGTAAATGTTGTAATTCTATAGACATGCCTTGGACCCGCATATGTTTCTGTTGTACCACTCTGAGCGATATAATACTAGTGGAACGGTGTTTCATTGGTGTTATATCAGACTTGCATACTACACCATGCAGTGGTATGCCGGGGTCACCACAGTTGGTATCAGAGCAAATGCTTTGGCCCTAGGATTAAAACCCTTTAAAGGAGACCTATAGGATTGGTAGTGTCTATAGGAAGTTGTCTTAGTTAAACCAAATATTCTTATGACTTGAGATGGATATTCACTTGAGAATAATCCTGACACACTTAAGTCAACCTTTCTTAACTATCTTTACTAAGTAAAGTTAGTTAACTAATCCCAAACATATAGTATACCATGAAATCCTTAAACAATAGATGGGTAGATCACAGTTGGTATACAATACATGGTAGTCCAAAGAGAGGATACAACCATAAGGAAGATATCCTATTGGAAGATGTGTACCAACATATGTTATGATTAAATAAGAGA
This sequence comes from Lolium perenne, assembly GCF_019359855.2. Lineage (NCBI taxonomy): Eukaryota > Viridiplantae > Streptophyta > Magnoliopsida > Poales > Poaceae > Lolium > Lolium perenne. Next base: position 192,178,989 of record NC_067250.2, on the reverse strand, counting down.
TATACATACCTGCCATAGGAATACTATCAAGTGATAGAGATAATTAAATATCCTTTTAGAAGGTGTAAACCAATACAAGTAATGGGTAAGTAAATTATCTAGACATGTGAAACAGTTGCTAGTAAGTGATAACTATGAGTTATATGAGGTAGTATAGACCATGATGAGTCAATCATGAGAGGTAAGTAAGAGAGATAGAAATAAAACATGTCTACTTACAGAGTAGTGATAGTAATCATATATGATTCACCTGAGAATCATTATGTGATGGAAGTAGAACCTCTAAATTATTTAGAAGAAGTACAATAAGAAGCCAGACAATAGTGCAAGAACTGTGTTCCAAAAAAATATGGGAAGTGTGTCAAGCACATCATGACCATAGTCTCATGATAAGTACAAACACTTGGAAGTATAGGAGCTATATTCCAATAGTTAGGTATTTAGAGTAGTGATGTTAGAATCTAGATATATCATGTGAGGTAGTCCTCAAAAAAAAAAATGAAGGTTACGTAGTACTTCCAAAGAAAATTAGGTTAACCTTAACCATCCCAAACCACTTTGTGTCAAGTTTATCTCATTGCAATTGTGCAATTAAGGTAAATGTTGAGACAAATAGTAGAATCCCATATACTCGTGCTAAGTATCACGATATAAGCCTATCTTATGTGGTGTTATATACTACACATCTCAGCCTGATGTTTAGAGATGTCATACTCAACTAATATATTCCGGCTTATGATGATGTGTATTATAAGCACAAAGCTGAATCTTCTTGGATTTTATTGGATTTTCATTGTTTGACTAGATCCATACATGAAGTCTGACTTTGATATGCAAATGCATGTTGCAATATCAAGTCCTTACTTGATGCTATAGATCTAGAGGGTAATGGTATTCGTGTGAGGAAGTGACGAATTCTAAAGATTCTGAAGCCAAGGTGAAGGTTCATCAGAAGAAAGGAGCAAAGTTGTGGGAAGTAACCACAATACTCTGAAGGTAGTATCAATCAAAACTCATGCTTTACCTCCACAGAGGAGTACTTTAGTACATAAGAATCATGAAGGTGAGAAATCTGCTGATTATGGTGAAGCTGAAGCAGAACCATAGTCATTAGGGAAGAGGGAATGCATGGGAAATCACTTTGGATACTATATTCATAGTGGTTTTCTTGCAAAATAAACCCTGAAGAAAGGAAGATGACCTATGAAACCATAGCAGATATGAGAAGACCATAGTTGATATCAGAAAACCACAGTTGTGGTATAGGATCAATACTGCGAGATCAGGTAGAAGATATCTCGTCCAGTGGATCAAAACCTATAATAGAGTATTTTTTTTTAGATAACAAACAGCCATAATTGGTATCAAGTAGTCCACCATTGGATTATTTGTACCAAGAAGATGCAAACAAATAAAATTTTGTTAGCCAAATAACAATGACCTATAATCATTTAGTCGAAGGATTCACATTGGATGTCCACAATTGAGTGGATACACCACCAGGATTCTTCACGAGACCTTAGAAGAATATAAACCATAAGTTACACCTAGACCAATATTCTAACCATCAATCCAATGGTTGGAAGAAAAGGAGCTGAAGACCATAAGAAAACTCTAAGGGGTAGAGTAAAGATTGAGTTGGATGTACAATGACTCAATACTTTGAGCAAAATAGAAGAAGAAGTTCTGAACTGAGAGGAAGTTCGATCTTATTTTCATAAGATTATTGAACACTACTTTCAGAAGGATGTCCGACCAGAAGCCGAGGTTCATACCTCGAGAAAATAAGAAGTGGACTATAACTTGAGAAAGTGAGTAGTATTTAGTCAGAAGTACGAAAGCACAAGTAAGTTAAGCATAAAGAAGTAAGACGAAGAAAATACCATATACCAAATACAGCTCAAGAAGGCCAAAGACCGAAGGAAATTGACCATACCAGAACCACAGACTAACAGAATGATTCCTTTCATGGAACCTAAATAACCCAAAATAGTTATAGGTATCAACTATAAACCATGATTGGATGGACTAAATGAGTCTAATCCATTCTTAGGGAAATAAACCATCACGATCATTTCCATGTTAAGTACCTTACTTAGTACCATTATTGCAGTTTTGGTAGTAAGGGAAAAACAAAGACCTATTTTATCAAATAGGAGAATGTTATCCAATTAGTCCTCAATTAAGACTATCAAGACAAGAAGAAGTCCCAATCATTGAATATTCAATGAGAAAGGAAACACGCTTATAATATTGGAGGAAATCATGGAAGTAAAGGAAGTAATAGTTGTTTGATGTCAAACACTAATGGATTCCAGGAAGAATCTGGACAAGGGATATATTCAATTATATCCAGTGAGATCACTACGGAGTTCTAGAAAAGTTTAAGTCTGCATAAGTTAGAACCACACTTCGGAAACGTGAGAGAGTTCAAACTTCGAGGACGAAGTTTAGTTTAAGGGGTAGAGACTGTAATATCCCAGGTAATGGGGTTACAAAAATAGAGGAAACAGATGTGTGCACTGCATTCATGCATAGAAAATCTGGGGAGTTTTCGCGCTTTAAAGTAAAACAGTCACAGTAACTGAAGTTTCACTTGACCTTGGTGGAATTGAAGTAGCTCATCAAGTCAAGCGCTATAAACCTCAATGTGACTTTGTTAAAACCTTGTTTTGATTTGATCTAAGGGGTTAGATCAAATGGAATTAATATTCAACACAACAACACTTTACTCAATGATCAATTGCTTGATCTTATAAAAGATCATAATATGGAATTCCTTGCCATAACATATGAACATCCATTTAATTGGGAATCAAGTAACAATAATTGGAGAAACTATTCTTCACTTATCTGTTCCATGTCTTAAACTAATCCTTAATCCTACCATGAACCTCATGGTATACATTCCACTTCAACATTGGAAACAAGACAAGGAGATCCACCTAAGGGATATAATTCTTCTCCATTCCAAGTTATTACACATCAAACCTAGAGTGGCGAGAGTTCTATAGTATTTATTAGAGAAGCAATGGGAAACCTTAAGCTAAAACCTTGGATATACATCCATGTATTCCAACCATCACCTTGAAGAGAAACCCTAGGATATTATTCCAGACCATCCCTAGAGAGAGAACCCAATTATATTAAACATAGATATTGATGATCACATCAACCTCTATGGAGCCTAACCTTAGGTTAGTATTAAAGACCTTCCCAAATGAGAGAGACCAATCATACTAACTCTAGCCTTACTTAATTAAGAATCAGGGAAAACCTTTGAACTAAAGTATTAGGAGATTAACCATTTCATCTTGGAGTGGTGAGACAACCTAATATCACATGGAATAAGATTATATCCATGAATTGATAAAGTAGGGAGGAGATTAACTCAATCAAGATAGCCAAGTGGAGTTTTAGACTTAATACATATTGAGATATTGTTAGTACACCATAAACCCTAGAATAACCATCCTTTTATAAGAGAGCCCAAGCTATGGTGTTACACTCAAGTTAGTTGAGGCAACACCTGGATTTGAGGGAGAGAACTACTTTTATAACCAGATGATCATATCATCATTGTTGAGTAGAACCCTAACATAATATCTCAGGCATTCTCCTGGGATATAAACTAATGAGTCAATCATAGAAGTTTTATCCTAGAAAGTAAAATAGAAGTGCTATACATTAATTGATCAAGACAATGCTTGATCATGGAACTGAGAAACCTAATTAATGAGAGATCCTTAGGAAGCCAAACCTTGATCATTATTAATTAAGAGATGATCATAAACCCTAAGAACTTGAGGTATAGAGAATAAACCCTAATAGGATAAGTAGATCTCATTCCCACATGAAATTACTGGGAGATCACTAGTAAGCAACCATATGCTTATATCCTAACCTTAACTTGTGAACCACTTGGTGATCATAAGTAGAATTCTACCACAACTACATTCCACCTATTTTTCACTTAAGAACCACAAGAAAACATTAAGAGTCAAACTCTATACTCTAAATGGGGAGAAACCATTCATCCATAAGACCAAAGTTAACTATAAAAAGAACTATAACCAATGTAGTTAATTTAATGATAAATTAAGGATAATAATTGTAGTTAATTGGTAGAAGATAAAACCAATTCTCAAATCCTCAGTAATTAAATGAGCACAAAAGCAATTAAGAAAGTAACCATATTATCTTGGTTAGGGGAGATTAAACCCTAGCAAATGCAATATGATGTCATCTCAAATCTATAAACTAGAATAATATCTCAACTCTAGCTTATGCATCACAAGGGGATCACAAGTATAAACCTAAAACCATGCTTAAGCTAAAATAGGAATAAGGGCATTGTTTAGCCAACCCTAAAATGAATCAAGATATCAACTTGACCTATCATTAAAGCCATACCAATGTAGGTGCAACTAACTATTGTTTCCCAATAAATAGAAGTCTCATGAGAGGAATAGGATATACCTAAGCATTTGAAACCAAAGTTTAAGAAAGCAATACTAGTAACTCTAGAATAGCCTTAGACAATTTTCCAAGTCCTTAAACTAAATAGGCACATAAAATAATGTTCATGGAATTCTCTTCTCAAAAGAGAACCTAAAAATAAGCCTTATTTTATAAATAACTTATTTATAAAGTAATACATAACAAAAGCTTAACCATGATGAGGGGATTATTTAAAACCTCAACAATATTCTTTGAACACTAAAATATGTGAAATAGAAATAATCCTTGTTTTGTCACATATTTAAAATTAAATTCAACCAAATAACCAATGCACCTCAATTATGAAACATATTCACATTAGGGGCAACTTATTCCCTGATAAGAAGAAGCCAACCATTTGAACTCAATCAACACTGATTTAAAATTCAAACCAGAAATACAAAAGTATAAAATAGCAAAAGAAATTAAAGCAGAAAAAGAAAATAGATAAAAGAGAGAAGAAAGAGAGCTTACATGCCGCAGCAGCCCAACTGGGGAGCCCAGTAGAAGCCAGGCCCAGCCCAAACCGCACCAGCCGGCAGCCACCCACGGCCCAACTTACCTCTTCGTCTAAATATCCTGGAGAGGATCGTCCTCATCCCTTTCTTCGTGCATGGTGGCCAGCGCGACGCCGTGGCCGTCTCCACCTCGTCGCTGTCGACCTCTCCTCGTCTGAGGGCATGACAAGGCATGCCTCGAGCCCTATAAGTACCCTAGTCGACGAATTATCTCCGTTTCCCCTCGTTCCTCTCCAATTTCATCCATGCCGAGACCCTGGCTCCTCCAGTCTCTCTTACCGCCGGCGAGCGAGGCCTCCCTGAGCTAAGTCGTGCACACCACCGTGACCGCCGTCCTCGACAAGCTAACCCCGCGGGAGGAATCGAGCTGTGGTGTCCGAGATCGACGCCGACGAACTCGTCTTCTCCGACGCCGGCATCGAGCAATTCCGGCGATGCAAGCCTCCAGTGACCTCGTCGTTGCTTCCAGCTTGCTCACGGTGAGCCACTGAATCCCCAGAGCATCCCAGCATCCCTCCTAGCACTTTGAATCATGCCCGTGCCGATGATCGTTGTCCGCCGCCGCGGTACCTCGCCGTTGAGCATGCTCCGGTGGTCATTAGCGGGCGGCGCGAACCTCATTCGACGTCCCTTAGCGAGCTAAGTCGAGTAGAACTAATTCCCCGTCCACGGGAGCCCGGGATCGGCGGCGCCGTCGTGGATTTTCCGCCGGCAGTGACCCCTGGACATGAACTCGATTTTGACCCAGTCAAGCCACGGTGGCAGCTGACGTGGTCCTGGACCCACTGGTCAGTGGCCGTGTGTAACTCTGTCTGGGTAGTCTTAGTAGTTTTCTGTTTAAATTTCAATTCATTAATTTGCTGCAACTTCAAATGATTATAGAAAATTCAATTTAAGTCCGAAAAATATAAATGAAATATCAAAATTCCTATAAAGATGAGATCTACCCAATAAAAATATAAAATGAAATTTTTATTTTTAATAAAAATTTAATTGTTTAATACTTGTTATTTAAGCCTTTTCTTTTAATTCTAAATTCAAGTAAAATTCAATAATTAATAAAATTTCCAAAAGTAACTAAAAACCAGTAAATAAATAAAGAAAACATTAAAACTAATTTTCTTTATTTATTAAATCATTATTAGAGGGATTTAAAACCTGATTAATAACTACCCTAATTATAAATTATTTAAAAATAGTAAAAAGCCAAATTAAATATTATTTTATTTAGAATTTTTTAATACCTTCAAATTTATTAATGAAGTTAATAACTTGTGAACTAAATGGTAATTATGCAACACTAATTCCATATGGTAGAAAACTAGGAACTCATCATTTAATGTGAAACCTAAAACCCTAAATTCAATTAGGAACCCTAGTTCCATTATTACATGTGAACCCTAAATGGTTCCAAACCTAAAAACAAGTTAACATGTGATCATGATATCTTCCTTTCAAACATAGAACAATAATAGCAACTAAATGATTGCCATGACCACATAAAATGTAGAATACCTATCACTAATATATGGGTATCCCATGTGTTCATCCTCAGTAGACCTAACTAATCAAGTAGAGTCAACCAAGTATAAAACCCTAGTTCCTATTCCAAAGACCACCATCCTTAGTTATCCATAATTAGCATCACCCCATTGTGATGAACCCTAGTAGCAACTATGCCTAATCCTGAGCATTACCTAACCATATTCCACTAAACCCTACTTGTGTTGGATACTTATCAACTAACCTATTTAGGAGCCTATTATTCCTTACTCAATAGTACCAACAGTAAAACCTAGACCACCTCAACCTAATTGTTATACTTCTTATTATTTAAGAAGTATGTTCTTCAAAAGTTATTCTTTTGAAGAAAACTAAGAGTAGCCAGCAACCCTGTCTTAGAGGACCTATAAACCCTAACTATCTAGCACCAATCAGGTATACCAACCCTAATAGCAATCAAACACTAATAATTGCTTAAGATACTTATGCTTCACTAAAACCATATAAGCCCTAGTAGTTGATGAATCAAACATCTTTAGGATCCATCTACTCCCTACCCTAGAAACTAGTTAGAACCCATAATAAACTATAGAACTCCACAACCCTGATTATTATACTTGTTCTTTATTAAAGAACATGTTCTTCAAAAGTTATTCTTTTGAAGTATATAATAATCAATCATTAACCATGACATATAGTGCTAAAACCAACCATTATTCATTACATGTTGGGAATATACCAAATGTTATTATTGTGTGCTATTAATGCTACTGTTATGATATGCTGCAACACTTGTTTATGATACCATGTAATCACACCTGAATAAGAACCTTGTTTGTGAATCATTCTAAAAGTGCAACGCACCCTGAACCAATCAATACAACTCACTGAGCATAAATCATCGGGGTTAGATCACGCTTAGAACGATTGCATCTCATTCTTATGCATTATTGCATCCTTGCCAATCTTTTAAACATCGTCCTTACCGGACGATGATGCTATTTCAGAATTTGGAGTTATTGCGTATCGAAGACCTTGCCTGCATAATCTTGCAGTCAAGAAAGGCAAGTTCATCACTTGCTCATGTCATTTGATTATTTCTATCAAATTACTTGCAAATTACTATGGTTATCACTATTGCATAAAAACCAAAACCACTACTTTCATAACTATGAATATGGCTATGTGGTGGGCAATGGAACCATGGATTGTGTTGATATGGTGGAGGTTCCATTGCACGGGCTTATATCCATCTAGGATTAAACAACAAATGTCGCCAGTGATTCTTGTGCCGTAATACCCGTGTTAACCATAAGATCCGGAGTGGGACGGAGTAGTCAAAAGTGTTTCCACCTCTCGTTCATCAACGGATGCGCTTACCGTAGCGGTTGTATCTTGCGGAGCAACTTGTGGGTGGGGAACCCATTCTAAGTCCCCACGGTTATGCTGTGCATACCGTAGCGGTTGCGGCTTGCGGAACAACTTGTGGGTGGGGAACCCATTCTAAGTCCCCACGGTATTGCGGTCTATGATGGGTTGCAGCTACCGGCGAAGGAGTTTGGTTCGATCCCAGACTGTCGTCGTGGTCGGGGTCCACCCTGAAATTACGGGAATAATGGGACCGGCGAGGACCCAGGGTCGGGGCATGCAACAACGGGTGGGTGTTCGAGGTAGCGGAGGAACATGATTGGCTAGACCTTATACCGGGCCTCACACCAAAGGAAGTGTGGACGGGTAACGTGCTCGGTTGGCAACAAGGTTAAGATCTCTTATGGGTAAAGCAACACACCTCTGCAGAGTGTAAAGAACCGTGACCTGTCACTCCCTGTTCCGGGATATGGAACTGCGAACGCGGCCGGAAAGGAGCTCCATGAAGTTCTAGTAAACCGGTGAAGGCTGAAGGACATAGTTCTTCTGAATAAAAGCAACCTTTTGAAGAAATGGTTATCAAAACTTGCATTGGTATTAGACTTTCTGGTCTAATGCCGTAGCTAGTGCATTAAACACCTCTTTCCTATAATGAACTTGTTGAGTACGCTCGTACTCATCCCACTCTTAAATCCCCTGCTTAGATATGGAGGCATCGAAGGAGGATCTACAGTGCAAATCGAAGGCCAAGGAGCCAACAACTACTTCACGAGACAGGACCCTGTCAGCAGAGTCAGATACGTCATCCAACAAGGAGAAAACCTGGATTAGCAGTAGAAAGGAACTAGCTTCCTCAACCTAGCTCCTACTTAGCTAGAATCTATTCTTAGCCTCTATAGCTAGTCAAATACTCTACAAATAGAGTTCGTGATAGAATTAGACTACGAGTCGTTCTTCTGGAGTTTATTTGCAGATTTACCTCATTGTAAAGTAGGAGGCTGTGCTGATCTTATGTAATAGAGTAAATGTTGTAATTCTATAGACATGCCTTGGACCCGCATATGTTTCTGTTGTACCACTCTGAGCGATATAATACTAGTGGAACGGTGTTTCATTGGTGTTATATCAGACTTGCATACTACACCATGCAGTGGTATGTCGGGTCACAGAAGGGTTCTGGTGGAGCCACACCATAGGGGGGCGCGCCCCCCTCTGGCCGCGCCGCCACCATGTGTGGAGGCCCTGGGCCTCCCCTCTGGTCCCTCTTCGGTGTTCTGGAAGCTTTTTGGAAATATAAGATCGTGTGCCTTGATTTCGTCCAATTCCTAGAATATTTCCTGTGTAAGATTTCTGAAACCAAAAACAGCAGAAACAGGAACTGACACTTCGGCATCTCGTTAATAGGTTAGTTCTGGAAAATGCATCAAAACGATATAAAGTGTGAACAAAACATGTAGGTATTGTCATAAAACTAGCATGGAACATCAGAAATTATAGATAAGTTGGAGACGTATCAGCATCCCCAAGCTTAGTTCCTACTCGCCCTCGAGTAGGTAAACGATAACAAAGATAATTTCTGAAGTGACATGCTACTAACATAATCTTGATCATACTATTGTAAAGCATATGAGATGAATGAAGTGATTCAAAGCAATGGTAAAGACAATGACTAATCAACTGAATCATATAGCAAAGACTTTTCATGAATAGTACTTTCAAGACAAGCATCAATAAGACTTGCATAGGAGTTAACTCATAAAGCAATAGATTCAAAGTAAAGGCATTGAAACAACACAAAGGAAGATTTAAGTTTCAGAAGTTGCTTTCAACTTTCAACATACATATCTCATGGATAATTATCAACACAAAGTAATATAATAAGTACAATAAGCAAGTATGTAAGAATCAATGCACAATTGACACAAGTGTTTGCTTCTAAGATGGAAGGAAGTAGGTAAACTGACTCAACATAAAGTAGAAAAATGGCCCTTCGCAGAGGGAAGCATGGATTACTATTTTTGTGCTAGAGCTTTTATTTTGAAAACATAGAAACAATTTTGTCAACGGTAGTAATAAAGCATATGTGTTATGTATAAGATATCCTATAAGTTGCAAGCCTCATGCATAGATTACCAATAGTGCTCGCACCTTGTCCTAATTAGGTTGGATTTACATGGATTATCATTGCAAAGCATATGTTTCAACCAAGTGTCACAAAGGGGTACCTCTATGCCGCCTGTACAAAGGTCTAAGGAGAAAGCTCGCATTGGATTTCTCGCTTTTGATTATTCTCAACTTAGACATCCATACCGGGACAACATAGACAACAGATAATGGACTCCTCTTTAATGCATAAGCATTCGACAACAGATAATATTCTCGTAAGAGATTGAGGATTGTTGTCCAAACTGAAACTTCCACCATGGTTCATGGCTTTAGTTAGCGGCCCAATGTTCTTCTCTAACAATATGCATACTCAAACCATTGATCATGATAAATCACCCTTACTTCAGACAAGACGAACATGCATAGCAACTCACATGATATTCAACAAAGGTAATAGTTGATGGCGTTCCCAGAAACATGGTTACCGCTCAACAAGCAACTTATTAAGAAATAAGATACATAAGTACATATTCAATACCACAATAGTTTTTAAGCTATTTTCCCATGAGCTATATATTGCAAAGACAAAGAATGAAATTTTAAAGGTAGCACTCAAGCAATTTACTTTGGAATGGCGGAGAAATACCATGTAGTAGGTAGGTATGGTGGACACAAATGGCATAGTTTTTGGCTCATGGATTTTGGATGCACGAGAAGTATTCCCTCTCAATACAAGGCTTAGGCTAGCAAGGTTGTTTGAAGCAAACTCAAGTATGAACCGGTACAGCAAAACTTACATAAGAATGTATTGCAAGCATTATAAGACTCTACATTGTCTTCCTTGCTGTTCAAACACCTTACCAGAAAATATCTAGACTCTAGAGAGACCAATCATGCAAACCAAATTTTAACAAGCTCTATGTAGTTCTTCATTAATAGGTGCAAAGCATATGATGCAAGAGCTTAAACATGATCTATATGAGCACAACAATTGTCAAGTATCAAATTATTCAAGATATTATACCAATTACCACATGTAGCATTTTCCGTTTCCAACCATATAACAATTAACGAAGCAGTTTCAACCTTCGCCATGAACATTAAAAGTAATGCTAAGAACATATGTGTTCATATGCAACAGCGGAGCGTGTCTCTCTCCCAAACAATGAATGCTAGGATCCGATTTTATTCAAACAAAAACAAACAGATGCTTCAAGTAAAGCACATAAGATGTGACGGAATAAAAATATAGTTTCACTAGAGGTGACCTAATAAGTTGTCGATGAAGAAGGGGATGCCTTGGGCATCCCCAAGCTTAGATGCTTGAGTCTTCTTGAAATATGCAGGGATGAACCACGGGGGCATCCCCAAGCTTAGACTTTTCACTCTTCTTGATCATATTGTATCATCCTCCTCTCTTGACCCTTGAAAACTTCCTCCACACCAAACTCAAAACAAACTCATTAGAGGGTTAGTGCATAATAAAAAAATCACATATTCAGAGGTTACATAATCATTCTTAACACTTCTGTACATTGCTCAAAGCTACTGAAAGTTAATGGAACAAAGAAATCCATCAAACATAGCAAAACAGGCAATGCGAAATAAAAGGCAGAATCTATCAAAACAGAACAGTCCGTAAAGACGAATTTTTTAGAGGCACTTAACTTGCTCAGATGAAAATGCTCAAATTTAATGAAAGTTGCGTACATATCTGAGGATCACTCACGTAAATTGGCAGATTTTTATGAGTTACCTACAGATAATACTACTCAAATTCGTGACAGCAAGAAATCTGTTTCTGCGCAGTAATCCAAATCTAGTATCAACCTTACTATCAAAGACTTTACTTGGCACAACAATGCAATAAAATAAAGATAAGGAGAGTTTGCTACAGTAGTAACAAATTTCAAGACACAACAAAATAGTAGAAAAATAAACATGGGTTATCTCCCAAGAAGTGCTTTCTTTATAGCCATTAAGATGGGCTACACAATTTTAATGATGCACTCCCAAGAAATAAGAGTTGAAGCAAAAGAGAGCATCAAAAAGCAAATTCAAAACAAATTTAAGCCTAACCCACTTCCTATGAAAAGGAATCTTGTACACAAATAAATTCATGAAGATAAAAGTGACAAGCATAGGAAGATAAAACACAAGTAACTTCAAAAATTTCAGCATGTAGAGAGGTGTTTTAGTAACATGAAAATTTCTACAACCATATTTTCCTCTCTCATAATAATTTCCAGTGGTATCATGAACAAACTTAACAATATAACTATCACATAAAGCATTCTTATTCACATGCATAAAAGTATCATTACTCTCCACACAAGCATAATCAATCTTATTAATTGTAGTGGGAGCAAATTCAACAATGTAGCTATCATTATTATTATCATCACCATAATCATCATATATAGGAGGCATATTGTAATCATAATTAATTTTCTCCTCAATAGTAGGTGGACTGAAAATATGATAGTCATCATTGCAATCATCATATATAGGAGGTAAAGTATCATCAAAGTAAATTTTCTCCTCCATGCTTGGGGTACTAAAAATATTATGCTCATCAAAACCAGCTTCCTCGGCAACAGCGCCAGAAAATAGCTTCGAGCACTCACACACCGGCAACAGTGCTAGGAAATAGCTTACTAGTCGGAGGATGTGAATACCTTTTACCTTACCTCCCCGGCAACGGCGCCAGAAAATAGCTTGATGTCTACGCACGCTTCTATTCTTGTAGATAGTGTTGGGCCTCCAAGAGCAGAGGTTTGTAGAACAGCAGCAAGTTTCCCTTAAGTGAATCACCCAAGGTTTATCGAACTCAGGGAGGTAGAGGTCAAAGATATCCCTCTCAAGCAACCCTGCAATTATGATACAAGAAGTCTCTTGTGTCCCCAACACACCTAATACACTTGTCAGATGTATAGGTGCACTAGTTCGGCGAAGAGATAGTGAAATACAAGTAATATGGATGAATATGAGTGGTAATAGCAATCTGAAATAAATATGGCAGAAAGTAAACATGCAGTAGAATAGTAAATAAACGGTGATTTGATGTTTGGAAACAAGGCCTAGGGATCATACTTTCACTAGTGGACACTCTCAACATTGATCACATAACTGAATAGATAAATGCTACTTTCTCTACACTCTCTTGTTGGATGACAAACACCATTCATTGTGTAGGGCTACAAGAGCTCCCTCAAGCCAGAGTAAACAAGCTCCACAACATCCGGTGTTCATATTTAAGTAACCTTTAGAGTGCATGATAGACCATTGCAATTTAGACCGAGTACTAACATAGCATGCACACTGTCACCGTCAGGCTATGAAAGGGGGAATAGATCACATCAATACTATCATAGTAATAATTAACTCCATAATCTACAAGAGATTACAATCATATCCTATGCCAAGTACTACATGATGCACACACTGTCACCTTTACATCATGGAGGAGGAATAGAGTACTTTAATAACATCACTAGAGTAGCACATAGATGATATTCAACTAGATCACAAAGAGAGAGAGATGAACCACATAGCTACCGGTACAGCCCTTAGCCTCGGGGGAGAACTACTCCCTCCTCATCATAGGAGACAGCAGCGGTGATGAAGATGGTGGTGGTGTCGATGGAGATGCCTTCCGGGGGCAATTCCCCGTCCCGGCGGCATGCCGAAACAGAGACTTCTGTCCCCTGAATCTTGGCTTCGCGATGGCGGTGGCTCTGGAACTTTTCTCGTATCGTGGCTTATTGGTGTCAAAGTTTTAGGTCACCAGGGCTTAAATAGGCGAAGAGTCGGAGTCGGAAGGGTTCTGGTGGAGCCACACCATAGGGGGCGCCCCCCCTCTGGCCGCGCCGTCACCATGTGTGGAGGCCCTAGGCCTCCCCTCTGGTCCCTCTTCGGTGTTCTGGAAGCTTCGTGGAAATATAAGATCGTGGGCCTTGATTTCGTCCAATTCCGAGAATATTTCCTGTGTAAGATTTCTGAAACCAAAAACAGCAGAAAATAGGAACTGGCACTTCGACATCTCGTTAATAGGTTAGTTCCGGAAAATGCATCAAAACGATATAAAGTGTGAACAAAACATGTAGGTATTGTCATAAAACTAGCATGGAACATCAAAAATTATAGATACGTTGGAGACGTATCAGGGCCACATGGTCCGAGGGGGTGCAGCCTAGCCTCTTAGGCTAGGAGCATGAAGCCCTCAAAGGCCCAGCCGGCCAGCCTGAAGGAAGATAAGATCAATCCCACGATAATAAGGGGGTGATACCTTCGATCCGGATTACGGAGGTAGTATAGTAGCTTTTTCCCTATTAGACATAGGTTGATCGAACCATGGGAAACAACTGATGTATGGAAATCTAAGGAACTTCTACAAGACTTGTTTACTCGTTTTGTTTTATGTTTACCAGATCTTTCTAGTTTACTTTGAATAGTTGGTTGTTGCAATGGATGGAAATAGGCTAGGGTTGAAGATTCACATGCAGCTAGCTTTAAGCGTGATGACACCATCATCGTTAGGTTTGGCCTTTTTCTTACTAGGGACTAGCGAAGTGAAATGCAGATGGTTCTCTAGATGGTAGTCCTATTCTCACATTCCCTTCATGTAGATTAATCAGAGCTTTTATTGTTCTTACGAATGTCCTACCTAGTATTATAGGTGCTATGGGATCTTCAGGCATGTCTACAATAACAAGATCAATAAGATCACGACATCCTTTAATTTCACTACTATGTTTTCTTTAAAACCAACATGTTGCTTATAAGTTGAGTCACCTAGATGGAGTCTCATTTCAGTAGTTTCAAATGGCCCAAGGTTTAACTTGTCAAATATACTTTTAGAAATTGTTGAAATATTTGCACCAAGATCACATAGTGCAGCTATCTCATTAACTCCTATTTTAATTTTAATAGTGGGCTCAAAGATATCATCAAGCTTAGCCGGAAGTTTGTCAACTAGCCTTTTATATTCCATCTCTAACTCACGTACCTTTGATGCTACTTATTTTATGAATTGTTGGTACATAACATCATTGCCTTCTTCAATATCGGGATTCTTCACGGTGATCTTCTTCAAGAGATCTTCCATGGTATAGTCCGAAGATGGTGCATTGCTATAATCCAGCTTTGCGGGCTTCTCATCTTCATTTTTAACCCTCGTCATCTTGATGTATTCCACCGGGTTTGTCTCGGGATTTCCTGCAAAACTTGCAAGTATGAGAGTTTGACTCTGGGCTATCTTGCCCAGCTATGCCTCCACGGTCTTGGTTCTTTCATGTAGAGCTTGCACATCATTTCTAATAGCAACTGGTTGATTAGAGAATTTACCAATAATATTGCCATGGTTCTCCGTTATTTTAATAAGCATGTTATTTTGATCAGTATGTGCTTTCATAAAAGTTTTAAAAGCATTTACAACAGGGTGATTACCATGATTTGCTCCATTATAATTATTAAAGTGTTACTGTTGTTTGGATCACCTGCAGGATTAGAATATTGCTTTTGAAAGTTCAAGCCATACTTTTGACTCTTTCATGCATGGTTACAAGGATTGCGGGCTACAAAATTTACTTCCGCGGTAGTGATAGCATTAAGTTGGGTATCTTGCTTGACCTTAATAATGTTTTAAAGTTCATCTACCTTTGATATAAGCTCTTCATTGAGCTCCCTGGTGATTGAGTTCACTCTTTTTGAGGAGGATCTCTCTATATGTCATTGGGCATGGTTACTTTGCACATCGTTGAGAAGCTGTTTTGCAACATCCACTTTCTTTCCCGTGAAGGTTCACCCTGATGCGGTATCTAGAATAGACTTAGACATTGGGTTAAGAGCATTATAGAATAAGTGTAATATAAGCCATTTTTCCATCCCATGATTAGGATAGTTCATGACGGCTTCCTTCGTTCTTTCCCGAGCAAGCGCTAGTGGCTCGCGGTCTTGTTTTGCAAAACCTGTAATGTTGGACCTTAGTTGCATAGTTTTAGCTAGAGGGATAAACTCGGTCTAAAAAGATTAGTGCATTCCTCCCTAAGATCGAATAGTGCCTTTAGGAAAAGTTAGATACCATTCCTTAGCCTTTCCTCTTAAAAAGAAGGGAATAAGCATAGCTTGACCGGGCGTAACATGTTTTATGCACATCATGTCGCATATCTCAGAGAATGTGTTTAAGTGCAAACCCGAGTCCTCAGCAGATGAACCTCCAAATTGATTATGCTAAACTAAACTCAATGGTTAGGCTTAATTTCATAAGTTTACGCTTCGACAAAGAGGCTGAGTAATAGGCGCACGAGTAAAATCATCTTTAGGGGTAGCATACTCCCCATGCTTCTTTTATGCCATGGCTCTTTTCTTTTTGGTATTTTTAGGATATGATAAACAAGTAACTATTTTTTTCACTAGATAACAGAAAGTAAACTAATAACAATAAATAAACTAAAAACAAAAACAAAACTAAAAACAAGGTCTCTAGTAACCTTACCATGATAGTGAATTGCTTCCCCGGCAACGGCGCCAGAAAAAGGGTTGATGCCTTCGATCCGGATTATAGATGTAGTATAGTAATTTTTTTCCCTAGTAGATCTAGGTTTATCAAACCATGGGAAATAAATGTTGTATGGAAATCTAAGGAACTTCTACAAGACTTGTTTGCTTGTTTTGTTTTATGTTTACTGGACCTTTATAGTTTACTTTGAATCGTTGGTTGTTGCAACGGATGGAAATAGACCAGGGTTGAAGATTCACCTACGGCTACGCACACACATGTGATAAAGATAATAATAAGCACATTCATGTGTGAAATGATCTAATATAGATAGGGTTGTGGGGAGCACATTCATAAAACTAAAACCCATGCGAGCCACAAGCATAGCAATAGTCTTTTGATCCAACTGTTATACCATGAAGCAATGAATTATAACAATTATTAAGTAGAATACATATCAAGCGTTAAATATGATGTTACTTTTATTTCTAAGTAGATCCTTGAACGAAAATCATAGTCCCTTTGTTTCACTGGGTTTCGCGTGAGATCGACAATTCAGTACTCATCTCACCTCTCATCTTTATCAATCCCTGGGATCTTGAGTACCTATAAGTCCATGGATAGAGACAAGAGAGAGAGAAACAAGATACATATCTTCTATTCAATCACCACATAATATTCTCATGTATTAGATGCACATAATTGTTGCAAGGTCACCTCAACCCGCAGTTCTGAGGACTGCTCACTCATATCAATAAGATCAAGGATAGAAAACATTGTGCAAAATACTCATATTGAAATCAAATATTATTACAATGATCGTTAAATTACAAGAAGATCTCAAGTACAAGATGATGGCCCGTGAGCACCGTGGCCTCCATGGCCCTCTTGTGCCCCACTTAAATTTGTATTGTACTATACTTATTTTGGATTGGACTACATTTAGGCGTAATTCGTGACATTGATGTCATGGTTTAAATGGCTAAATATTGCTAGAAATTACCTTTTTTGTGATGCATTTCTAAAATGCCTAAAACATGGACGATCTAGGCGGATAAAATGTGTCGGACCGCTGGACACCCCAAACGTAGACAAACAATCGTTGCCTGAAGGCTAATTCCATGTCTGCAGCCCGGTAGCTGGAGATGCTCCTAAGGCCATGTACTATGTGTGTTTGGTTCAAGAAATTGTGTTAGATTTAGGAGCCGGTGGTGTTTAGCAGCTATGTATGATTCTGGCCCGTACTACATGCATGCATCTCTTTGCCAGCTTTTCTTTCCCTAGTTCTATCCATACCATGTGGGCCAAACGTGCATGTAGATTACTTGGAACCGAACTAACTAGTTGATTCGCTTTTCTTATCAGATTGTATGGTGCGACGACGCATAGGTCTCCATGGTTCATTTTTTTACAACATAGTACATGGTCTAGGCAAAAAGCGATTCAAACAAGCCAAGGAACAAGACGCTCATTCCCCCTCCATTTCTCTTTCCTCTCTACAGTACCTGAGAGCCCTCTCGAAGACACCGGGCCGACCCGAGGCCGATCTCGCCGGCGTAGCCGGTAGAGATGGCCGGAGGGGAGGCGCCGGAGTATATAGCGTAGGTAGGTTTAGTGGCGGTCTGCCGGTAGGGGCTTTTTGCCCAGTAGTTTGAGCGGAGGACGAGATCTGGCCGCCTGGATCTCGGCTCCTGTAGGGTCTTGCCTGCGTCTTCCTCCTCTCCGGTGGTCGGAGGGGAAAGAGAGGCAGAGGACCGACTCTCCTTCAAATAAAAGCGAGGCGGTGTATCTCCTGCTGCAGAGAGGAAGCAGCGAGCAGTGACTTTTCCTGGCCGGCCTTGGAGGCGAGGGGGAAAGCGCTTGCACGCCGACGACCAACGCTGTGGAAGGGCTCCTGGCTGGCCGTGGAGGCGAGGAAGAGCCCAGCCACGTCGTCATCTCCGCATCTGCCTGCTGTAGATCTTATCCCTACTGCCTCTGGTGCCGGGAGTAGCACACCAAAGCTGCTCCTCTCGGCCGGCCATGGCGGCGAGGGAGAGGACAAACATGGTGTTGCTGCTACCATGCACTGGTGGTGGTGTTTCTTCTTCTCGAGAGCTGCGGATGCTTCAACAACCCCGCCGTTGAGGCGGCGTTCAACCTGGGAAGTTATTCAGCGGGGGACCTTCACCGGCGTCACCGCCCCGCCCCTGCATCTGCTGGCCGATTGGCGGTTCTTCTCCAGGTGTTCTTACTTCCCAGAGACCAAGAAGTCCGAGGGGAAGCACAGCAGCTCCTACCATGATGATGGGCCAAGTGGTTCATCCCCGGTGCCGGTGTCAGTTTGGTGGCGGAGCAACTCGACGACGTGCTCCAGATGCGGTGAAGAGCTTAGAGGACCTGATTGCTTTTTCCAATTTTCTGTTAGGGTCTTATCTGTAAAAGCTCGTGCTTTATCCAGAATTCCCCTCACCTGTAAGGGCTTTTCTGTTATTTGTAACCGCCTCTCTATTTTTCAATGCAGCTACTAGGGTCTTTAGACCCTAACCATGTTCAAAAAAAAAAAAACAAGCTAAGGAACCGGCTCGACACATAGCAGCAAACTTGGATCGATTCGTTCTTTTTCTTGAACCGCATACACATAGTGCATGGCCCCTGTTCAAAAAAAAAAAAAAAAAAAACATAGTGCATGGCCTAAGGGCATCTCCAGCGGCGCGACGCATTTCGGACGTCCAAAATGTCCGCGGGCGTCCGTTTGCGTCGCCTGCCGGACGGGGAAATGGTCGTGTATTCGTTTGCGTCTGGGGTTGGCTCCAGCGGCGCGACGCATTTTGGGCGCAGGCCAGAATTCAAAAAACATGAAATAGCGTCGACTTTGCACGAAATTACAGCCGCAAATTGAGGGCTGAAACAAGTTCATCACACTTTGCAGCTCGTACGGCGCAAAGTGGAGCAAAAGGGGCACAACAAGGCCTGAACAGCAATAAAAAAAAGTCCAAAAGGAGGCCAAGGTGCTGGGCGCATGGCGCCGGCGCCGGCGCCGGCGATCAGGCGTCTCGCGCGCGGATTTCGGCGCGCCTCTTCATGAACCATGCCCTGGTGTCATCGTCGACGCCGCTCAAGTCGGCAAGCATGATCCTTGTGTCTTCTGCACGCAATTTGGCCTCGGCGTCTGCCTTTTTGGCCTCGATGTCCAGCCTTTAGACATCGAGGACCTCCTTGGCGAGGTTCTGGTAGATGGCTATGGCCGTGGCTACGGGGGAGTGTGGGGCGGCGGCGGGTGCGAGGGTTTGCTCCGCATCCATGGCGGTAGCTGCGGCGGCGAGGACGTACATCGCTTCTAGCCTGCTCGCGCCGGTCTAGTTTCCGATTTGGCGCGGGGGAATGGTCAGTGGCGGGAATAATATCGCCCTCCAGCCACTGACGCGCGGGTCCTACGTCTTTTTCGGCGGACATTTTCCGCGACCGCTGAGCGTCCGTCGCGACGCAAACCTGGCGCATATTTAGGCCAGATTTACGTCGCGGCG
This sequence comes from Lolium perenne, assembly GCF_019359855.2. NCBI lineage: Eukaryota > Viridiplantae > Streptophyta > Magnoliopsida > Poales > Poaceae > Lolium > Lolium perenne. The sequence goes on along the minus strand of NC_067250.2, from coordinate 192,158,989 downwards.
GACGGCCCAGTCACTTTGCGTCGCCCCGCTGGAACAGGCCCCAGACGCATTTCCGGTCACGGCGGACGAAAACGATGCCTAAGAACTTGTAACGATGGTGTACTACTCTCTGTACCCAAGTCGTCGTCCCTGCCCCGCTGAACAAAGGATGAGTCAGGTGCTGCGCCACGTAGCACAGAAGACACACATCCGAAAGTACACCTGGCGTGTCCGTTTGCTGGGTGCTGGCCACGCAACAAACGAGTAAACGAGATCCAACAACCGATCCCACGGCTTGTTTGTTTTTGGGTGACCCGAGTGGAACGAATCATTGGAAAACTTTGTTTAAGGCAAGATGTATCTTCAAATTCAAAGGCCAACAAAAGTGACAGATTTACAAAAACATGAAGCAAAGATAGACAATACACGAGACAGTTCCTGACATCTGAAAGCCGCAAAGCATGAGATAAGCCCTGCCATCAGAATTTACACCATGTTTCCTGATCTCAGTACTCTTACTGTTCAGAAATATCGAAATTGGGACTTGAACAACAGTTATGTTGAAGGAGAGAAAGTGTCGACGAATTTCCGACAGTTTTTATTCAAGACACAATCAACCACAGATCATGGCCGCTGGAGTTCAGTTTGCGATCTAACAAATAACAAGGAAACAGCAACATGGCCCATTATTATTATCACACCTCTCAAGTGAAAGCCTAACTCTGTATCTACAAGACACTTGCACAACCAAAATTGGCCCCAGCGCTTGCTACTATTTCTTTTGCAGAGACATTCTTCTTCCATGGCCCTGACCTTCAACAGTTGAAACCTCACTGCTTTGCCTACATCAGAATAAAGCAGAAGGAAATGTCAACTTCAGTGACAAAAAAGTACTACTACCTCAGTTCTTATTTAATCGACGCACGCCATCACGTGAAACGTACATTGGTATGCACCGCTCCACGTCGATTAAAACGGTACGGAGGGAGTACTACTTAAGTTGGGCATAAACCACAAGGAATAATTATCATTGCAACAGAAGTTTATCTAGTTTTTGTTTCGCATATATTGTCTATGGTTTCTTCTTTCCAGTTCTGTCCATCATGTCAAGTAAATATTTCCAGTCATGCCATACAACCCTTTCGTATATTTTGAGCATTTGTTGATTCATTAGCTAATCATCTTTGTTCATCTATGGCCCCTCAAAACAACCCAGAATAATTCCTATATATATTTACAGCAGAACAGCAAAGATCAGAACCATATTGACAAAAAAAAGGACGTACCCAGTGCTGAGAGCTCCCGCACTGTGCGGGGTCTGGGGAAGGTGTTAGTGGCAAGCCTTACCCTCACGAAGTGCAATGTGAGGAGACCGCGACTCAAACCTGGGACCTCTTGGTCACAGGCAGTGACAAATTAAGATATATCTACTTCTACCCCTCTATGCCCTAGGGGGGCACAAATTAAACCAGTGGAAAATATTGAATGCTAAATACACGGGTTCTAACCTTACCATAGTGCAGCAAAAACAAAAATTAATTCCTATCAATATGAGACATCAACTACAACAAATAGGAGCTCTCAAAGCAACCAAAATTACCTGAGAATACAGGAATGTGCCAAAGATAGCAATGGCAGCTCCCAGCGCATTGACAGGGCGGACAGGTGTACGGAAGATAATGATTGACGAAACAATAACTGATATGCGCTTCATTGTGTTGCCGATGCTAAACGTCAATGGAGAAATCTGATCCAGAGACATGTAGGACACCTGGTTATACAAGTGGTAGAAAACGCTCTGTGCAGCAATCCACCTGCATCATTGAACATTTACATCACAAAATTATCAATAAAATTTGTGGTGTGGTATATACTCCAGTAGTCCAGTACAAATGAGCATAAATCCTGGTAACCTCCAACACACCATGTCAGACTGTTGTCAACAAGGACAGCGCAGCACCCATATGTACAAAAAAATAATAGCAAAAGTGCTGCTGGTGGGTTAAATGTGCCCAAAAGGTTGAAATGATGTCTTCAGATGACGAGAATACGAAGATCATTTCAAGTTTCCCCATGTCATTTAAGTACAAATCACAATATATAGTACAAGTACATCCTTTTGTAAATAATTAACTATGTAAAGTTTGGCCAAGTTTATACAAATAAATACCACATTTACAATACCAAATAAATGCAATATAAAAATATAGTACGTAATGTATCTAGAAATATGATTTGTTATTCTAAATGTTTACCTTATAATTTTATCTATAAATTTGGTCAAAACTTGGTGAAGATTGAGTTAAGACAAAATCTATAGGCCTTAGTTTTAGAAATGAAAGAGTTCAACAACAGCAGAGGGAAAATTGCAGAATGGTTGAGTTTTTTTGTTTACCAGAGAACATTGGGGCCAACTTCTTTAAGGGCCGTTTGCCAACCAGCAGCCCACATTTGGGGGCCTTCCATAGCAATAGCAAATGGTGTGAGTATGACCAGGGACATAATTGAAAGGCAAGCGTAGTAATTCATGCCACTGACAGACTTCCCCTTCATGCCTCTCTTCGAAAAGATGTTGCGGAAAACAAATGCAAGATTTGATATCATGGCACCCATAAATCCTGGTGGGAGGAAAAATAGTAACTATTAACATCACAAAAGGAGTACAGCAAGATTTGAAAGTGTAACCAGAGAAACACCACTCAAAGCAATTTCAAAGTTTCTTATGACCCCCACTTCATCTGGTTCACAAACCAAATCTTCACAAGAAAAATGATTTAAGCACATATCTTGGTGTGAAGGAGAATATACTAGTCAGTTGATGCAACCATTCTCCTAAATTAGACAAGGTCAAAGGATTATATATATCATTATGTTAAGGTATATTGATTTCAAAAGTTACAAATCTGAAGCACATACTTCTCGAAAATCGTTCAAATCCAGATAGAGCAAATAATCATTTACCACTATTATTATGTTCCTTTTTACTGATATATGCACAAGTTACAAATCCGAAGCACATAGTTCTTGAAAACCACTTAAATCCAGATAGAGCAAATCATCATTTACCAAGTCTTTTAAGTTTTTTATGTCCAAAAACATTACAGACTAATGATCGTTGAAGCTATTAAGAATGGTAACCTCAGTTAACTCATGGATACAGCTCCTTTTTATATATGAACACTGTGAGTAGAATGGTTTCAAGCAAGACGCGCATCAAATTCTGAACTAACAGGAAAAGGATATGTAAGAAACAACTTAAAGGTTTTTAACTAATTATACTTACCAATCATATTAAAGTTCAGCTCCGTGGCAGCAGCTAAACCACAACCACCAATAATTGGGAGAAGAGAAAGGTATACAGGCATCGGAAACGATTCTCCAAGAATGAACCTTGACACTAGAACACTGAACGCAGGCTCGGCACTCTTGATAATGTGTGTGAATGACACTGCCACCTTTGACATGCTCACTGTCGCAGCAACGTGCCCAATTGTGTGAGCAACGGCAACCTTCATCAATGCAAACAACAGAAGCCATTCATGATTTTCCATCAAGACACACTAATAACAGATACTAATATTGTTGCCACGAAGCAGACCAACTCACCGGGAAGAGCGCTTTCCAGAAATCTGCATCAGTGTTGGGAGCCTCAACTAGGCGGGTGGCCCATGAGAAGAGCATCATCGCTGAGCCGCATGCGAGGGATAGTGTGGATGTGAGCCAGGGATACGGGAAAGCATTGAGAACCTTCTTGTTATAGATGTTAAAGATGACATTAAGCGCCCACCACGTCGCAAAATAGATGGAGATCTTCAACTTTGCCGCTGCTTCCGAGGGGGCCGGCACCACCTCAGCCTTGGACTCCTTGTCATCAGCCGCAGAAGCCGTACACTGGAAATCAAGCTGCTGCCTCCGGGGCTTCAGCTCAGAAGTGTGTGGGCCATTTAGCGGTGCAAGGTATAGCGGTCTAAGGGAGCAGGCTGCGGATTTGGTCGGTTTGAGACTGGAAACAGACGGGACCAAAGCTGATTTAGACCGTAGATTGGTGCCAGAGAAGGCGACGGAGGCCGGAGAGAGCTTCACCGCAGGTAACATGGCTCCTGCAGATCAACAAAAAGAACCATTTAGAGAGATACCAGGTAGCAAGTGACATAAAAACTCATCAAACAGCTGCTTGAGAAAGATCAGATGTCCTTTTTGAGCTAGACTTTTCAAGCTGACCATGAAAATGACATGAAAAAACTATCCAAGAAAGAGCTGGTTGAAATTTTGTGTTGTTGTTTTGTCGATACAAAGCTTTCCTTGATATTAACAAATGAATGAATCAACTACGCATGATCCCTCTCTTGTTAAATTAGTAATAAGAAATAAAGTACTGGTAGGCAATTCATGCACGGCAGAGCTGTATCGCCTTGGTCACTGCAAAACTCACAAAGGCTAAAACGCTCTCCGACTCTGAAGGTGTGGATGAGGACAAATTCTGCATATGGACATCGCTTTCGCCCAGTGATCTACACGTAAAGGGAAGGGCGCACGCTCCGACTCTCGTGGTTTAACCAGGCAGAATTCGCATGCAAAGGATCCATTTTTCGTCGACCGCGGCACACAACAAAAAAAAAGTCTAATTTTGGATCAGAATTCAGAAATCCGAGAAAAATATTGAGCAGGCAACACTAACGGCTGCAGGAGAGAGAGAGGTGGTACGGGAAGCGACAAGTAGGTGGTGAGGTGGTGCAGCGACGAGGCCGCGAGGCGCAGGCCGATGATGATGGTTGACGGCTGGGTGACAGAGGCGGGTGATACGGCGGCGGCTTCGAAGAGACGGCGACGGATCATGCATCGGGGTGGAAGACTAAATTCTGTTTACAAGATCAGAAGAAGAAAAAACCTCCGCAAGATCTCACCTTTTCCTCCCGCCAATCACCCCAAGGAAAACTTGGTGGGATCAAGAAAGCAGCCCCGTTGTTCCCAAATCGCGGCAAGAACTGGTGAAGGCGGGCGCCTCTGCGACGACGACGGATCCGAGGCCGGCAGAGCCAGGAATATATGGAGGGCGTGCGGGTATAGCTGGGGGATCAGGGATCAAACCTGGGAATCTGAGACGGGAAGCCGGAGATCACAAGGAAGAAGGGAGGAGGGCGGAGGACGGGGGAGAAAGGGGTTCAGTTCTTGCGAGGTGTATAAAGGGGAAGGTGGCGGCTGGGAGGGACGGAGGGAGGTAGGTGCCGTGTGGCTCTTTGTTAGGTTTGATAAACGTGAGGGGGCATCGTGCAAATGTCTTTATGCTAGTCCTAGGAGGCACATTCTTCTTCTCCTAGTAGGAAACCGACGGTGCACATGGTTTTGGAGTTTGATGGACTGATGGACTAGACCTAGCACTAGAATAACAGCTGGGGGAAGCCAGTAAGTAGAGCACGTACTTCACGTGACATCTGTTTAGTTTTCCTTTTATTTTTTTGGAGTTATATAATATCACATTAGAGCATGTCGTGTCGTCTAAATGACGTCCAAACGTTAGATTGGTTGCTTTGGGATGTCACCGTGTTCGCGGGCGTCCGTTCCTAGCTCTGTCCCCAAACGCAACCCCAAACAAAAGTTAAGTGTGAAAATTGTGCATGGCTAGACGCTCTAGACAATTCTGAAGCTCGCCCGGATATAATTAAACTTTGAAACATGTGGCAAGAGAGGTTAAGTGTTCGGCGCATCTCAAAAGCCTTTAAAGAACGTTTTAGAGTACACGACTGGAGGTGCGACACCTCCAATAAGTGATGCAAAATATGCTAGTGCCTAAAAAACTATTATTTCATGCAATTATGCTAAAGGATAGAGCATGCCCTAAAAATTAGTTGCAAGTGATGTATATTTGGGGCACCACAAACGTTGCGGAGGAAACCCAACCGCTACAGTCAAATTCCATGTTGCCCGATTCCGATTTCGGCTTGTTCTTCTACCACACGCCACTGGGCGTGACTCCATTCGGTTCCCTTAGCCTCGCCATCAACTTACCGTGCATTCCCTCCGCTCGGGACCTCTGCTACAACCCTCGCCATCGTCATTAAATCTCGGGATGCCCCGACCAAATCTGACCATTCCTCACGCCATCACTTCCCAGGATGGACATTGGCGCACCGCCGCAGCCCACCGACGGTCACCGCTACCCTCATGCGATCGTCGAGCGAGCCACTAATCTTTGTCGAGCTCTCGACTATCGGTCAGCACATTGCTAGCTACTAGATTTGGTTGCATCACTCGGCTACCATCTGGCCCCATCCCCGCCCTTGTCTCCTTTCCTTGGCCTCCGGCGAACTTTGTCGTCCAAAATCGAGTTCAGCGCTCGATCGACGACCGTTAGGTGCCCTTCCCTCCCTCGCCATCTTCAGATATCATGTTTTCAATTGCTTTCCAAAGTTTTAGGGCATGTTAGAGTAAAAAATGGTGCCTAAAACCTTCCCTCTCATGGCACTAGTTTTTGGTGCTCTATGATATATCACCTGTTGAAAATACGCTTTACCTGAAGTAAAAGCTCATGAGGTGAAGTGTAACTTGGATATAGAGTATGCACCTCGTAATTTGGACTAACATGTATAGTAACGTGTGCCATATGGTGCTCTAGGACTCTAGGTGAGGCCACCTGTAGATGGTAGCCTGACTTAGTTCCAGCCAATTTGGACAACGGAATAGCAATATGATTTGTGTTGAATGAATTGTATCGTGTAATGTTGCATGTTTCATTTCTAAAAAAACTTGTATGCTTTCATCGGCAATTTTATTTTAATTTATTTTCTCTCTTGTGTCGATTAGTAATTTATATAGTAAAGATGATTGTGTGTGCACTAATCGATGCAAAGGCTAGGCATAACAAAATACACATATTTTGTCGATTGTAGTTTTGTAGTGGTTGTTGAACTGCATATCAATATATGTCATATTGCATTTTGCAAGTTATGTGTATAGTATGGTCGACTGTTCTTTTGTCCTTCTATGCTTTACTAGTACGTTTATATGATCGATTATAACCATCTTGTATACAAACATTGGGTGCGAGAGGTTATTTCTATCTCGCTGAAACCTAGGTCACACAAACCACTAAGTTTACATAACTCAAGGAAATTTCAAAAAAAGCAGTTGGAATTTCATTAATAAGTAGACCAAGTATTCATGCATAACTTTGTTGAAAGCGAGTCTAAGTGGAATCTATAATTGAACACCAAAATACACATGATTAACGATTTTGTTGCTAAAGTAGATGTTGCACTACCACCAGCTAGGATATAATTGATAAATATGCTTTTGAGTTTTCTCTATCGGGTGAACTTATAATTTGCGTAATTCGAAGGCGGATGAATGTGCAAATATAACCATGATGAGAGAATGTAAAGCTACTTATTTAAAGATAATTTATGGCATGAAACTATGGGAAATTCAATTACCCTATAAGTACATAATATGAATTTTCCTCCTTTAGAAGGCACAGATCGTTGTGTTCACTATCGGCATAATATCACTAGCTACATTGTCATGGGATGTACACCATCGTACACGATATAAGAAAAATTTACATCCCTTAGCAGCCTGATTAAATAATACAGGAGGTATATATGATCCAAAAGCTTCCGTACATGATTTGTTTCCTCCATGGTCCATTCTTTAAGCCATCTCCAGTTTGCGGAAAACCCCAATATATGTTTCAGCATTCTAGTAGAGGGAAATTTGAAGAAAAAAAGTGACGTAGAGATAGTTGGTGCTTGGTAGAGCATATTCCCTGAACTGTCCCCAAATTTTCTGGCGAGCCACTGAATCCTCTGAGTGGCACATGGCTGAAGGTCACTGGGCTTTCAGGAAAAGATTGACCCCTGGTGGGTTTTGAACCCTGAGGGGCAACGGGCGGCTCTCCGCTAATCCAAGAGGTCAAACGGCTGAATAGCCATGGTGACTTCAGGTTGGCAATTGGCTACTGCTAGTGGTGATTTTGTAGTCAACGCCTTTGCATATCTCTCGAGGGTATATATACTGTCTGCATGCGTAAGCACCACATACACGCCAGGTCGTTCTTGCTCATATTCACCCCTTCGAAGGTTTGGACCTGCCTTATAATTTTTTTAAAAAATTACAGTCATATGAATGGACAAGTTACCATGCAAAATTTTATGCAAATCATATACATGTGCATACATTTTTGGGTAGGAGTTCATTAATTCCTTTGAAGTTTGGGAGAACTTCTTTGGTTGAACTTTTTGTGCATAAATGTTTTGGTAAGAGTTTATACCTTTGAAGTTTGGGAGAACTTTTTCTGTTGGGCGGACATGCCCGACTCAAGCTAGTTGTGTTCGTTGATGAAAGTGCCATGGCTTCTTCTTGTTATCAACTAAAAGGCAAAGGTACCAAAACTTTGCCCATACAACGCTGCCTTTTGCCAAAGAAAACAATTGTAGAAAATTGTGACAAAGATAGCAGCCGTGTATATACAACTCGCTGGTTGGACCTTCAGAAAGCCGCCTGATCAAGGGGCAGGTTTAGAAAACGATATCACCTTAGATTCCTTTTTCACCTTCTTAATTTAGTTTTCGTGGCGTCTTCCTTCCATTCCATGTGCATCTTCACGCCGTACCACCCACCCGGCCATCACGCCGTGTGCCCTGAAAATCGCCGCCTCTCCCCGCCGGGGAGGTACGTCGGCGATGGAAACTCAACTGCTGTCTGCCAAACTTGCTCTTTCTTTTATGGCGTCGTTGTCGATGGAGAGTTTTGCAAGTTTAGACGACATGTTATTCTTAGGGAAGTTCAATATACACTTTCTGAACAGGCTGTGACTTCTCTGGTCTAGCAAATGGCAGAAACGAGCGACTCGATGTGTTCATCTCACCAAGCTGTACCCTGTACGCATCGGAGCTGCCGAGATTGATTGATGCAAGCACCTAGCTAGAAGCCTAGAATATCAAGGAACAAGCGGCAATGCTTGTTTTGTGCTTACGATGTGTGTGTGTTCCTTTGGGTTGGGGGGTCACTTTCACCATCCGTGCCGTCGGCCAAGAAGATTTCATACTGTGGCCGATATCTTCTTCTCTTGCTCCGGTCTCTTTCACGGGGCCTTTCAGATTTAGCATGATTCCGAGAGCTAGAACTAGGAGCAACAGAACGGATCAGTGAGACGCCATGTCTTCTTCGATCATCCTGTATAAGATTGTTCGACAGCGTTAAGAGAACGGAAAAGTAAATCAAGAAGGACGAGTCAATGGAAAATATCATTTTGGGATAAAGTACGTATTATCAAAGACACATTTTTTTCCCGAAAAGGTGGTTGAAACCCTCCACCTCTCCATCAAAGTGATGTATATAGAATTTTTATATTAATTATTAAGCAGAATGCATAACAAAGGCAACCACGGCCGAAACATTACAAGATAACGTACGACTATGTCAACTTCTTCCGCAACAACATCTTCATGAATCATGAAGATAAACATCCTCACGCCATCGTCGCCATGTTTAGCCAGGGATGAGATATAACAATCAGATGTTGACCTTTTCAATTGCCTTCCCCGACCTAACCCTCCCCCCGGGTGGCGTGGGAGCCCCTCCTCACCGGCCTTCAGCCCCCTCCTGCCCCTTCCTCCCCTCGCCGCCGCAGCCGGAGGTGTCGCCAGGCAAAGCCCGCGCGGCATGGCGGTGGCGGGGGCTTCAGATGGCCACGACCATGGGGGGTGGGGGCGGCGCCCATGATCTCCTCTGGTGGTGGTGGTGGTGGTGTGCGGCGTCGGTGATCGGAAGGCGAGGCGACGGCGGTGGTGGCGTGGCCGGATCTTGGCCCTTCGTGCCTGGAGGTGGCCAGCTGCTGCACCTTCTCCTCCGCGTGACGGGATGCTCTATCCGCATCACATGGGAGCCAGGGCGGCGGCCCCAGGTATGGCGGCGGCGACCTCCTCTCCGGAGGTGGACGGCCTCGTTGGGATCTGGGGTGGGGGGTCTTGGAATCCCACACAGATCTCCGGCGGTGAAGATCCAGTCGACGACGAGTTTAGGGTGACGGTGAAGGGATCGTATGCCGCACCTAGAGGGGGGGTGAATAGGTGCTAACCAATTTTTAGTTCTTTTTCAATTTAGGCTTGACACAAAGGTAAATTCTCTAGATATGCAACTAAGTAAATTTACCTACATGACAAGGTTACCAACTAAGCAAGATATAGCTACGCAATATATATGAGATAGAATAGGATAGAGGTAACCGAGAGTGGAGCACGCGGAGACACGGAGATGATTCCCGTAGTTCCCTTCCTTTGCAAGAAGGTACGTCTACGTTTGGAGGAGTGTGGTTGCTACGAAAGCCAAACCAACAGCCACGAAGGCTTCACTCAGATCTCCTGTGAGCAACGCCACGAAGGCCTAGCCCACTTCCACTAAGGGATTTCCTCGAGGCGGAAACCGGGCCTTTACAAGGTTCTTGGGGCACACATCCACAACCAAATTGGAGGCTCCCAAATCTGTAACAACACAACAATACATCAACAATACATCAACAGAAAACAACTAGGGATCCAAAAAGGAACACTAGCAAGAGGGCCCTCAAACAAATGAGGGGGAAATGTAAATCGCTTCGGTGAGGATGTAGATCGGTGTCTTCTCCTTCGAATCTCCAAAGATCAAGAGCTTTGGTTGGGGGAGGAAGGAGATCTTGCAAATCTTGTGTTTTTGAGGTGGCTCTAATGGTGGCGAGGCTTGGCAGATTTTCTTCAATGATTGAGCAAGGAGGAAGGTAGGAGAAGGGGGGGTATAAATACCCCCTCTCAAAATCCATCCGTTGGTGGCTTTCGAGGGCCGGATAATCCGCCCTGAGTTGGGGCCGGATAATCCGCCCCCCCCCCCCCCCCCTGATGTCTACGGGAGCTTCTATTCTTGTAGACAGTGTTGGGCCTCCAAGAGCAGAGGTTTGTAGAACAGCAGCAAGTTTCCCTTAAGTGGATCACCCAAGGTTTATCGATCTCAGGGAGGAAGAGGTCAAAGATATCCCTCTCATGCAACCCTGCAACCACAAAGCAAGAAGTCTCTTGTGTCCCCAACACACCTAATAGGTGCACTAGTTCGGTGAAGAGATAGTGAAATACATGTGGTATGAATAAGTATGAGTAGTAGCAACGGCACCAGAAAAGTGCTTTGCTTCCCAGGACTGGCGTGTGGTTGATGGTGGTAATATTGCGGGAAGTACAGATGCAGTAAAACAGTAAACAAGCAGTGATAGCAGTATTTAGGAATAAGGCCTAGGGATCATACTTTCACTAGTGGACACTCTGTTATCACCAGAATTTGAACGAGTCAGAGGTGGGCCACGATCATGATGGGCTTGAAGATTATACATGGAAGAATATATGTGAATCGGCCTTTTATACAAAGTTTGGGCTAGTTTGCCCATGTATCTGTAATATAGTAGGATACGATAGAGTTTGGCTCGTGCACGGTTGGGATTATTCCCACGTTAGAAAGTCTACGGACTATAAATATGTATCTAGGGTTTATGAAATAAACAACAATCACGTTCACCACAAATCAATCTAGGCGCATCGCCAACTCCCTTGTCTCGAGGGTTTCTTCCGGGTAAGCATCATGCTGCCTAGATCGCATCTTGCGATCTAGGCAGTACAAGTTTATTCGTTGTTCATGCGTTGCTCGTACTGAAGCCTTTTTGATGGCGAGCAACGTAGTTATCTTAGATGTGTTAGGGTTAGCATTGTTCTTCGTATCATATGCTATCGTAGTGCAACCCTTAGGCATCTAGCCGCCCTTACACCTATCTTAGGTGTAGGGGCGGCACCCCGCTTGATCATTATTTAGTAGATCCGATCTGTTATGGTTGCTCCTTGTTTTTCAAGGATTAGTTTAATATCTGCATAGTTAGGCCTTACAAAGGGTTGGAGGATCCAGCGGCGCGTAGGGTGTAGTTTGCTAGCCCTAGACAGGATGTTCCGAGGATCAACCTCGTGTTGGTTTTTAGGCCCTATCTAGGATCGGCTTACGATCACCGTGCGCGGCCGCGAGGCCCAATCGTGAGTAGGACGTTCCGATTATGCGGTGAAAACCCTAAATCGTCGTAGATCGTTTTAGCTTTATCTTGATCAAGCAGGACCACCATATATTCGTACACCTCGTGCGAATCATGGGTGGATCGGCTCCTTGAGCCGATTCACAGGATAACCGGAGAGCCGATCGAGGCTCGTATTTAATGTTTACGTGTATGCCATGCAGGAAACTAAGCGAGGCATCTCCATCACCTTCCTGACCAGGTATAGGTCAGGTGGCACGCCCTTGCACCAGCATCGGACGTGCGTGCCGGAGTCTTTGCGGGCCGTCGCTCGGAGGGACCAGGGCCAGCCGCAGCCCTAAGTTGCTCCCGGCTCTCCTGTGTTGCCCGTCGCTGCTCGCCGGTGGGTTTCTGACCGCAACACATTCTGGCACGCCCGGTGGGACAATCTTCGACATCAACCACATCGCCATCTACATCTGAGATGGCGGACGGCACTCCAGTCACGTACGAGGATCTGACCGAGGAGCTTAAGAAGAAGTACGACGAGGTCAAAGCAGTCCTCGAAGCCGACCTCATCGGCTCTTTTCACAGAACCCGTTCCCATGGCGTCAGGTGGAAAGGGTTCTCACCTGAAGGCGCGCTCGATGGAGTGGACCTGTCCGCCCCGTCAGAAGAACGCACCAGGTCCCTGCGTCAAGAGATTAGCTACATGGTGGCTCACTCCCTGCACCGCCATTCTGAGAGCCTGGTGAACACTTTGGAGCATGTCGCTTTTCGGATGATCCAGGAAATCATGAGGCATCAGTACTCTCCGTCAGGACCAGTTCTCGGGACTTACCAAGGGGAGATGCCACTCCAATCCCGTCCACCGCTGCCATTCCCATTAACAACACCGGAAGTGCCGAATTCGCCGGCATACGCCGTCGACATGGTGGAGTGCACATACCCCGGGAGGTACCAGCCAAGATTCTCGTTCAACATCAACATGGTAGGACTTGGGCGCCACCCTGGTAAGGACGGAGACGAGGGCAGTTGCTCTCATAGCGAGGACAAGGAGGGAGCCGTTCCACGCGATCAGTCCCGACACTTCCAAAAAATCCTGGTTACGATCAAGAGGAAGGCCGATTCCAGCAATCAGCCCGTACTATCCGTGCCACCCGCTCTCCCTACATTTGGTGTCGACCTCACAGGTGACGGGAAGTTAGGGTATGGATTTACATCGGCTGATGAGCTAGAGGAAGTCGACATCGGTCCTGGGGACAAGCCGCGACCAACTTTTATCAGCAGGAAGTTAGATCCACAGCTCAGGGGTCAGATGATAGCTCTGTTGAAAGAATACCCAGATTGCTTTGCATGGGATTACACAGAGATGCCTGGGTTAGACAGGAGCATCATTGAACATCGGCTCCCCCTTAAGAAAGGATTTCGGCCGTTCCAACAACGAGCACGTCAGATGAGGGCCAAAATTCTGGAAGAAGTCAAGAAAGAGATCGAGAAGATGTTGGCCGCCGGGTTCATCAGGCCATGCAGGTATGCTGAGTGGATCTCCAGTATCGTTCCTGTAGAGAAGAAGGACGGCCGATGGCGTGTGGCCATCGATTTCCGAGATCTCAACAGAGCCACTCCAAAAGATGAATATCCGATGCCTGTGGCGGAAACATTGATCAATGCAGCTGCTGGCCACAAGGTGTTGAGCTTCATGGATGGCAACGCCGGCTATAACCAAATCTTCATGGCTCCAGAAGATATACACAAGACCGCATTCAGAGTACCAGGGGCAGTAGGCTTGTTTGAATATGTAGTCATGACCTTTGGGTTGAAGAATGCTGGTGCAACGTACCAACGAGCCATGAATTATATATTTCACGATCTGATCGGCAAGTTGGTGGAAATCTACATCGACGACGTGGTAGTCAAATCTGTCTCCATGGAAGGGCACTTGGATGATTTACGGTGCATCCTAGACCGAACTCGGAAGTTCGGACTGAGAATGAATCCGAAGAAGTGTGCTTTTGGTGTGACGGCTGGTCAGTTCCTAGGTTTTCTGGTTCATGAACGGGGAATCGAGATCAGCCTGAAAAGTCAAGAGGCGGTGCGTACCATGCAGCCGCCCACCACGAAGAAGGAACTCCAACGTCTCATCGGTAAGATCAATTTTGTCCGACGATTCATCTCTAATCTGTCAGGACGAATCGAGCCGTTCATGGCACTGGTGAAAACTAAATCTGACGACGAGTTTCACTGGGGGGCAGAATAGCAGCAGGCGTTTGATGAGATTAAGCGGTATCTGACGACGCCGCCTGTGCTAGTTCCGCCCCAACAAGACAGGCCATTCTACATCTACTTGTCAGTAGCTGACACGTCCATCGCTTCGGTGGTGGTGCAACTCTACGAGGGTGTTGAAAAGGTCGTCTTCTACCTCAGCAGAAGGATGTTGGACGCAGAGACAAGGTATCCTGAGGTCGAGAAGCTTTGCCTCTGCCTGTTCTTCACCTGCACCAAGCTTCATCACATCCTTTTGACGGCAGAGATCATCATCATATGCAAGTCAGACGTTGTCAAACACATGCTGTCGGCCCCTGTTTTGAAAGGCCGACTTGGTAAGTGGATGTTTGCGTTGTCAGAGTTCGATCTTCGGTATCAGCCTGCGAAAGCAGTCAAGGGGCAAGCGTTGGCCGATCTTATAGCTGAACAGATCAATACCAATATAGCAGCACTGTCTATACGTGCATGGGCTATGTTCTTCGATGGATCGGCTTGCGACGATGGTTGTCGCATCGGCATTCTGCTCGTGTCGCCTCGGGGGGCAGCATACTCCTTTTCAATCAGATTATCTACCCCTTGCACCAACAATGTCGCGGAATATGAGGCAGTGCGTAAGGGAATGGAGTTGTTGCTGGAAGCCGGGGCAGAAGCAGTAGAGCTTTTTGGAGACTCCAAGTTGGTGATTAACCCGCTCACGGATGAATATAAGTGCGAGAGTGAATCGCCTTTCCCATATTGGATGGAATGCCGTGAGTTGATGACACAGTTTCGGTACATCAACTTTAATTGGGTCCCAAGATCCCAAAACACCGAGGCTAACAATCTCGCACAAATGGCGTCAGGCTATATAGACATATCTGACGGGTCAGAAGTTCAGTGCGATTCTGGAACAGGATGATTGGAGAGCCGAAATCTTCAATTACTTAAAAGATTCGGCTCGGGGGGCACCTAAACGGATAAGATACAAAGCCATGAAGTATGTCCTCATAGGGGACGACATGTTCTACAGGACGTTGGAAGGGTTACTACTCAAGTGCCTGGGACCAACTGAGTCTAATCGGCTCTTACATGAGGTGCATGAAGGCGCCTGTGGAACTCATCAGTCGGCTCATAAGATGAAGTGGCTAATTAGGCGATCAGGGTTTTATTGGCCCACCATGCTTGAAGATTGCTTCAAGTACTACAAGGGGTGCCAAGCGTGCCAGATGTTCGGGAAGATTCAGATGGTACCCGCATCAGCAATGAACCCTATCATCAAGCCTTGGCCGTTTCGAGGGTGGGGCATGGATATGATCGGCAAAATCCATCCGGCGTCGAGTAAAAAACATGAATGGATTTTGGTTATCACAGATTACTTCACCAAATGGGTGGAGGCCATCCCTATGAAGAAGGTGAAATCAGAAGATGTGATCAAGTTTGTGAAAGAGCACGTCATTCATAGGTTCGGGATTCCCCAAACTATCACGACCGATGGAGGTTCGGTTTTTATTTCTAAAGAATTCAGAAAGTTCTGCGATGACATGGGGATTAAGCTGATCCGATCATCTCCATACTATGCTCAAGCCAATGGGCAAGCTGAAGCATCCAATCAGAGCTTGATCAAGCTGATCAAGAGAAAAATTGACGAGAACCCTAGGGATTGGCATGAAAAGTTATCAGAAGCTTTATGGGCCTACCGCATGTCGTGCCATGGAGCTATAAAAACTTCACCATACCAGCTCGTCTATGGACAGGAAGCCGTATTACCTTGGGAAATTACGGCTGGATCAAGACGTGTCACATTTCAGAATGATCTAACAGCTGAAGAATATGCAGCTTTGATGAGTGACACTATTGAGGACGCAACAGAACTTAGGCTTTGGTCGTTGGAAAAGATTAAAGAGAACAAAGCCAGGGTAGCTCGTGCCTACAATAAGAAGGTTAGACCAAAGGAGTTTCAAGTTGGTGATCTAGTATGGGAAGCTGTGTTGCCGTTAGGAACTAGGGACAAGGCATATGGCAAATGGTCTCCTAATTGGCATGGTCCGTACAAAGTCGTCCAGGCCTTGAAGGGTAATGCATACATGCTAGAACAGTTGGACGGCGTTAAGTTCCCAGTAGCCGTCAATGGTCAACACCTCAAGAAGTATTTCCCAAGCATGTGAGATGAGGGGCAGTAAGGTATGGAGGCCGATTTTAAATCGGCCAGTAAAAAAAAAGTCACAGCCGATGCGCAGACATCGACTTGAGAAAACATACGGAGACAACAGTATGCGAGTACAGCCGATGCATGGGCATCGACTTCAGAATAATAAAGCCGATACATTGCTATCGACTCTAGAGGAATAAGCTCAATTAAGCAGGCTAACGGAATCGGTTCAGGCCAGTAATCATGATATTTGGATGAATCTCCTAGTGGGTTGCTGAGGAATTCAGTCTGCGCGTTTAAGGTTGGAGGATGGTTTGGATGTGAGTTAGACCTGTTGGTCCGCGTGAATAGGCGACGGCTCGACCTCAAATCGCGTTTATAGTACAAGCCGATGCCCTGCCATCGGCTCTCTGTACAGTGACTTCGTTTGACGATCGGTGAAATTGACAAGAAAGCAAAATTAATTGAGGAATATTTTCTTCATTAATAGCGGTATTTCTTACAAAGAAAGAGCCGATTGCTCAGAGAAGAAAGAACAAAAGCCGACTACTACTACTAGTCCCTAATCTAAGGGCCGTTGCTGCCCTCGTCGTCGTCGTCGCTGCCGCCGGCGCAGCTGCTGAAAGGCTCCTCATCGGAGCTCCCGTAACCTTCTACGGGAGCCTCATCTTCCTCCTCGTCATCATCGCTGTCGTCGTCCCACCAGACGCGGAGGCGCTTCGCCGGTGGGTAGCCTTCGAGGGAGTTGTCGTCCTCCTCCTCCGCCTCTTCTTCGGAGGAGGTGAAATCGTCCCAGGAGAAGCGGTCATCCTCGCTCTCCGCCTCCTCCTCCCCCTCGACGAGGAACTGAAGGTCGTCCTCTCCGTCGGTCAAGGATTTGTCATCCTCGGACCAGATGGAGGAATCATGTTCCTCCTTGTCCCACTCCGATGCGGCGAGGATATCGTGCGCCGCCAGCGAGCCCCACTCCGGCGTCGGCTCACGGGATGAGGAGGAGTCGGAAAAGACTGACGAGGTGGAGGAGGACGAAGAGGAAAAGGACTGGGAAGAAAGATCCGACGAGGTGGAAGAGGAAGAAGAAGAAGACATGGCTACGGGAGATGGAGGATTTTTGGGTGCCGATGGACAGAGCAGAGCAAGGGGATGAAGTGGCGAACTGTTCAGAGCAGTTAAATAAAGGGGATATAGTAAGGATTCAATGCCACAGCAGTTTCCGAGGAGGCGGTGCCCGAAAAAGAAGAAAAGAAAACAACGGTCAAATCACGCGGAGAAATTGAGAAGGCAGTGCGTCATGATGAAGGGTGCTGCGACGGTTCTGCTCTGCCACGACATGACCCGACGAAGAGAATCAGAGTGATTTTGGAATTATCAATTCCAAAACCAGGGGGCATGTGTTATCACCAGAATTTGACCGAGTCAGAGGTGGGCCACGATCATGATGGGCTTGAAGATTATACATGGAAGAATATATGTGAATCGGCCTTTTATACAAAGTTTGGGCTAGTTTGCCCATGTATCTGTAATATAATAGGATACGATAGAGTTTGGCTCGTGCACGGTTGGGATTATTCCCACGTTAGAAAGTCTACGGACTATAAATATGTATCTAGGGTTTATGAAATAAACAACAATCACGTTCACCACAAATCAATCTAGGCGCATCGCCAACTCCCTTGTCTCGAGGGTTTCTTCCGGGTAAGCATCATGCTGCCTAGATCGCATCTTGCGATCTAGGCAGTACAAGTTTATTCGTTGTTCATGCGTTGCTCGTACTGAAGCCTTTTTGATGGCGAGCAACGTAGTTATCTTAGATGTGTTAGGGTTAGCATTGTTCTTCGTATCATATGCTATCGTAGTGCAACCCTTAGGCATCTAGCCGCCCTTACACCTATCTTAGGTGTAGGGGTGGCACCCCGCTTGATCATTATTTAGTAGATCCGATCTGTTATGGTTGCTCCTTGTTTTTCAAGGATTAGTTTAATATCTGCATAGTTAGGCCTTACAAAGGGTTAGAGGATCCAGCGGCGCGTAGGGTGTAGTTTGCTAGCCCTAGACAGGATGTTCCGAGGATCAACCTCGTGTTGGTTTTTAGGCCCTGTCTAGGATCGGCTTACGATCACCGTGCGCGGCCGCGAGGCCCAATCGTGAGTAGGACGTTCCGATTATGCGGTGAAAACCCTAAATCGTCGTAGATCGTTTTAGCTTTATCTTGATCAAGCAGGACCACCATATATTCGTACACCTCGTGCGAATCATGGGTGGATCGACTCCTTGAGCCGATTCACAGGATAACCTGAGAGCCGATCGAGGCTCGTATTTAATGTTTACATGTATGCCATGCAGGAAACTAAGCGAGGCATCTCTATCACCTTCCTGACCAGGTATAGGTCAGGTGGCACGCCCTTGCACCAGCATCGGACGTGCGTGCCGGAGTCTTTGCGGGCCGTCGCTCGGAGGGACCAGGGCCAGCCGCAGCCCTAAGTTGCTCCCGGCTCTCCTGTGTTGCCCGTCGCTGCTCGCCGGTGGGTTTCTGACCGCAACACACTCTCAACATTGATCACATAAATAAATAGATAGATGCTAGACTCTACACCCTCTTGTTGGATGATGAACACCACTAATTGTGTGGGATTACACGAACCCTCAATGCCGGAGTTAACAAGCTCCACAATATTCAATGTTCATATTTAAATAACCTTAGAGTGCAAGATAGATCAACATAACCAAATAGATCACATCAATACCATCATAGTAATAGTTAACTTCATAATCTACAAGAGATCACAATCATAAGCTACGCCAAGTACTACATGATGCACACACTGTCCAGATTACATCATGCAGGAGGAATAGAGTACTTTAATAACATCACTAGAGTAGCACATAGATGAATAGTGATACAAAACTCATATGAATCTCAATCATGTAAGGCAGCTCATGAGATCATTGTATTGAAGTACATAGGAGAGAGATTAACCACATAGCTACCGGTACAGCCCCGAGCCTCGATGGAGAACTACTCCCTCCTCATGGGAGACAGCAGCGTTGATGAAGATGGCGGTGGTGTCGATGGAGAAGCCTTCCGGGGGCACTTCCCCGTCCCGGCAGCGTGCCGGAACAGAGACTCCTGTCCCCCAGATCTTGGCTTCGCGATGGCGGCGGCTCTGGATGGTTTCTCGTACCGTGGCTTTTTCATATCGAGGTTTTAGGTCGAGGGGCTTTATATAGGCGAAGAGGCGGCGTCAGAAGGTCAACGAGGCGACGACACCACAGGGGGGCGCGGGCCACCCCTGGGCCGCGCCGGCCTACCATCTGGTGGGCCTGTGGCCCCCCTCTGGCCTCTCTCGGGTGTTCTGGAAGCTTCGCGTGATCCTAAGATGCTGGGCGTTGATTTCGTCCGATTCCCAGAATATTTCCTTACTAGGATTTCTGAAACCAAAAACAGCAGAAAACAGCAACTGGCCCTTCGGCATCTCGTCAATAGGTTAGTTCCGGAAAACGCATAAAAACGATATAAAGTGTGCATAAAACATGTAGGTATCATCAATAAAGTGGCATGGAACATAAGAAATTATCGATACGTCGGAGACGTATCAGCATCCCCAAGCTTAGTTTCTGCTCGTCCCGAGCAGGTAAACGATAACAAAGATAATTTCTGGAGTGACATGCCATCATAATCTTGATCATACTATTGTAAGCACATGTAATGAATGCAGTGATCCAAACAATGTAAATGACATGAGTAAACAAATGAATCATATAGCAAAGACTTTTCATGAATAGTACTTCAAGACAAGCATCAATAAGTCTTGCATAAGAGTTAACTCATAAAGCAATAATTCAAAGTAAAGGTATCGAAGCAACACAAAGGAAGATTAAGTTTCAGCGGTTGCTTTCAACTTGTAACATGTATATCTCATGGATATTGTCAACATAGAGTAATATAACAAATGCAATATGCAAGTATGTAGGAATCAATGCACAGTTCACACAAGTGTTTGCTTCTTGAGATGGAGAGAAATAGGTGAACTGACTCAACATGAAGGTAGAAGAAAGGCCCTTCGCAGAGGAAAGCATTGATTGCTATATTTGTGCTAGAGCTTTGATTTTAAAAACAAGAAACAATTTTGTCAACGGTAGTAATAAAGCATATGCATCATGTAAATTATATCCTACAAGTTGCAAGCCTCATGCATAGTATACTAATAGTGCCCGCACCTTGTCCTAATTAGCTCGGATTACCTGGATTATCATCGCAATACATATGTTTTAACCAAGTGTCACAAAGGGGTACCTCTATGCACTTTGTACAAAGGTCTAAGGAGAAAGCTCGCATCGGATTTCTCGCTATTGATTATTCTCAACTTAGACATCCATACCGGGACAACATAGACAACAGATAATGGACTCCTCTTTAATGCATAAGCATTCAGCAACAATTAATTTTCTCATATGAGATTGAGGATATTTGTCCAAAACTGAAACTTCCACCATGGATCATGGCTTTAGTTAGCGGCCCAATGTTCTTCTCTAACATTATGCATGCTCTAACCATTCTAGCGGTAAATCTCCCTTACTTCAGACAAGACGGACATGCATAGCAACTCACATGATATTCAACAAAGAGTAGTTGATGGCGTCCCCAGGAACGTGGTTATCGCACAACAAGCAACTTAATAAGAGATAAAGTGCATAAGTACATATTCAATACCACAATAGTTTTTAAGCTATTTGTCCCATGAGCTATATATTGTAAAGGTGAAGGATAGAAATTTTAAAGGTAGCACTCAAGCAATTTACTTTGGAATGGCGGAGAAATACCATGTAGTAGGTAGGTATGGTGGACACAACTGGCATAGTGGTTGGCTCAAGGATTTTGGATGCATGAGAAGTATTCCCTCTCGATACAAGGCTTAGGCTAGCAAGATTTATTTGAAACAAACGCAAGGATGAAGCGGTGCAGCAAAACTAACATAAAAGACATATTGTAAACATTATAAGACTCTACACCGTCTTCCTTGTTGTTCAAACTCTTACTAGAAATTATCTAGACCTTAGAGAGACCAATTATGCAAACCAAATTTTAGCAAGCTCTATGTATTTCTTCATTAATAGGTGCAAAGTATATGATGCAAGAGCTTAAACATGAGCACAACAATTGCCAGAAATCAAATTATTCAAAACATCATACCAATTACTACATGTAGCATTTTCCGTATCCAACCATATAACAATTAACGAAGCAGTTTCAACCTTCGCCATGAAAATTAAAAGCTAAGAACACATGTGTTCATATGAACCAGCGGAGCGTGTCTCTCTCCCACACAAGCATTTATTCAAACAAAAACAAAAACGAAAGCACACAGACGCTCCAAGCAAAGTACATAAGATGTGGCCGAATAAAAATATAGTTTCAAGAGAAGGAACCTGATAATTTGTCGATGAAGAAGGGGATGCCTTGGGCATCCCCAAGCTTAGACGCTTGAGTCTTCTTGAAATATGCAGGGATGAACCACCGGGGCATCCCCAAGCTTAGACTTTTCACTCTTCTTGATCATATTGTATCATCCTCCTCTCTTGACCCGTGAAAACTTCCTCCACACCAAACTCGAAACAACTCATTAGAGGGTTAGTGCACAATTAAAATTTACATGTTCAGAGGTGACATAATCATTCTTAACACTTCTGGACATTGCACAAAGCTACTGAAAGTCAATGGAATCGAAAAATCCATCGAACATATCAAAACAGGCAATGCGAAATAAAAGGCAGAATCTGTCAAAACAGAACAGTTCGTAAAGACGAATTTTATTGAGGCACCAGACTTGCTCAAATGAAAATGCTCAAATTGAATGAAAGTTGCGTACATATCTGAGGATCAATCACGTAAATTGGCATAATTTTCTGAGTTACCTACAGAGAATTTTTCCCAGATTCGTGACAGCAAAGAAATCTGTTTCTGCGCAGTAATCCAAATCTAGTATCAACCTTGCTATCAAAGACTTTACTTGGCACAACAAAACACAAAACTAAGAAAAGGAGAGGTTGCTACAGTACTAACAACTTCCAAGACACAAATATAAAATAGAGTTACTGTAGCAAAATAACACATGGGTTATCTCCCAAGAAGTTCTTTCTTTATAGCCGTTAAGATGGGCTCAACAATTTTAATGATGCACTCGCAAGAAATAGTATTTGAAGCAAAGGAGAGCATCAAGAGGCAAATTCAAGACACATTTAAGTCTAACATGCTTCCTATGAAAAGGAATCTTGTAAATAAACAAGTTCATGAAGAGCAAAGTAACAAGCTTAGGAAGATAGAACAAGTGTAGCTCCAAAAATTTCAGCACATAGAGAGGCATTTTAGTAACATGAAAATTTCTACAACCATATTTTCCTCTCTCATAATAACTTTCAGTAGCATCATGAGAAAACTCAACAATATAACTATCACATAAAGCATTCTTATCATGAGTCTCATGCATAAAATTATTACTCTCCACATAAGCATAATCAACTTTATTAGTTGTAGTGGGAGCAAACTCAACAAAGTAGCTATCATTATTATTCTCATCATCAAATATAGGAGACATATTGTAATCGTAATCAAATTTATCCTCCATAACAGGTGGCAACAAAAGACTACTATCATTATAATCATCATAAATAGGAGGCAAAGTATCATCAAAGAAAATTTTCTCCTCAATACTTGGGGGACTAAAAATATCATGCTCATCAAAACCAGCCTCCCCAAGCTTAGAATTTTCCATAGCATTAGCAACAATAGTGTTCAAAGCATTCATATTAATAACATTCCCATTAGCATGCATATAAAGTTCCATGGGTTTTTTAATTCTCTCTTCAAACACATCATGTCCTAATTCAAGATAAAGTTCATAAGGATCTCTCATATTTTTGTTGTTTTCCATTATGCCTAACTAGTGTAAACAAGAAACAAAAATATGCAATTGCAAGATCTAAAGGAAATAGCTTCGAGCACAAACACAATGGCGCCAGAAAAATACTGTTACCTGGAACCGAAGTATGAGTGCCTTTTACCTTTCCTCCCCGGCAACGGCGCCAGAAAAGTGCTTGATGTCTACGGGAGCTTCTATTCTTGTAGACAGTGTTGGGCCTCCAAGAGCAGAGGTTTGTAGAACAGCAGTAAGTTTCCCTTAAGTGGATCACCCAAGGTTTATCGATCTCAGGGAGGAAGTGGTCAAAGATATGCAACCCTGCAACCACAAAGCAAGAAGTCTCTTGTGTCCCCAACACACCTAATAGGTGCACTAGTTCGGCGAAGAGATAGTGAAATACAGGTGGTATGAATAAGTATGAGTAGTAGCAACGGCACCAGAAAAGTGCTTTGCTTCCCAGGACTGGCGTGTGGTTGATGGTGGTAATATTGCGGGAAGTACAGATGCAGTAAAACAGTAAACAAGCAGTGATAGCAGTATTTAGGAATAAGGCCTAGGGATCATACTTTCACAAGTGGACACTCTCAACATTGATCACATAAATAAATAGATAGATGCTAGACTCTACACCCTCTTGTTGGATGATGAACACCACTAATTGTGTAGGATTACACGAACCCTCAATGCCGGAGTTAACAAGCTCCACAATATTCAATGTTCATATTTAAATAACCTTAGAGTGCAAGATAGATCAACATAACCAAATAGATCACATCAATACCATCATAGTAATAGTTAACTTCATAATCTACAAGAGATCACAATCATAAGCTACGCCAAGTACTACATGATGCACACACTGTCCAGATTACATCATGCAGGAGGAATAGAGTACTTTAATAACATCACTAGAGTAGCACATAGATGAATAGTGATACAAAACTCATATGAATCTCAATCATGTAAGGCAGCTCATGAGATCATTGTATTGAAGTACATAGGAGAGAGATTAACCACATAGCTACCGGTACAACCCCGAGCCTCGATGGAGAACTACTCCCTCCTCATGGGAGACAGCAGCGTTGATGAAGATGGCGGTGGTGTCGATGGAGAAGCCTTCCGGAGGCACTTCCCCATCCCGGCGGCGTGCCGGAACAGAGACTCCTGTCCCCCAGATCTTGGCTTCGCGATGGCGGCGGCTCTGGATGGTTTCTCGTACCGTGGCTTTTTCGTATCGAGGTTTTAGGTCGAGGGGCTTTATATAGGCGAAGAGGCGGCGTCAGAAGGTCAACGAGGCGACGACACCACAGGGGGGGCGCGGGCCACCCCTGGGCCGTGCCGGCCTACCATCTGGTGGGCCTGTGGCCCCCCTCTGGCCTCTCTCGGGTGTTCTGGAAGCTTCGCGTGATCCTAAGATGCTGGGCGTTGATTTCGTCCGATTCCGAGAATATTTCCTTACTAGGATTTCTGAAACCAAAAACAGCAGAAAACAGCAACTGGCCCTTCGGCATCTCGTCAATAGGTTAGTTCCGGAAAACGCATAAAAACGATATAAAATGTGCATAAAACATGTAGGTATCATCAATAAAGTGGCATGGAACATAAGAAATTATCGATACGTCGGAGACGTATCACCCCCCCCCCCCCCCCGGGAAAAATCCGGCCCTGGGGAAAATCCGGCCAAATGTCCGGCCAAAAATCCGGCCTCATGCCAGGGAGGTACTGAGCCGCGTCGCCTCTGGTCCTTAGCCAAAATCTGGGGGCCGGATATTTTGCAAATATCCGGCCCGGATTATCCGGCCTTCGAGAAATTCCGGCCAAATTTCCATCCAATAATCCGACCCATGTCCAGGGTAGTACTGAGCCACATTGCCTCGAGTCCTTAGCCAAATATGGGGGCCCGGATATTTTGCAAATATCCAGCCCGGATTATCCGGCCTGGTGATCCTGTTACAGCTTCTTTTTGACTCATTTTTCCACATCCGTCACACATATACATGTATCTATGTAATCCCTGCACCACTTCGTCAAACATTAGTGTATCACATACATTGACATCAAACACACAAAACATATTATGAGAGATGTTCTTTCAGACGGGGCAGCCGGTGAAAACCGTGCTTCGCTCTCGGGCTTGGCGGATGATGGTGGCGTCGCTTGGCGTCGTTACCTTGTCGAAGGCATGAAAGGACGAGATGACACCTAGAGGGGGGTGAATAGGCATTCAAAAAATCTTACGGATTTGGCTTGTAAGAATGTGGAATTAAACTATGTTTATTCTACAAGCATAAACCCTAAATATGTTAGGCTCAACTAAGTGCAACAACAACAACTAGAGCTAAGCAAGATAGGCACAAGATATATATATATATATGAACAACAAGTGATAGCAAGATATAATAGATACTTCAAACTCGATGGCTATCACAAAGAAAGTAAGCTCGGGTATAGAAATAACCGAGGCACGCAAAGACGAAGATGTATTCCCGTGTTCCCTTCCTTTGCAAGAAGGTACGTCACGTTTGGAGAGATGGAGGTCCGACGAAGGATTCCCCAACGCCATGAAGGCTCACATTCTTCTCCGAGCCAAACCCACAAAGGATAATGGTCATTTCCTTATGGTTAGCTTTTCCTCCACTCCGGAGATGGCAAGCTCCACAACCAATTCACAATCTTCCACGAAGAGGTCACCGGGACACCAACCAAGCCAACTAGGAGGCCACCCTCTAAGAGTAATAAGCTCATGGTCTCTCACTCGAACTAATCATGGTGGAGAGCTCAACAGTATGCAATGATGCAAAGCAAGAACACTAGAGGTGTTCAAATTCTTCACACTCAAATCTCACCCAAGCAACAAATGCTAGATGAGATTAGAGAGGAAGAACAATGGAGAAAATCAACAAATGACTCCAAGATCTAGATCCCAATAGTTCCCCTCACTTAGAGGATGAATGGATTGGATGAGATTGTAGATGTAGATATCCTCTTTAAAATCCCCCAAGAATATGCAAGAATCATAGGAGGGAAGGGAGAGGAAGCAAGCTCAAGAGGCGCGAATGGCTAACTAGTTCCATTCGAACCAGTGCATCAAAAGGAATCTAACGGGACAAACGCCGCCTCCTAATGGTCGCCGGAGCTTCTCCGATGGCGATGCTGAGTGTAGGCGCTCGCAGGATAATGGCGTAGGCACGACTGAGGGCAAAATAAAGGGAGCTAAGGGGTGCTTGAGCACCAGCGGCTCACCCTGGTTGCGATGGACGCGACGGTGAGGTCGATGGAGGTCTGGATCGTCGGAATTAATGGCTTCGGCCGTCGGAGAGACAAGGTCACCGACGACGCTACGGGACGCTCCGGCTCGATTCCTTTGGCATGAGGAGCAAGTCGATGATGTTGATGATGATGGTGGCCACGGCGGTGCTTGGGGCGGCGAGGAACGGTGGCGACGAAAATCGGCCAAGCACCTAGGGTTTCGGGGTTTGCAGAGATGAAGCGGAGAGAGGGGAAATTGAGGGGCTAGGGTTCCAGGCGGCGGCGCGGTGGAACTTATAGCCGATTTAAGCGGCGGCGCGCATCTTGGCACGGCCGCTGGCCGTGGTGCCTCCATCGAGATGCTTTCTCGAACGGAGGTAGGGGATGAACTCCCCCCTCGCGTGGAAATAACGCTAAGCATTATTTGGGTTGGGCCAAATGGTGGGCCGAGGCGATGGGCTGCTTCTTAGTCTGCTACTGGGCTGGCTTGTGGGCTGACTCAGCCAGGTGAGGCTCCTCTCCTTTATTTCTTTTATTTATTTTCTGTTTTATTTTTTTCTATTTGAATCTGATTTGAATTGTCTTTTGTTTTTGTAGGTCTTTTACCTATTTCAGTTTGAGTGAACTCAATGAAAAGGTGTGAGTAACATTGTTGGTTTAGGAAGTTGTATATGTGTATTATGACATATACAAATTAATAGTATTGGATTGAGGATATAATATTTTATATATATTTGATTTTATAATCCAACTATAAAAGGTTCTAAATTATTTCCAAAAGACCTTACTAATTATCTAGTGATGGTTATGGCTTTATGTGGTATTGCTTTGCAAGAAGTAATTTATAAAATAAGGTTTGTTGTGTGATTTCTTATTTAAGAAGATGATCTAGTGGCATGATTTCATGTGCCTAAATATTTCTAAGGACCTGGAAATCATCAATGATATTCAAAGAACATTTGTGGAATGTTTGAATGAATGATATTGGATTCTTAGAGGTTTTATTATTGCTCCCATGAGATGATATATTTTCTTGTCTTAGGTTTTTGATACATTTTAATTTTGATTCCCTTATATCACAACTGGAGTGAAATTATAATAACGATTATTTAGTTGAATCAGAAAGGTTGAAAGATAGGGTTTGTTTCTAGGATTGATCATTTAACAACATTACTTGTATTTGAGTATAGGTCAGGGTCTTAGGATTTATTTATGTTCACTAGTTGGAAATATAAGTGAATAGAGATGTGATTTATAAGTGGTACACAATTATAGGTTGGAATATGATATAGGGTTTTAGGTGTGAAATATGTCAAGTTGACTAGACAAGGTTTTGATATCCTTCATATGTTTCACTACTTGAGATGTGGAGAATGATCTAGGGTTGCTCACTTAGTAGTCTTCCTAGGATTTCATGTGATTGATGATATGTGCTTATTATACTAGGTTTAACTGATGGCTTATTCTCTTATTTCTCCAAAGCATGATCCTAGCATCAACATGATCAACTTATTCTTAATAGCTCCTTACTTAAAGTTCTTAGGGTTTTATGATCATTACCTAATGGTGATGATCATGCATGGTATGGGCTTCCTAAAGTATCACTAGAAGTATTTGGCTAGGGTTATACCAATTACCTCTCTCACTCCACAAGGACTTGGACTATAATCTAGGGTTCTACTCAAGGAATGATGATGTGATTATCTAAACACGTGGTCTGCCTAAGAATTCTACCTTGCTATCTTATGTAGCTTGTTCTTCAAGAATTTTGATAAACCTGCATCTTGTGGTATGCCTCCACCTCCTAGCTTCTTCATCTTGGTCCTATCTAAATCATGAGGTGGCCCAACTCTTTGGTTGCTTGTATCATGGTACAAGATGATGAAATGAATGAGGTAGAGGGTTCATTTTATAGGCTTGGGCATGCTCTAGTATCGTGACACATAGGTGGGTGACTCTTGTTTTGATTTGATGAGTAAGGTGTTTGGTTGTCATGCTCTCATCCATAGCAATCCTGTAAGCATGAGGTGGCATAGCTTAGGATTCAAGCTATGTAGATATTTTCATCCTATGTGGCATGGGTATTATCCTCTCATGTGATTTGTTTTTGGATAGCCAAGTGGCTTTTTTTACTAAATATCTTGTGAATGATTTTATGCTTGTGG
The DNA here is from genome assembly GCF_019359855.2 of Lolium perenne. Classification (NCBI taxonomy): domain Eukaryota; kingdom Viridiplantae; phylum Streptophyta; class Magnoliopsida; order Poales; family Poaceae; genus Lolium; species Lolium perenne. The sequence goes on along the minus strand of NC_067250.2, from coordinate 192,130,273 downwards.
GTGAGTCACTATATCATAAGTGATTGTATTTATATTATAATCGGGATCAAAATGTCAAAGATAAGAATTGTACCCCAATTTTGAATGGTGATGTTTGATTTCACCAAGGCATGATCATATGAGTTTCAAAATACTCATAGTTAATTTTATTCAAATAGTTTGAACTATAATTCGTAATGTAAACGAATTTAGTTTTGTGATATTTCAGATATTTAATAAGTTATGATTTAAATAAGAATATGTGGCTTTTATGCATTTTAGACCCTGGGTTTTATCATATTTGGTAATAAGTTTTGAATTGAACTAGGTTTAACACAAAGGTAATTTCTTAACTTTTAAGTGTTAATAACTTAGAGTTTGATTCTTATCTATCTGATGATTATAGGCCTCTCCCATCTCTAGGGTTGCTTGTGTTGGTGTTGAGTTCAAGGGTTTAGTTCAAGAAATACCATGAGGTTCATGGCAGGGATATTTATTAGTTTAAGATATGGAAGCGGTTGATACGTCCATTTTGCATCACTATTTTGTATCATAATTTGCTGTTATTCATTAATATATTTCATATTTAGAGGTGATACTTATGTTATTTCATCTATTCGCATGTTTCATGATTATTGGAGGATCGCGCACCGGAGTTAGGATTCTGCTAGAAAAAGCGCCGTCAGAATGCAATATTTCGGAAGATCAACAATTGACGGAAATTATATGAAAAATCCTATTTTTCCAGAAGACGAAGGGAGCCAGAAGAGGGAGCCGAGGAGGGCTGCCATGGGCCCACCTCATAGGCTAGAGCGGGCCAAGGCCTTGATACGCGTACAGCACGCGACCGTTGGGAACCCCAAGAGGAAGGTGTGATGCGTACAGCGGCAAGTTTTCCCTCAGTAAGAAACCAAGGTTTATCGAACCAGTAGAAGCCAAGAAGCACGTTGAAGGTTGATGGCGGCGAAGTGTAGTGCGGCGCAACACCAGGGATTCCGGCGCCAACGTGGAACCTGCACAACACAACTAAAGTACTTTGTCCCAACGTAACAGTGAGGTTGTCAATCTCACCGGCTTGCTGTAACAAAGGATTAGATGTATAGTGTGGATGATGATTGTTTGCAGAAAACAGTAGAACGAGTATTGCAGTAAATTGTATTTGATGTTAAAGAATGGACCGGGGTCCACAGTTCACTAGAGGCGTCTCTCCGATAAGAATAAGCATGTTGGGTGAACAAATTACAGTTGGGCAATTGAGAAATAAAGAGGGCATGACCATGCACATACATGATATGATGAGTATTGTGAGATTTAATTGGGCATTACGACAAAGTACATAGACCGCTATCCAGCATGCATCTATGCCTAAAAAGTCCACCTTCAGGTTATCATCCGAACCCCTTCCAGTATTAAGTTGCAAACAACAGACAATTGCATTAAGTATGGTGCGTAATGTAATCAACAACTACATCCTTAGACATAGCATCGATGTTTTATCCCTAGTGGCAACAGCACATCCACAACCTTAGAACTTTCTGTCACTGTCCTGCATTTAATGCAGGCATGAACCCACTATCGAGCATAAATACTCCCTCTTGGAGTTACTAGCAAAAACTTGGCCAGAGCCTCTACTAATAACGGAGAGCATGCAAGATCATAAACAACACATAGATAATAGATTGATAATCAACATTGCATAGTATTCTCTATCCATCGGATCCCAACAAACACAACATGTAGCATTACAGATAGATGATCTTGATCATGTTAGGCAGCTCACAAGATCCGACAATGAAGCACAATTAGGAGAAGGCGACCATCTAGCTACTGCTATGGACCCATAGTCCAGGGGTGAACTACTCACTCATCACTCCGGAGGCGACCATGGCGGTGAAGAGTCATCCGGGAGATGATTCCCCTCTCTGGCAGGGTGCCGGAGGCGATCTCCTGAATCCCCCGAGATGGGATTGGCGGCGGCGGCGTCTCTGGAAGATTTTCCGTATCGTGGCTCTCGGTACTGGGGGTTTCGCGACGAAGGCTTTAAGTAGGCGGAGGAGATAGGTCAGGGGGCATCACGGGGGCCCCACACGCTAGGGCCGCACGGGCCCCCCTGGGCCGCGCCGCCCTAGTGTGGCGGCGCCCCGTGGCCCCACTTCGTCTCTCCCTCGGACTTCTGGAAGCTTCGTGTGAAAATAGGCCCCTGGGCGTTGATTTCGTCCAATTCCGAGAATATTTCCTTACTAGGATTTCTGAAACCAAAAACATCAGAAAACAGCAACTGGCTCTTCGGCATCTCGTTAATAGGTTAGTGCCGGAAAATGCATAAATATGACATAAAGTATGCATAAAACATGTAGATATCATCAATAATGTGGCATGGAACATAAGAAATTATCGATACGTCGGAGACGTATCGGCATCCCCAAGCTTAGTTCCTGCTCGTCCCGAGCAGGTAAACGATAACAAAGATAATTTCTGGAGTGACATGCCATCATAACTTGATCATACTATTGTAAGCACATGTAATGAATGCAGCGATCAAAACAATGGTAAATGACATGAGTAAACAAATGAACCATATAGCAAAGACTTTTCATGAATAGTACTTCAAGACAAGCATCAATAAGTCTTGTATAAGAGTTAACTCATAAACCAATAATTCAAAGTAAAGGTATCGAAGCAACACAAAGGAAGATTAAGTTTCAGTGGTTGCTTTCAACTTGTAACATGTATATCTCATGGATATTGTCAATGTAAAGTAATATAACAAGTGCAATATGCAAGTATGTAGGAATCAATGCACAGTTCACACAAGTGTTTGCTTCTTGAGGTGGAGAGAAATAGGTGAACTGACTCAACATAAAAGTAAAAGAAAGGCCCTTAGCAGAGGGAAGCATCGATTGCTATATTTGTGCTAGAGCTTTGGTTTTGAAAACAAGAAACAATTTTGTCAACGGTAGTAATAAAGCATATGTGTTATGTAAATTATATCCTACAAGTTGCAAGCCTCATGCATAGTATACTAATAGTGCCCGCACCTTGTCCTAATTACCTCGGATTACCTGGATTATCACCGCAATACATATGTTTTAACCAAGTGTCACAAAGGGGTACCTCTATGCCGTCTGTACAAAGATCTAGGGAGAAAGCTCGCATTGGATTTCTCGCTTTTGATTATTCTCAACTTAGACATCCATACCGGGACAACATAGACAACAGATAATGGACTCCTCTTTAATGCTTAAGCATTCAACAATTATTAATTTTCTCATATGAGATTGAGGATTTTTGTCCAAAACTGAAACTTCCACCATGGATCATGGCTTTAGTTAGCGGCCCAATGTTCTTCTCTAACAGTATGCATGCTCAAACCATTCAACTCATGGTAAATCGCCCTTACTTCAGACAAGACGGACATGCATAGCAACTCACATGATATTCAACAAAGAGTAGTTGATGGCGTCCCCAGGAACATGGTTATCGCACAACAAGCAACTTAATAAGAGATAAAGTGCATAAGTACATATTCAATACCACAATAGTTTTTAGGCTATTCGTCCCATGAGCTATATATTGCAAAGGTAAAGGATAGAAATTTAAAGGTAGCACTCAAGCAATTTACTTTGGAATGGCAGAGAAATACCATGTAGTAGGTAGGTATGGTGGACACAACTGGCATAGTGGTTGGCTCAAGGATTTTGGATGCATGAGAAGTATTCCCTCTCGATACAAGGTTTAGGCTAGCAAGGTTATTTGAAACAAACACAAGTATGAACCGGTATAGCAAAACTCACATAAAAGACATATTGTAAGCATTATAAGACTCTATACCGTCTTCCTTGTTGTTCGACCCTTACTAGAAATTATCTAGACCTTAGAGAGGCCAATTATGCAAACCAAATTTTAGCAAGCTCTATGTATTTCTTCATTAATAGGTGCAAAGTATATGATGCAAGAGCTTAAACATGAGCACAATAATTGCCAAGTATCAAATTATCCAAGACATTTTACCAATTACTACATGTAGCATTTCTCGTTTCCAACCATATAACAAATTAACGAAGAAGATTCAACCTTCGCCATGAATACTATGAGTAAAGCCTAAAGACATATTTGTCCATATGCAACAGCGGGGCGTGTCTCTCTCCCACACAATGAATGCTAGGATCAATTTTATTCAAACAAAAACAAAAAACAAAAACAAACAGACGCTCCAAGCAAAGCACATAAGATGTGATGGAATAAAAATATAGTTTCACTAGAGGAACCTGATAATGTTGTCGATGAAGAAGGGGATGCCTTGGGCATCCCCAAACTTAGACGCTTGAGTCTTCTTGAAATATGCAGGGATGAACCACCGGGGCATCCCCAAGCTTAGAGCTTTCACTCTCCTTGATCGTATTGTATCATCTCCCTCTCTTGATCCTTGAAAACTTCCTCCACACCAAACTCAAAACAACTCATTAGAGGGTTAGTGCATAATCAAAATTCACATGTTCAGAGGTGACATAATCATTCTTAACACTTCTGGTCATTGCACAAAGCTACTGAAAGTTAATGGAATCGAAAAATCCATCAAACATAGCAAAACAGGCAATGCGAAATAAAATGCAGAATCTGTCAAAAACAGAACAGTCTGTAAAGACGAATTTCTAAGAGGCACCAGACTTTCTCAAATGAAAATACTCAAATTGAATGAAAGTTGCGTACATATCTGAGGATCACTCACGTAAATTGGCATAATTTTCTGAGTTACCTACAGAGAATTAGACCCAGATTCGTGACAGCAAAGAAATCTGTTTCTGCACAGTAATCCAAATCTAGTATGAACCTTACTATCAAAGACTTTACTTGGCACAACAATGCAAAAAAATTAAGATAAGGAGAGGTTGCTACAGTAGTAACAACTTCCAAGACTCAAATACAAAATAAAAGTGCAGTAGTAAAATCATGGGTTGTCTCCCATAAGCGCTTTTCTTTAACGCCTTTCAGCTAGGCGCAGAAAGTGTGTATCAAGTATTATCAAGAGACGAAGCATCTACAGCGGGGTTTGGAGTTTTCTCAACTATGCATTGTATCTTATCTATGTAAGTTTCAGAAGCTCCCTTTTCACTACCCTTAGGCTTGCTACTCTCATCAAACAAATCTTCAGGAACAATCCAATCAAAATTCTTTTCTAGTGCCTCGCACATTCCCAAGAGCTTGCAAGGTATTGATGTTTTAATATCCCCCTCATAATTAACTTTATTAGTGTATTTTTGTCTATCTTTTCCATCTTTTCAAGGGTGCTAGCAAAGTTTGTATAAGAGCCAAGCATATTATATTTAGTAAAGACCTTTCTAGCTTCTCTTGCTACATCATCAAATTCTTTAAGAAGGGCTTCTAGGACAAAATCTTTCTTTTCTCCTTCTTCCATATCACTTAGTGTAAGGAACATATGCTGCATTACGAGGTTGAGGTTAACAAATCTAGCTTATAACATGTGTACTAAAGAAGCAGCAGCAATTTCATAAGTAGGAGCAAGTTCTACCATGTGTCTATCTTCAAAACCTTCAACCGTACTAATATGAGTGAAAAAATCTTCTATATTATCTTTCCCGAGGATAGACCCTCGGCCTACCGGTACATCCTTAAGAATAAACTTAGGAGGAAACATGATGAAGCAAGTAAAGTAAATGCAAGTAACTAATTTTTTTGTGTTTTTAATATAGCAAACAAGATAGCAAATAAAGTAAAACTAGCAACTAATTTTTTTTTGTGTTTTGTTTTAGTGCAGCAAACAAAGTAGTAAATAAAGTAAAGCAAGACAAAAACAAAGTAGAGAGATTGGAGGTGGAGACTCCCCTTGCAGCGTGTCTTGATCTCCCCGGCAACGGCGCCAGAAAACAGTCTTGATACGCGTACAGCACGCGACCGTTGGGAACCCCAAGAGGAAGGTGTGATGCGTACAGCGGCAAGTTTTCCCTCAGTAAGAAACCAAGGTTTATCGAACCAGTAGGTGCCAAGAAGCACGTTGAAGGTTGATGGCGGCGAAGTGTAGTGCGGCGCAACACCAGGGATTCCGGCGCCAACGTGAAACCTGCACAACACAACCAAAGTACTTTGTCCCAACGTAACAGTGAGGTTGTCAATCTCACCGGCTTGCTGTAACAAAGGATTAGATGTATAGTGTGGATGATGATTGTTTGCAGAAAACAGTAGAACAAGTATTGCAGTAAATTGTATTTGATGTTAAAGAATGGACCGGGGTCCACAGTTCACTAGAGGCGTCTCTCCGATAAGAATAAGCATGTTGGGTGAACAAATTACAGTTGGGCAATTGAGAAATAAAGAGGGCATGACCATGCACATACATGATATGATGAGTATTGTGAGATTTAATTGGGCATTACGACAAAGTACATAGACCGCTATCCAGCATGCATCTATGCCTAAAAAGTCCACCTTCAGGTTATCATCTGAACCCCTTCCAGTATTAAGTTGCAAACAACAGACAATTGCATTAAGTATGGTGCGTAATGTAATCAACAACTACATCCTTAGACATAGCATCGATGTTTTATCCCTAGTGGCAACAGCACATCCACAACCTTAGAACTTTCATCCTTTGTCCTGCATTTGATGGAGGCATGAACCCACTATCGAGCATAAATACTCCCTCTTGGAGTTACTAGCAAAAACTTGGCCAGAGCCTCTACTAATAACGGAGAGCATGCAAGATCATAAACAACACATAGATAATAGATTGATAATCAATATAGCATAGTATTCTCTATCCATCGGATCCCAACAAACACAACATGTAGCATTACAGATAGATGATCTTGATCATGTTAGGCAGCTTACAAGATCTGACAATGAAGCACAATTAGGAGAAGACGACCATCTAGCTACTGCTATGGACCCATAGTCCAGGGGTGAACTACTCACTCATCACTCCGGAGGCGACCATGGCGGTGAAGAGTCCTCCGGGAGATGATTCCCCTCTCCGGTAGGGTGCCGGAGGCGATCTCCTGAATCCCCCGAGATGAGATTGGCGGCGGCGGCGTCTCTGAAAGGTTTTCCGTATCGTGGCTCTCGGTACTGGGGGTTTCGTGACGAAGTCTTTAAGTACGCGGAGGAGATAGGTCAGGGGGCTGAAGGAGATATGCCCTAGAGGCAATAATAAAGTGGTTATTATTTATATCTTTATGTTTATGATAAATGTTTATATATCATGCTATAATTGTATTAACCGAAACATTAGTACATGTGTGATATGTAGACAAACAAAGAAGTCCCTAGTATGCCTCTTAACTAGCTTGTTGATTAATGGATGATTAGTTTCATAATCATGAACATTGGATGTTATTAATAACAAGGTTATATCATTGTATGAATGATGTAATGGACACACCCAATTAAGCGTAGCATAAGATCTCGTCATTAAGTTATTTGCTATAAGCTTTCGATACATAGTGTAACACCCCAACTTTTGCAACCTTGATTAATTGTCCTTAATGCAAAAATCAGGGGGAACAAAAACTTTTTCTTTAAGCTAATTAGATGAATTGCCTTGATCTGTCTGTTAAGATAAATTGCTTTGATCTGTTGGTAGATGTATTATTTTGTATTGCTTGTTGAATTTTGTTCTTGAGCTACCTCAAAGAACAACACCTCTAGTGGTCTGACAAACAAACTCACCTAATAAAACACATGTGTGACTTAGAAAAAAATTGTTTTCCTTTTTACTACATCAAACTCTTCTCCTGATGGCAACCTGAGTGTGCCATCTTGATTTTTCTCCTTGTGTTGCAACCTAGCTCAATCATCCTTAATTCAAAACTTGGGATCATCTACCCCTCATCACATCCTTCTCTTATACCCACTCATCCTTGTTGGTTTTGAGGCCATGTCGACCATCTGTGTTGATAGGCTTAAAATGTCCAGAATTTGGCAATTGATCTCTAAGCACCCACAACTGTTATTGTTGACTTCAATGCATGGATCTCATCTATGCAGCATCCTCTTCAACCTCCACGTCTTGCATGTCTCAGTCTATCCTTGCAACTCCTATATTCAACCTGATCTTATACCCTATCCAGTGTTTCAACACTAGATCACTTCTTCCTCTCTTACTTCTTGTTCTTATTTTTATCCAGGTTTAATCTTCACAAAACCAAGAGTGAGAATGATGGGTACATTTTGTAGCCACCCTCTACCCTTGAGAACACTCCTCCCTATATTAGTTTCCTCTCTCAAAAACCCTATTGTTTTTCCTTCTCTAGTTTTGATCACAAAACTACTTCTAGTTTTATTAAATCTTTTCAAGATAATTCTTCAAGGAAAACAAGGAACTGAAATGGGTTTTGTTTTTCATCCCATTTCTGTCAAGTACTGATTTCTAAAACATTATTTTCTATCTTGCTTTCTTTTTAGCAAAAGGCTTGTTTATGATACCTACACCATTTCTTGTTTACCCTCTTACTTATTCTTACATTGGAGAAAAACCCTACTTTACTTGAGAAAGTAAGTAGAATATTTTGAACCCCTATGTTCCAACTAGTTTATCTCAACACTTTCAAATTTCATTCCACTTGAGTTCATTCCCAATTGTCCCTAGACAATTGAGGTGTTTCAAATACTTTTCAAATAAGTTCTCTTTCAAATGACAACTCTTGCACATCTGGTGTACATCTCTGATCTACCCCATAATGTTCCTTGATCCTCCAATTCTTGACCAAATGGATGATCCTTTGATACTTTCCAATCAATCCCAATTGACCTCTTATTGAAGAACAAGTTATATCTCATCATACCCATCTCAACCCTCTATTCTTTCCATCATCACCTTGACCTCATGTATTGATGATTTATGTCAATATATTCATCCTTGCGAGTGTATGATTACATCCTTCACTATCTCTCTAAACCTTGGACTCTTTACCACTTAAAGGAATCCATTATCTTTGCATGACACAAGTGGTGTCATGTGTCTTGCATAAGCACTTGAGTGCCGTGTGTCTCATCTTGTTTTTGCATAATTCAAATCTCAAATCTTGTGGAGGCTATCTCTCAAATGGCCTGCACTTGAAACCTTGCACACCACCATCGCCATCACACTCTCCTTCCATCTCTTTCTCTTTTATATTTTCATTTACATCATCAAGCCACTCTCAGCTAATCATCCCAACCCTCAACCTTGGTCGACATACATAAAGTGGCATTTGCACTTTGCATGTTCACTTGTGTTTGTCAAGAAGAAGTAGCCGGCCATGCCAAGCTCTTGGCATGCATGAGTTGAAATTCCTTCATCTTCACTTTCTTCTCTTGCAAGCATTGCCTCCCAACTACTCCCATCAATAAATGGGCAGCCACCTTCCTTGGCCAATGAAAAAGGAGGCAGCCACCCCTCTCCCTTTATAAATACCCCTAGCCGGCCACCCCCACTCTCCTTTGCTTCATTTCTTCCCACTCTACACTCCCTCACACTCTCCTCCTCCACTCCCCACGAAAATGCTGATCCTCTTAGCTCCATGGCCGGCCATGGCCATGGAAAGCCAGCCAAGAACAAGCTCCCCTCCTCCCTCAAGCTCCTCCTCACCATGAGAGCATCCCTCTCACTCTCTTCTTCCCTAATCTTTGATGAATCCAGCTCTCTCTCTCCTTTCTCCTCTCACTAGATTGGATCTTGATGCAGGTGCATGTTGGTCCAAGCATGGAGAAGCTTGAGAATCCTCAGATCTGAAGTTGTAGAGCAAAGTTCGTCCAAATCCCTGCAGTAATTTCTGTTATCTTGCTGTTTCAGATTCTGGTACGATCTTGTAAAATCCGCCAAATCTCGTGTGCAGATCCAAATTGAGTGATTCAAAGTTCCACAGATAGGTATTGAAAAGATCTACACTTCGAGTTGGTCTCATCCTCAAATTCCTTACGGATTTGCCTTGGTAAATAGAGTTCTGTAATCATGCAGAATCACTGTTTGTTAGATTTATCCCGTTTTACAAAACCTTTTTGAGCAAACTCAACTGTGGGTGAAAGCCCTCTTCAGTACCTTAATTTTGGCGTTGGTTTCACTTCAAATGACCTCCTGAAATTGAAATGGTTCCCAGATCAAGATCTGGTCAGATCTGTCTTTGCCGAATTAAACCAGTAGATTGGAGACGAATCTCTGAATGAAACCAACTGGGTAAGAACCACCTATTCAATACCTTTCAGATGCAGCAGACCTCATATTTTTGTGATTTGTTTATGATTTTTGGTTAATTAAACTTGTTCTGTGTGTTCTGCAGACATGGCTGTTAGCTTTTAAATCACCAAAAATCCATTTTTGAACCTAATTGAGTGATTCCAATTTTGTAGGACTGCTGCATGTTTTCTTAATCATCTCAAACAAGTTTCAAACATTTATCTGTTGTGCAAATCCAGAGAGAAAGCAAATGGTACAGAGATGCAGTAAACTTGTAAATCCATTTTTGAGAGTTTCAGAAACAATTTGAACCCAAATCCAATTGTGTGTGAATCTCTGTTTAATATCTTTCAAATGCAAGTGGCCTCATATTTTTAGGATTTTTATACGATTTATGGATTACAGATCTTGTTTTCTATACAGTCAGATTCAAGGAAATTCCTAAAATTGTAGGTTTAATATTTTTGGGTGATTCCAATTGGGTTAGTCTTGTATTAGTACTGGCTATCTAGGAAAAATATTATTAGTCTCTGTTCATACATATCTATTGTTGTTAGTAATGTTTATGTGTGACATGCATTGCTGAAGCAAAACTTTTCGGTTTCTTTAAAACCCTTGACCAACTCTTTTTAGTAGAGATGGGCAACCTTTGTTTCATGCTTGCAAAACAAAACCTCTGCAACTTAACATTAGCTCTTTTGTTTAGCTTGAGTTTTCAAATGGTGTGGTATCTTGCTTGCTTCCTATTATTGTATAGTGTTAAGTGAGCAAATTAAATTAGGAAAACTAATTTCTACTTTTCCAAAAATGTTTGAAATTATGTGGTGAATGTTTGTGATGCCAAACTAATGCTTTTGTCCTCTTCATGATGTTATCTACCAGGGGATAATTGGTTTATACCATGGTGATAACCGAGAGAGGAAATTGATAAGTTGTGATGCACTCATGCCTCTACTAGGTAAATAAATGGGGTTTTCTAAATTAAGACTCTTAAAGTTGTTTTGTGGTATCTATAAGTCCTTAGTTTGTTATACCTTGGCTGCATGGTTAGTTGTTGATTGTTGAATGTTGTCTTGTTGGTGCAATGTGATTGATTGTGTTCCTTTTATATTTTCCGGCGATAGATGCGAACTATTCCGGAGGAAAAGAAGAAGAGGAATCGGACGAGGATTTTATTTATGTTATTGGGATTCTTATATTGATGGGGTTGAAGAATTCTAGGGACAAATAAGCCAAGGCAAGCCATCTTTTGACCTCTTGCTTTTTATCCTTCTTGTTGTGCTCATTGCTCCATTATATACTTGGTTCCTTGTATCATGTGTGATTTTTGGTCCTCTACTCTATGCATACTTATTCCCAAAGTATGTTGAACCCCTTGTTGATGATTTGCATACTTGCTCCCAAGTATGTGAACCCCCTTGTTGATGTTATGCATGCTTACCCTAAGCATGTATGCCCCCTTGACCATATCCATGTTGTCATCTTCTTAGTGGTATGATGATTAACATCATGACCCCTGTTTGAATCATCTTAATTATGTTGTCCCTATACATGCTTATCCTAAGTATGTATGATCCCCTTAAAACCTCAATTATCATCCCCTTAGTGGTATGATGGTTAGCATCATGTCATTGTGACTCTTAGTTCATTCATAAAACCATAGGTTGGGAACCCCTTGGAAAAAGACCTTGTTGAAAAGAATTTTTGAAAACCTTGGGTGAGTTGGACTTACCCAAGCGTGTGTTTATGAAAGGAAAGGATCTTGGCAAAGATGGTGGAAAAGAAAATCTTGTTTTCGAAAACTTTGGCGCCTAAGTATTCACCCGTGACAATTAACCCGCGCAACCACATTACCCTGGAGTGGGACGGGGCTTAGCTCGTAGTTTGTTCTTCTTAACATGGGACACCGCACAACTATATAAGGGTAAGGTTACCCCTGAATCCGGATTATCGTTGGTGGAGACAATAGTATAACGGGAGGCCTTCAGGGCTGACCCGTCCGGAAGACACTATGGGTCTCCTGGCTTGGCGGTGGAGCCACGCTCAAAGTGAGGTGAGCTGCCACGGTGCCGGGGAGGTACATACTCCATAGGGTAGGATCCCGTGCTAAGACGAATAGGCGAAAGGCTATGTCCGAGTTTTTGTCATGGCATAGTTGATATGCGGGGATGATGCCCACATGATGAACTCGCGGATCTTGTGGGGAAAGTGTGCAAACTCTGCAGAGTTAAATCTATTCGAATAGCCGCGTTCGCGGTCATGGACGGTTGGAATGGCTATTGCTTAGCCTGATGAGTTTTTGGTTTACAAAAATTGTTTGGAAAATGAAAGAAAGGAACTTGTTTTCGGAGTACCAAAAGGGTACGGGAATGGTTTGGTTGACCATATGGAGATGGTCGGAAAGGAAACAAATTGGGTTACCCCCTCCCTAGTGTTTTATGTTGTAGAACTCTTTTGAAGTATCTTCTTCAACAAAGATATAGAGATGTCATAGAACCCCTTGAGTATCCCCTTCTTCTAAGATGTCGGGATGCTATATCCACAAGAGAAACTATTCTTCCTCTCTTGTCTCTTTTAGTTAGCTTTGTTAGCATCTTTCTTGATGGTTTGCGAGTACAATTCCAAATGTACTCACGGCTTTGTCCCTGGCTATTTACTTGGCCAGACTTGGAGGAACACGATGGATGAAGAAGGAGTTGACGACGTCTATGCGAGCTAGGAACGTCTTCCCAGTCAGTTGCATGTAGGGTTATGGCAGATGACTTGGGTACTGCGCTGCTGAAGTGATGTTGCTACTCTGATGTTTAGTTAAGCCCTTCGCGGCTATTATGTAAGTATTGGTCATGTGACCATGTTGTAATTTTCTTATTCCGCTTTGTAATGGATGGTGTAATTTGATATCAGTTCGGTTATGTGTTCACGGCGCACTGATCATGGGATCGTGAACTATATACATAACAGGGAATTTCAGACAGCTAGTCCGGGGTCCCCACAGAGCTGGTATCAGAGCCATCCTGACTGTAGGAGACCTTAGTTAGCATGGACGTTAGTTAGGAAACAAGTACTTGGGAAAAACTATTTATGAAACAAATTGTTTCTTTAGTCAGAAGTATAGCTTCTACTCTTCTTATTTATTCAAAGCTTCTAAATTCTTATCACTCCGCTTTATAAAAAGGTTTGAAAATTCTTGCTCTACTATCTAAACCACTTCAAAACTACATGTTGGACGATGTCCCCAACTCAGACCGGAGGCTCGAAGTCGAATATGGATCAAACCTTTTGGAGTCTCGTGTATCTCAAACGACAGCTGGAAGATTGGAGGCCGACTTAGTGTGCCCACAAAGGGATAATTAGATCATGTCTTTGGTTGTCACCAAAGTCTGTCAGGGAGCTGACCTTGTTCCTCCGTGGACTTGCACTTTTTGCAGTCGTCAGGGATCAGGTCCTCAGTCTCTTGACTAGTAATTTTTAGGCCAGCCACGAGAAGATATTGACTTCGGGAGCACCTCAACAGCTACCTCTTCGAAGACCCCATGTTTCCGGGATGTCGAGACTAGAAGTTCTACACAGTTTTCTCCTCCGCCTCAACATCAATGACTCAACACCCGGCCCCTTCACCACCAAATGCTACAAGGATCCAAGTTGAAGTCGATGCCAGCAAGATGAAGACATCGATATATGTGACCAGCCCCAAACCCATAGGATGGATAGGAAAAACTCAATCGCTTCGATTGAGCTACCCCCACGTGTTAGGTATCTCTAGATACTTAGAGTGCCTTGTTTGGTATGCTGATTGCTTGTAGTTCCCTAGTGTGCTGCCTTGAGTGTTTGTATCTGTTTGTTGTGTGCATGTATGTCTTGCTATTTAGATGTTCCCGCCCTTTTTAATTGTTTAAATTTGTAAAACAGAAATTAAAAATGGAAATCTGCCAGTGTACTGTTTTGCTAATAAAAATAGTTTGGTAGCTCCGATTGATGTGATTCAAATTGCACTAGAACCAGTATGAAATTAATCTTTCAGATGCCACTGACCTTGTATTTTTAGGATTTTTGTGCGATTTTTAATAAATAAAACTTGATCACTGTTTCTGGTTAGTATTTTGAGTCTCAAAAATTGAAAAATAAACATTTTTGGATGATTCCAATTGTGTTGATCTTGTTTTGTTACTGTGCATCTAGGAAAAATACCAGTAGCCTCTGTTAGTGGTATTTTGTCTCTGGTTATGGTTGTATGGGTGTCACCGGCAATGATAGGATTAAAGTTTGCCTCGCCGACGTTATGCTAACTGCTAGTCAGTGGGATAGGTTAACGGAAGACTCTAACTCTAAACCCGTTAGCAGTTGTTTTTCAACCGTTAGGGAAACTAACTCAGACCCCTATCTACGCCAACAAAACAAAAGCCAATACCTTCAAGATCCGCTGAAGCATCTCCACTTCATCAAGAAAGCAGAAGCCCCTACCTCCAAGAGTGACTGCACCTCTACCAGAAGACTTACTAACTTGGTTTAACCTTGGTATATAATCGCGCTAACCCCGAGGATATCTTTTTGAAAACCACCCCCCCCCCTAACACACCGTCTAACTAGATGAGAGAACATTAGTGTCAAAGACAAGCTACATCACATGGTTCATCTGGTCCTCCTCAAGTGAAGCTCCTGAAGATACCTCAAGAACTCAAGGCTAGGTGCAACTTACCCGCTCACCAACTGGTATAAGTCAGCACCGACCCGCCAGCTGATGATTGTCTTCGACGACCTCTGTTGCTGTTTCATATGGATACCAACTAGGTGTTTCATCAACTTACTAACTCACCGCACGTCCTCTATGGTTTAGTTAACACCGTGAGTGCCTCTTGAAGTTGTGGTCTGCACGTCGCCCCCGAAGATTCTTCAACTGAACAAGGAAGATCGATGACTTCTTCAGAAGCCCTCGAGAGGACCGCAAGGCAGAAGCTCTAAGTTTTTTCGAAAGCCCGATGAAAAATCTTAAGGATTCGTCTTCCACTAAAAGTTGGAGCTAACCCTCAAATTTTAAATCTTTCTAAAACAACGTTGAAAACGTGGGATTGCACTAGCTCCCCTCGAAGCCGTGGACTACACAACGCCTTCAGAAGATGTTCGACTCAAGACGAGAGATCAATGACTTCTCCCAAAAGCGTCTGACAAGACCCGTGGCTGAGGCTCTAAGTTTTCAGGAACCCCGCTGAACAATCTTAAGGGTGGAAGACTTCGTCTTCCACTAAAATCAAGCTAACTCTAAAAAGTTTTCAACCCTGCTCAAGCCCCGTTGGGTGCACTACCCCTCCCACAGTCTTGAACCACCGCTAGGATCTTGAAGAAGCTACAGATCCAACACCGGCCTGGAGTAGTCAACCTCTTCATGAAGCTCGCTATCGGCAAGAATCCATCATGTCTCTCAGAAGCTGAAGTTGCGACCCTCTCAACAACGACACGCCGACAGAAGATTGGAGTCTAACTTTCGTTAAGCTTTACAACCCCTCTAGTTCTACGCTCAGTAATCTCGGGACGAGATTATTTTAAGGGTGGAAGATCTGTAACACCCCAACTTTTGCAACCTTGATTAATTGTCCTTAATGCAAAAATCAGGGGGAACAAAAACTTTTTCTTTAAGCTAATTAGATGAATTGCCTTGATCTGTCTGTTAAGATAAATTGCTTTGATCTGTTGGTACATGTATTATTTTGTATTGCTTGTTGAATTTTGTTCTTGAGCTACCTCAAAGAACAACACCTCTAGTGGTCTGACAAACAAACTCACCTAATAAAACACATGTGTGACTTAGAAAAAAATTGTTTTCCTTTTTACTACATCAAACTCTTCTCCTGATGGCAACCTGAGTGTGCCATCTTGATTTTTCTCCTTGTGTTGCAACCTAGCTCAATCATCCTTAATTCAAAACTTGGGATCATCTACCCCTCATCACATCCTTCTCTTATACCCACTCATCCTTGTTGGTTTTGAGGCCATGTCGACCATCTGTGTTGATAGGCTTAAAATGTCCAGACTTTGGCAATTGATCTCTAAGCACCCACAACTGTTATTGTTGACTTCAATGCATGGATCTCATCTATGCAACATCCTCTTCAACCTCCACGTCTTGCATGTCTCAGTCTATCCTTGCAACTCCTATATTCAACCTGATCTTATACCCTATCCAGTGTTTCAACACTAGATCACTTCTTCCTCTCTTACTTCTTGTTCTTATTTTTATCCAGGTTTAATCTTCACAAAACCAAGAGTGGGAATGATGGGTACATTTTGTAGCCACCCTCTACCCTTGAGAACACTCCTCCCTATATTAGTTTCCTCTCTCAAAAACCCTATTGTTTTTCCTTCTCTAGTTTTGATCACAAAACTACTTCTAGTTTTATTAAATCTTTTCAAGATAATTCTTCAAGGAAAACAAGGAACTGAAATGGGTTTTGTTTTTCATCCCATTTCTATCAAGTACTGATTTCTAAAACATTATTTTCTATCTTGCTTTCTTTTTAGCAAAAGGCTTGTTTATGATACCTACACCATTTCTTGTTTACCCTCTTACTTATTCTTACATTGGAGAAAAACCCTACTTTACTTGAGAAAGTAAGTAGAATATTTTGAACCCCTATGTTCCAACTAGTTTATCTCAACACTTTCAAATTTCATTCCACTTGAGTTCATTCCCAATTGTCCCTAGACAATTGAGGTGTTTCAAATACTTTTCAAATAAGTTCTCTTTCAAATGACAACTCTTGCACATCTGGTGTACATCTCTGATCTACCCCATAATGTTCCTTGATCCTCCAATTCTTGACCAAATGGATGATCCTTTGATACTTTCCAATCAATCCCAATTGACCTCTTATTGAAGAACAAGTTATATCTCATCATACCCATCTCAACCCTCTATTCTTTCCATCATCACCTTGACCTCATGTATTGATGATTTATGTCAATATATTCATCCTTGTGAGTCTATGTTTTACATCCTTCACTATCTCTCTAAACCTTGGACTCTTTACCACTTAAAGGAATCCATTATCTTTGCATGACACAAGTGGTGTCATGTGTCTTGTATAAGCACTTGAGTGTCGTGTGTCTCATCTTGTTTTTGCATAATTCAAATCTCAAATCTTGTGGAGGCTATCTCTCAAATGGCCTGCACTTGAAACCTTGCACACCACCATCGCCATCACACTCTCCATCCATCTCTTTCTCTTTTATATTTTCATTTACATCATCAAGCCACTCTCAGCTAATCATCCCAACCCTCAACCTTGGTCGACATACATAAAGTGGCATTTGCACTTTGCATGTTCACTTGTGTTTGTCAAGAAGAAGTAGCCGGCCATGCCAAGCTCTTGGCATGCATGAGCTGAAATTCCTTCATCTTCACTTTCTTCTCTTGCAAGCATTGCCTCCCAACTACTCCCATCAATAAATGGGCAGCCACCTTCCTTGGCCAATGAAAAAGGAGGCAGCCACCCCTCTCCCTTTATAAATACCCCTAGCCGGCCACCCCCACTCTCCTTTGCTTCATTTCTTCCCACTCTACACTCCCTCACACTCTCCTCCTCCACTCCCCACGAAAATGCTGCTCCTCTTAGCTCCATAGCCGGCCATGGCCATGGAAAGCCAGCCAAGAAGAAGCTCCCCTCCTCCCTCAAGCTCCTCCTCACCATGAGAGCATCCCTCTCACTCTCTTCTTCCCTAATCTTTGATGAATCCAGCTCTCTCTCTCCTTTCTCCTCTCACTAGATTGGATCTTGATGCAGGTGCATGTTGGTCCAAGCATGGAGAAGCTTGAGAATCCTCAGATCTGAAGTTGTAGAGCAAAGTTCGTCCAAATCCCTGCAGTAATTTCTGCTATCTTGCTGTTTCAGATTCTGGTACGATTTGTAAAATCCGCCAAATCTCGTGTGCAGATCCAAATTGAGTGATTCAAAGTTCCACAGATAGGTATTGAAAAGATCTACAACTTGGCGTTGGTCTCATCCTCAAATTCCTTACGAATTTGCCTTGGTAAAAAGAGTTCTGTAATCATGCAGAATCACTGTTTGTTAGATTTATCCCGTTTTACAAAACCTTTTTGAGCAAACTCAACTGTGGGTGAAAGCCCTCTTCAGTACCTTCATTTTGGCGTTGGTTTTACTTCAAATGACCTCCTGAAATTGAAATGGTTACCAGATCAAGTTCTGGTCAGATCTGACTTTGTCGAATTAAACCAGGAGATTGGAGACGAATCTCTGAATGAAACCAACTGGGTAAGAACCACCTATTCAATACCTTTCAGATGCAGCAGACCTCATATTTTTGTGATTTGTTTATGATTTTTGGTTAATTAAACTTGTTCTGTGTGTTCTGCAGACATGGCTGTTAGCTTTTAAATCACCAAAAATCCATTTTTGAACCTAATTGAGTGATTCCAGTTTTGTAGGACTGCTGCATGTTTTCTTAATCATCTCAAACAAGTTTCAAACATTTATCTGTTGTGCAAATCCAGAAAGAAAGCAAATGGTACAGAGATGCAGTAAACTTGTAAATCCATTTTTGAGAGTTTCAGAAACAATTTGAACCCAAATCCAATTGTGTGTGAATCTCTGTTTAAATATCTTTCAAATGCAAGTGGCCTCATATTTTTAGGATTTTTCTACGATTTATGGATTACAGATCTTGTTTTCTATACAGTCAGATTCAAGGAAATTCCTAAAATTGTAGGTTTAATATTTTTGGGTGATTCCAATTGGGTTAGTCTTGTATTAGTACTGGCTATCTAGGAAAAATATTATTAGTCTCTGTTCATACATATCTATTGCTGTTAGTAATGTTTATGTGTGACATGCATTGCTGAAGCAAAACTTTTCGGTTTCTTTAAAACCCTTGACCAACTCTTTTTAGTAGAGATGGGCAACCTTTGTTTCATGCTTGCAAAACAAAACCTCTGCAACTTAACATTAGCTCTTTTGTTTAGCTTGAGTTTTCAAATGGTGTGGTATCTTGCTTGCTTCCTATTATTGTATAGTGTTAAGTGAGCAAATTAAATTAGGAAAACTGATTTCTACTTTTCCAAAAATGTTTGAAATTATGTGGTGAATGTTTGTGATGCCAAACTAATGCTTTTGTCCTCTTCATGATGTTATCTACCAGGGGATAATTGGTTTATACCATGGTGATAACCGAGAGAGGAAATTGCTAAGTTGTGATGCACTCATGCCTCTACTAGGTAAATAAATGGGGTTTTCTAAATTAAGACTCTTAAAGTTGTTTTGTGGTATCTATAAGTCCTTAGTTTGTTATACCTTGGCTGCATGGTTAGTTGTTGATTGTTGAATGTTGTCGTGTTGGTGCAATGTGATTGATTGTGTTCCTTTTATATTTTCCGGCGATAGATGCGAACTATTCCGGAGGAAAAGAAGAAGAGGAATCGGACGAGGATTTTATTTATGTTATTGGGATTCTTATATTGATGGAGTTGAAGAATTCCAGGGACAAATAAGCCAAGGCAAGCCATCTTTTGACCTCTTGCTTTTTATCCTTCTTGTTGTGCTCATTGCTCCATTATATACTTGGTTCCTTGTATCATGTGTGATTTTTGGTCCTCTACTCTATGCATACTTATTCCCAAAGTATGTTGAACCCCTTGTTGATGATTTGCATACTTGCTCCCAAGTATGTGAACCCCCTTGTTGATGTTATGCATGCTTACCCTAAGCATGTATGCCCCCTTGACCATATCCATGTTGTCATCTTCTTAGTGGTATGATGATTAACATCATGACCCCTGTTTGAATCATCTTAATTATGTTGTCCCTATACATGCTTATCCTAAGTATGTATGATCCCCTTAAAACCTCAATTATCATCCCCTTAGTGGTATGATGGTTAGCATCATGTCATTGTGACTCTTAGTTCATTCATAAAACCATAGGTTGGGAACCCCTTGGAAAAAGACCTTGTTGAAAAGAATTTTTGAAAACCTTGGGTGAGTTGGACTTACCCAAGCGTGTGTTTATGAAAGGAAAGGATCTTGGCAAAGATGGTGGAAAAGAAAATCTTGTTTTCGAAAACTTTGGCGCCTAAGTATTCACCCGTGACAATTAACCCGCGCAACCACATTACCCTGGAGTGGGACGGGGCTTAGCTCGTAGTTTGTTCTTCTTAACATGGGACACCGCACAACTATATAAGGGTAAGGTTACCCCTGAATCCGGATTGTCGTTGGTGGAGACAATAGTATAACGGGAGGCCTTCAGGGCTGACCCGTCCGGAAGACACTATGGGTCTCCTGGCTTGGCGGTGGAGTGATACGTCTCCAACGTATCGATAATTTCTTATGTTCCATGCCACATTATTGATGTTATCTACATGTTTTATGCACACTTTATGTCATATTCGTGCATTTTCTGGAACTAACCTATTAACAAGATGTCGAAGTGCCGATTCTTTGTTTCTGCTGTTTTTGGTTTCAGAAATCCTAGTAAGGAAATATTCTCGGAATTGGACGAAATCAACGCCCAGGGTCCTATTTTGCCACGAAGCTTCCAGAAGTCCGAAGAGGAGACGAAGTGGGGCCACGAGGTGGCCACACCCTAGGGCGGCGCGGCCCCACCCTTGGCCGCGCGGCCCTGTGGTGTGGGCCCCTCGTGCCGCCTCCTGACCTACCCTTCCGCCTACTTAAAGCCTCCGTCGCGAAACCCCCAGTACCGAGAGCCACGATACGGAAAACCTTCCAGAGACGCCGCCGCCGCCGATCCCATCTCGGGGGATCCAGGAGATCGCCTCCGGCACCCTGCCGGAGAGGGGAATCATCTCCCGGAGGACTCTACGCCGCCATGGTCGCCTCCGGAGTGATGTGTGAGTAGTCTACCCCTGGACTATGGGTCCATAGCAGTAGCTAGATGGTTGTCTTCTCCCCATTGTGCTTCATTGTCGGATCTTGTGAGCTGCCTAACATGATCAAGATCATCTATCTGTAATTCTATATGTTGCGTTTGTTGGGATCCGATGAATAGAGAATACTTGTTATGTTGATTATCAAAGTTATGTCTATGTGTTGTTTATGATCTTGCATGCTCTCCGTTACTAGTAGATGCTCTGGCCAAGTAGATGCTTGTAACTCCAAGAGGGAGTATTTATGCTCGATAGTGGGTTCATGCCTCCATTGATATCTCGGGACGATGTGAGAAAGTTCTAAGGTTGTGGATGTCTTGTTGCCACTAGGGATAAAACATTAGTGCTATGTTCAAGGATGTAGTTACTAGTTACATTACGCGCAATACTTAATGCAATTGTCTGTTGTTAGCAACTTAATGCGGAGGGGTTCGGATGATAACCTGAAGGTGGACTTTTTAGGCATAGATGCATGCTGGATGGCGGTCTATGTACTTTGTCGTAATGCCCAATTAAATCTCACTATACTCATCATAATATGTATGTGCATGGTCATGCCCTCTTTATTTGTCAATTGCCCAACTGTAATTTGTTCACCCAACATGCTGTTTATCTTATGGGAGAGACACCTCTAGTGAACTGTGGACCCCGGTCCAATTCTCTATCTTGAAATACAATCTACTGCAATACTTATTCTACTGTTTTCTGCAAACAATCATCTTCCACACAATACGGTTAATCCTTTGTTACAGCAAGCCGGTGAGATTGACAACCTCACTGTTTCGTTGGGGCAAAGTACTTTGGTTGTGTTGTGCAGGTTCCACGTTGGCGCCGGAATCTCTGGTGTTGCGCCGCACTACATCCCGCCGTCATCAACCTTCAACGTGCTTCTTGACTCCTACTGGTTCGATTAAACCTTGGTTTCTTACTGAGGGAAACTTGCCGCTGTGCGCATCACACCTTCCTCTTGGGGTTCCCAACGGACGTGTCAACCACACGCATCAAGCAAATTTCTGGCGCCGTTGCCGGGGAGATCAAGACACGCTGCAAGGGGAGTCTCCACTTCTCAATCTCTTTACTTTGTTTTTGTCTTGCTTAGTTTTATTTACTACTTTGTTTGCTGCACTAAATCAAAATACAAAAAAATTAGTTGCTAGTTTTACTTTATTTGCTATCTTGTTTGCTATATCAAAAATACAAAAAAAAATTAGTTACTTGCATTTACTTTATCTAGTTTGCTTTATTTACTGTTGCTAAAATGGCCAACCCTGAAAATACTAAGTTGTGTGACTTCACAACCACAAATAATAATGATTTCTTATGCACACCTATTGCTCCACCTGCTACTACAGCAGAATTCTTTAAAATTAAACCTGCTTTACTGAATCTTGTTATGCGAGAGCATTTTTCTGGTGTTAGTTCTGATGATGCTGCTGCCCATCTTAATAATTTTGTTGAATTGTGTGAAATGCAAAAATATAAAGATGTAGATGGTGACATTATAAAACTAAAATTGTTCCCTTTCTCATTAAGAGGAAGAGCGAAAGATTGGTTGCTATCTCTGCCTAAGAATAGTATTGATTCATGGACTAAATGCAAGGATGCTTTTATTGGTAGATATTATCCCCCTGCTAAAATTATATCTTTGAGGAGTAGCATAATGAATTTTAAACAATTAGATACTGAACATGTTGCACAAGCATGGGAAAGAATGAAATCTTTGGTTAAAAATTGCCCAACCCATGGACTGACTACTTGGATGATCATCCAAACCTTCTATGCAGGACTAAATTTTTCTTCGCGGAATTTATTGGATTCAGCTGCTGGAGGTACCTTTATGTCCATCACTCTTGGTGAAGCAACAAAGCTTCTTGATAATATGATGATCAACTACTCTGAATGGCACACGGAAAGAGCTCCACAAGGTAAGAAGGTAAATTCTGTCGAAGAAACTTCTTCCTTGAGTGATAAGATTGATGCTATTATGTCTATGCTTGTGAATGATAGGACTAATATTGATCCTAATAATGTTCCGTTAGCTTCATTGGTTGCACAAGAAGAACATGTTGATGTAAACTTCATTAAAAATAATTATTTCAACAACAATGCTTACCGGAACAATTCTAGTAACAACTATAGGCCATATCCTTATAATAATGGCAACGGCTATGGTAATTCTTATGGGAATTCTTACACCAATAATAGGAATACACCCCCTGGACTTGAAGCTATGCTTAAAGAATTTATTAGTACACAAACTGCTTTTAACAAATCTGTTGAAGAAAAGCTTGGGAAAATTGATATACTTGCTTCTAAAGTCGATAGTCTTGCTGCTGATGTTGATCTTTTGAAATCGAAAGTTATGCCTAATGAAAATCATCATAACAAAATTACTACTACAGTAAATTCCATCCAAGTTAGAATTAATGAGAATATAAGATTGATGGCTGAACTGCGTGCTAGGTGGGATAGAGAAGAAAACGAAAAACTAGCTAAAGAAAAGAATGTAGCTAAAGTTTGGACTATTACCACCACTAGTAATGCTAATGCTACACATGTTGCTGCACCTCCTACTATCAATAATAAAAGAATTGGTGTTAGCAATGTTTCCACTTCTAATGCAAAGCGCGAGAAACTGCCTGAAACTGCTAAAACGCACTGTGATAAAGCGCTGAAATTTTTTCCAACATTGGGGATGATGATCCCATTGCTTTAGATTATAATGGTTTGAATTTTGATGATTGCCACATCTCTGAAGTTATAAAGTTCTTACAAAAACTTGCTAAAAGTCCTAATGCTAGTGCTATAAATTTGGCTTTCACGCAACATATTACAAATGCTCTCATAAAAGCTAGAGAAGAGAAACTAGAGCGCGAAGCCTCTATTCCTAAAAAGCTAGAGGATGGTTGGGAGCCCATCATTAAGATGAAGGTTAAAGATTTTGATTGTAATGCTTTATGTGATCTTGGTGCAAGTATTTCCGTTATGCCTAAGAAAATTTATGATATGCTTGACTTGCCACCGCTGAAAAATTGTTATTTGGATGTTAATCTTGCTGATCATTCTACAAAGAAACCTTTGGGGAAAGTTGATAATGTTCACATTACCGTTAACAATAACCTTGTCCCCGTTGATTTTGTTGTCTTGGATATTGAATGCAATGCATCTTGTCCCATTATATTGGGAAGACCTTTTCTTCGAACTGTTGGTGCTATCATTGATATGAAGGAAGGTAATATAAAATATCAATTTCCTCTCAAGAAAGGTATGGAACACTTCCCTAGAAAGAGAATGAAGTTACCTTTTGATTCTATTATTAGAACAAATTATGATGTTGACACTTCGTCTCTTGATAATACTTGATACACACTTTCTGCGCCTAGCTGAAAGGCGTTAAAGAAAAGCGCTTATGGGAGACAACCCATGTTTTTACCTACAGTACTTTGTTTTTATTTTGTGTCTTGGAAGTTGTTTACTACAGTAGCAACCTCTCCTTATCTTAGTTTAGTGTTTTATTGTGCCAAGTAAAGTCGTTGATAGAAAAGTTCATACTAGATTTGGATTACTGCGCAGAAACAGATTTCTTTGCTGTCATGAATCTGGGCTGTTTTCCCTATAGGTAGCTCAGAAAATTATGCCAATTTACGTGAGTGATCCTCAGATATGTACGCAACTTTCATTCAATTTGAGCATTTTCATTTGAGCAAGTCTGGTGCCTCGATAAAATTCATCAATATGAACTGTTCTGTTTTAACAGATTCTGCCTTTTATTTCGCATTGCCTCTTTTGCTATGTTGGATGAATTTCTTTGATCCATTAATGTCCAGTAGCTTTATGCAATGTCCAGAAGTGTTAAGAATGATTGTGTCACCTCTGAACATGTTAATTTTTATTGTCGCTAACCCTCTAATGAGTTGTTCTAAGTTTGGTGTGGAGGAAGTTTTCAAGGATCAAGA
The DNA here is from genome assembly GCF_019359855.2 of Lolium perenne. Lineage (NCBI taxonomy): Eukaryota > Viridiplantae > Streptophyta > Magnoliopsida > Poales > Poaceae > Lolium > Lolium perenne. Next base: position 192,105,280 of record NC_067250.2, on the reverse strand, counting down.
GAGGAGTATGATGCAACATGATCAAGGAGAGTGAAAGCTCTAAGCTTGGGGATGCCCCGGTGGTTCACCCCTGCATATATCAAGAAGACTCAAGCGTCTAAGCTTGGGGATGCCCAAGGCATCCCCTTCTTCATCGACAACATTATCAGGTTCCTCCCCTGAAACTATATTTTTATTCCGTCACATCTTATGTGCTTTGCTTGGAGCGTCGGTTTGTTTTTGTTTTTGTTTTGTTTGAATAAAATGGATCCTAGCATTCACTTTATGGGAGAGAGACACACTCCACTGTAGCATATGGACAAGTATGTCCTTAGCTTCTACTCATAGTATTCATGGCGAAGTTTCTTCTTCGTTAAATTGTTATATGGTTGGAATTGGAAAATGATACATGTAGTAATTGCTATAATGTCTTGGGTAATGTGATACTTGGCAATTGTTGTGCTCATGTTTAAGCTCTTGCATCATATGCTTTGCACCCATTAATGAAGAAATACATAGAGCATGCTAAAATTTGGTTTGCATATTTGGTTTCTCTAAGGTCTAGATAATTTCTAGTATTGAGTTTGAACAACAAGGAAGACGGTGTAGAGTCTTATAATGTTTTCAATATGTCTTTTATGTGAGTTTTGCTGCACCGGTTCATCCTTGTGTTTGTTTCAAATAAGCCTTGCTAGCCTAAACCTTGTATCGAGTGGGAATACTTCTCATGCATCCAAAATACTTGAGCCAACCGCTATGCCATTTGTGTCCACCATACCTACCTACTACATGGTATTTCTCCGCCATTCCAAAGTAAATTGCTTGAGTGCTACCTTTAAAATTCCATCATTCACCTTTGCAATATATAGCTCATGGGACAAATAGCTTAAAAACTATTGTGGTATTGAATATGTACTTATGCACTTTATCTCTTATTAAGTTGCTTGTTGTGCGATAACCATGTTCACTGGGGACGCCATCAACTATTCTTTGTTGAATTTCATGTGAGTTGCTATGCATGTTCGTCTTGTCTGAAGTAAGAGCGATCTACCACCTTATGGTTAAGCATGCATATTGTTAGAGAAGAACATTGGGCCGCTAACTAAAGCCATGATCCATGGTGGAAGTTTCAGTTTTGGACATATATCCTCAATCTCAAATGAGAAAATTATTAATTGTTGTTACATGCTTATGCATAAAAGAGGAGTCCATTATCTGTTGTCTATGTTGTCCCGGTATGGATGTCTAAGTTGAGAATAATCAATAGCGAGAAATCCAATGCGAGCTTTCTCCTTAGACCTTTGTACAGGCGGCATAGAGGTACCCCTTTGTGACACTTGGTTAAAACATGTGCATTGTGATGATCCGGTAGTCCAAGCTAATTAGGACAAGGTGCGGGCACTATTAGTATACTATGCATGAGGCTTGCAACTTGTAAGATATAATTTACATGATACATATGCTTTATTACTACCGTTGACAAAATTGTTTCATGTTTTCAAAATCAAAGCTCTAGCACAAATATAGCAATCGATGCTTTTCCTCTATGGAGGACCATTCTTTTACTTTCATTGTTGAGTCAGTTCACCTATTTCTCTCCACCTCAAGAAGCAAACACTTGTGTGAACTGTGCATTGATTCCTACATACTTGCTTATTGCACTTATTATATTACTCTATGTTGACAATATCCATGAGATATACATGTTATAAGTTGAAAGCAACCGCTGAAACTTAATCTTCCTTTGTGTTGCTTCAATGCTTTTACTTTGAATTATTGCTTTATGAGTTAACTCTTATGCAAGACTTATTGATGCTTGTCTTGAAGTGCTATTCATGAAAAGTCTTTGCTTTATGATTCACTTGTTTACTCATGTCATATACATTGTTTTGATCGCTGCATTCACTACATATGCTTTACAAATAGTATGATCAAGGTTATGATGGCATGTCACTCCAGAAATTATCTTTGTTATCGTTTTACCTGCTCGGGACGAGCAGAACTAAGCTTGGGGATGCTGATACGTCTCCAACGTATCGATAATTTCTTATGTTCCATGCCACATTATTGATGTTATCTACATGTTTTATGCACACTTTATGTCATATTCGTGCATTTTCTGGAACTAACCTATTAACAAGATGCCGAAGTGCCGATTGTCGTTTTCTGCTGTTTTTGGTTTCAGAAATCCTAGTAAGGAAATATTCTCGGAATTGGACGAAATCAACGCCCAGGGTCCTATTTTTCCACGAAGCTTCCAGAAGTCCGAAGAGGAGACGAAGTGGGGCCACGAGGTGGCCACACCCTAGGGCGGCGCGGCCCCACCCTTAGCCGCGCGGCCCTGTGGTGTGGGCCCCTCGTGCCGCCTCCTGACCTACCCTTCCGCCTACTTAAAGCCTCCGTCGTGAAACCCCCAGTACCGAGAGCCACGATACGGAAAACCTTCCAGAGACGCCGCCGCCGCCGATCCCATCTCGGGGGATCCAGGAGATCGCCTCCGGCACCCTGCCGGAGAGGGGAATCATCTCCCGGAGGACTCTACGCCGCCATGGTCGCCTCCGGAGTGATGTGTGAGTAGTCTACCCCTGGACTATGGGTCCATAGCAGTAGCTAGATGGTTGTCTTCTCCCCATTGTGCTTCATTGTCGGATCTTGTGAGCTGCCTAACATGATCAAGATCATCTATCTGTAATTCTATATGCTGCGTTTGTTGGGATCCGATGAATAGAGAATACTTGTTATGTTGATTATCAAAGTTATGTCTATGTGTTGTTTATGATCTTGCATGCTCTCCGCTACTAGTAGATGCTCTGGCCAAGTAGATGCTTGTAACTCCAAGAGGGAGTATTTATGCTCGATAGTGGGTTCATGCCTCCATTGATATCTGGGGACGTGATGAGAAAGTTCTAAGGTTGTGGATGTGCTGTTGCCACTAGGGATAAAACATTAGTGCTATGTTCAAGGATGTAGTTACTAGTTACATTACGCGCAATACTTAATGCAATTGTCTGTTGTTAGCAACTTAATACTGGAGGGGGTTCGAATGATAACCTGAAGGTGGACTTTTTAGGCATAGATGCATGCTGGATGGCGGTCTATGTACTTTGTCGTAATGCCCAATTAAATCTCACTATACTCATCATAATATGTATGTGCATGGTCATGCCCTCTTTATTTGTCAATTGCCCAACTGTAATTTGTTCACCCAACATGCTGTTTATCTTATGGGAGAGACACCTCTAGTGAACTATGGACCCCGGTCCAATTCTCTATACTGAAATACAATCTACTGCAATACTTGTTCTACTGTTTTCTGCAAACAATCATCTTCCACACAATACGGTTAATCCTTTGTTACAGCAAGCCGGTGAGATTGACAACCTCACTGTTTCGTTGGGGCAAAGTACTTTGGTTGTGTTGTGCAGGTTCCATGTTGGCGCCGGAATCTCTGGTGTTGCGCCGCACTACATCCCGCCGCCATCAACCTTCAACGTGCTTCTTGACTCCTACTGGTTCGATTAAACCTTGGTTTCTTACTGAGGGAAACTTGCCGCTGTGCGCATCACACCTTCCTCTTGGGGTTCCCAACGGACGTGTCAACCACACGCATCATGGAGCCACGCTCAAAGTGAGGTGAGCTGCCACGGTGCCGGGGAGGTACATACTCCATAGGGTAGGATCCCGTGCTAAGACGAATAGGCGAAAGGCTATGTCCGAGTTTTTGTCATCACATAGTTGATATGCGGGGATGATGCCCACATGATGAACTCGCGGATCTTGTGGGGAAAGTGTGTAAACTCTGCAGAGTTAAATCTATTCGAATAGCCGCGTTCGCGGTCATGGACGGTTGGAATGGCTGTTGCTTAGCCTGATGAGTTTTTGGTTTACAAAAATTGTTTGGAAAATGAAAGAAAGGAACTTGTTTTCGGAGTACCAAAAGGGTACGGGAATGGTTTGGTTGACCATATGGAGATGGTCGGAAAGGAAACAAATTGGGTTACCCCCTCCCTAGTGTTTTATGTTGTAGAACTCTTTTGAAGTATCTTCTTCAACAAAGATATAGAGATGTCATAGAACCCCTTGAGTATCCCCTTCTTCTAAGATGTCGGGATGCTATATCCACAAGAGAAACTATTCTTCCTCTCTTGTCTCTTTTAGTTAGCTTTGTTAGCATCTTTCTTGATGGTTTGCGAGTACAATTCCAAATGTACTCACGGCTTTGTCCCTGGCTATTTACTTGGCCAGACTTGGAGGAACACGACGGATGAAGAAGGAGTTGACGACGTCTATGCGAGCTAGGAACGTCTTCCCAGTCAGTTGAGTGTAGGGTTATGGCAGATGACTTGGGTACTGCGCTGCTGAAGTGATGTTGCTACTCTGATGTTTAGTTAAGCCCTTCGCGGCTATTATGTAAGTATTGGTCATGTGACCATGTTGTAATTTTCTTATTCCGCTTTGTAATGGATGGTGTAATTTGATATCAGTTCGGTTATGTGTTCACGGCGCACTGATCATGGGATCGTGAACTATATACATAACAGGGAATTTCAGACAGCTAGTCCGGGGTCCCCACACATAGTTACCTAGTCCTTATGACCATGAGATCATATAAATCACTTATACCGGAAAGGTACTTTGATTACATCAAACGCCACTGCTTAAATGGGTGGTTATAAAGGTGGGATTAAGTATCCGGAAAGTATGAGTTGAGGCATATGGATCAACAGTGGGATTTGTCCATCCTGATGACGGATAGATATACTCTGGGCCCTCTCGGTGGAATGTCGTCTAATGTCTTGCAAGCATATGAATAAGTTCATAAGAGACCACATACCACGGTACGAGTAAAGAGTACTTGTCAGGAGACGAGGTTGAACAAGGTATAGAGTGATACCGAAGATCAAACCTCGGACAAGTAAAATATCGCGTGACAAAGAGAATTGGTATCGTATGTGAATGGTTCATTCGATCACTAAAGTCATCGTTGAATATGTGGGAGCCATTATGGATCTCCAGATCCCGCTATTGGTTATTGGTCGGAGTGAGTACTCAACCATGTCCGCATAGTTCGCAAACCGTAGGGTGACACACTTAAAGTTGGATGTTGAAATGGTAGAACTTGAATAAGGAATGGAGTTCAAATATTTGTTCGGAGTCCCGGATGAGATCCCGGACATCACGAGGAGTTCCGGAATGGTCCGGAGAATAAGATTCATATATAGGATGTCATTTTATGTGAATTAAAATGATCCGGAAGGTTCTACGGAAGGTTCTAGAAGGTTCTAGAAAAGTCCGGAAGAAATAAGGATGGAAGGTGGAGTCCCAGAGGGACTCCACCCACCTTGGCCGGCCAACCTAAGGGAGGAGGAGTCCCAAGTGCCCACCATGGTGGCCGGCCACCCCACCAAGGAAAGGGGGGAGTCCCACTCCCCCTAGGTTTGGACACTTGGAAGGTTTTTGTTGGGGTCTTATTCAGACTCTTTGACCTAAACCTTGGGGCTTCCACCTATATAAAGAGGGGGAGAGAGGGGCTGGCCGGCCACTCAAGCCACCACCATGGCCGCACCCCTCAAGGGTGCCCTAGCCGGCGCCCCTCTCCCCAAACCCTAGCGGCCTCTCTCCTCCACCACATCCCGCACGCTTAAGCGAAGCTCCGCCGGATTTCTCACCACCACCGACACCACGCCGTCGTGCTATCAGATTCAAGAGGAGCTACTACTTCCGCTGCCCGCTGGAACGGGAGGTGGACGTCGTCTTCATCAACAACCGAACGTGTGACCGAGTACGGAGGTGCTGCCCGTTCGTGGCGCCGGTGATCAAGATCTTCTACGCGCTTTTGCAAGCGGCAAGTGATCGTCTACCGCAGCAACAAGAGCCTCATCTTGTAGGCTTTGGAATCTCTTCAAGGGTTAGTCTTGATCATCCCCTCATTGCTCCCGTCTTCTAGATTGCATCTTGGCTTGGATTGCGTTCTCGCGGTAGGAAATTTTTTGTTTTCTATGCAACGTTATCCTACAGTGGTATCAGAGCCGTGTCTATGCATAGATGGTTGCACGAGTAGAACAAAATGTTTTTGTGGGCGTTGATGCTCTTGTTATCTTTAGTTTGAGTACTTTGCATCTTTGTGGCATAGTGGGATGAAGCGGTCCAGACTAACTTTACATGACCGCGTTCATGAGACTTGTTCCTCGTTCGACATGCAACTTGTATTGCATAAGAGGCTTTGCGGGTGTCTGTCTCTCCTACTATAGTGAAGATTCAATTTACTCTTCTATTGACAACATTAGTATCACCGTTGTGGTTCATGTTCGTAGGTAGATTAGATCTCTCTCGAAAACCCTAAACCACGTAAAATATGCAAACCAAATTAGAGACGTCTAACTTGTTTTTGCAGGGTTTGGTGATGTGATATGGCCATAATGTGATGATGAATATGTATGAGATGATCATTATTGTATTGTGGCAACCGGCAGGAGCCTTATGGTTGTCTTTAATTTTCATGTTGAGTAGTATTTCAAAGTAGTTGTAATAGTTGCTACATGAGGTGAACAACCATGAAGACGGCGCCATGGACCTTGACGCTACGCCGACGATGATGGAGATCATGCCCGTTGATGATGGAGATCATGTCCGTGCTTTGGAGATGAAGATCAAAGGCGCAAAGACAAAAGGGCCATATCATATCACATATGAACTGCATGTGATGTTAATCCTTTATGCATCTTATTTTGCTTAGATCGCGACGGTAGCATTATAAGATGATCCCTCACATTAATATCAAGATAATAAAGTGTTCTCCCCTCGTATGCACCGTTGTACAGTTCGTCGTTTCGAAGCATCTCGTGATGATCGGATGTGATAGATTCAACGTTCACATACAACGGGTGTAAGCCATGTTGCACACGCGGAATACTTGGGTTTGCTTGACGAGCCTAGCATGTACAGACATGGCCTCGGGACAACGGAAACCGAAAGGTTGAACACGAGTCATATGGATGATATGATCAACATGATTGATGTTCACCATTGAAGCTACATCATCTCACGTGATGATCGGTTTTGGTGTAGTGGATGTGGATCGTGTACCACTTAACAACTATGAGGGATGTTGTATTAAGTGGGAGTTCATTAGTAATTAGATTAGAACATGAACTAATTATCATAAACATAGTCTGAGTAATAGTTTGAATTAATTTTGTAGTATTGGCATCCGTTTTCTACTATGCGCTAGTCTTGTTATTGAGATAGAAATACTGTTAAAATCTGACAAGAAACTTTACGGATTGGTACCGTATTGTTAAAGAATCAAGAATTGATTAAGTCCTACTGCAAACTTTTAGTAAACCTCACATTGTTGATTCAAAGAGCTATGGTTTCAATTAGTAACTAAAAGTTATCTTGTCTCCGTAAAACTTGAAGTTCAAATCTGTTTGAAAAGTAAGGAGCTGAAAATTTAGTTTTCAGAAATAATCAAGGTATGAGATATATGTGATATCTAAGACCTTATTGCAAGATGATAGAATATAATTTGGTGAGACTACATAAACTCATAAGTTTTATGGGAATGTATGAAGGTTGAAGACGCCAGGCGTCACAATCCTCCAACTATTGGGGCACTAATGATATTCGCATATCCATGAAGTTATCATCCTTAGTATGCACCGTTGCTAAGACTCGTCGTATCGAAGCATCACGTGATGATCGGGTGTGATAGATTCTACGTATGCATACAACGGGTGCAAGCCAGATTTGCACATGCGAATACTAAGGTTAAACTTTATGAGTCTAGCATGTACAGACATGGTCTCAGAAAGTTGTCATGAATTGATGGATAAAATTATGAGTGAAATTGTTCATCGTATTACAAAGTTACTAATAGTGATATCTAGAACACTTGTCATATGATGATCAACTTCAAAATAAGAACCTCAAGGTTATTGGTATTAGACCAACAAACCTAGAAGTTATTGATGTTGAAGTGTTTTTCTGAATAATGAGGAAAACTAAAAGAGAAACTGCAAAAGATATTTTGGCAGAAAGAAAGAAAAGACTAGAAAGTCTAGCTCAGGTGTATATAAATGATATACATGTTATGGTTGTATTCCTAGTTAGGTCACACTTTGAAATTCTTGGGTATTAGTACTATATTGGTTGGTATGAAGTGTCATACAAAACAACGCAATACAAGAATACAATGGCCTAAGTGACTGACAAGGAATATGATAGGAATGCACGTCTAGAACAAAATAAAGTGTTATTATGTTCGTCGTTGCCATTCCATCTAGCCCTTAGAATTTATAATAAAGAACTTAATAATTGTTATTTTGTTCTGGTCAAATGAAAACAATGAGTTGTTCAAATTATGACATTGCTCCATGTATGATGGATAAGTTATTATAAATCTTAATGGTGAAACACACATACATAACACTGACGCTAAAATGCCATAAGGCAAATGATTTGAATTCCACTTATTTGTGGAACCGCCATTTAGGTCATGTTAGAAAGGAACGCATGAAGGAACTCCATGCAAATGGATTTTTGGAGTCATTTGATTTTTAAATCATTTGGCGCTTGCAAATCTTTTCTAAAGAGAATGATTAAAATACCGTTCATAGGCCAAGAGTTGAACGGGCAACAAACTTAGTGGAAAAATACATAATGATGTATGTGGTTCACTGAGCATAGTTGTGTGCGGGAGATTCTTCTACTTCATGAAAACTTTCAACAATGAATTGAGTATATATGTGGATATGTTCAATAAGGAAGAAGTTTGAAACATTTGAATGGATTCAAATAAATTTCAGCATGAAGTGGAAATCATCGTAATAGAAAAATCAAATATCTATGATTGGATCATGGTGAAAATATTTGAATTACGAGTTTTAGCGAACATCTAAGAGAGTCATGAAATTGTTCTACAACTCACATTTCTTGGAGTATCATAATGATGATATAGTATCCGAGAGATGTATCCAAACCTTGTTGGATTAATGATGGGATAAAATATTATGACGCCATTATATTTTTGTGGATTATGCTTTAGTGACTACCGCTTTTACACTAAATAGAGCATCATCATGATCCGTTGAAATGACACCATACAAGTTATGGTATGGGTATAAACCCTAATAGTCTTTTCTTTAAATTTTGGTCTAAGAGTTTACAACCAAAATCGGATGAATGTCTTTGTTGGTTATCCCAGAGATTTAATTGGGAATTCTTCCCACAAGACAAAGACAAAAATGTTTGTCAATGTTTCTTATTTTCGAGAAATTGTTTCTAGTGAAGTATTTGAGTGGGAGGACAATATAATTTGATAAGGTTTATGAACCTGAGCATAATGATCAGAGTAGCGCAGCATCGGAATTGGTTTCGGAAGCGGCCATAACGATCATGGCTCCCATGACTACAAAGTGTTTTAGCCATGGAGATCAAAGTACATATTGAATCTTGTAGGTATGGTTTACTTTGTGATCAAATAAATGATTTGTGAACAAAGGATTGATTTTGAACAATGATAAACCAACTACAAACAAAGAAGTTATGATGGGCCCTGACTCCGTTAAAATGGCTATACGCCATGAAATCCAAGATAGATGAATACTTTTTGAAAGAAAATGGATCTATAAAATTGATGGACTTGGATGAAATATCTTTGAAGAAGCTTGACTTGTCGAAAAATTGTTTACGACAAAGTTCAAAGAGTTGACTATGCCAAGATTAGATCTTCCGTAGCAATGCTTATAGTCTATATGGATTATTCTAGTAATCACTACATATTTCTTTTATGAGATATGTTAGTAGGATGGCAAAATACATTACTTATCAGAAGTGTGTATTAAAGGTGTATACAAGATACAACCAAGAGTTTTGCTGGTCCGTGGAATACTAGATAGGTATACGAACTTCAATTGGATGAAGTAAGTATCACGGAGTTGGAATCTTCACCAGATGAAATAGTCAAAGAGTTTTTGATTTCATCAGAAACGATGAAGAGGCTTGCATTTGCAAGAAATTAAGTGGGAGCGCTAAGACATATTTATAATACTTTATGTAGATGACATATAGTTGGTTATAAATGATGTAATTATATACTTGATTAAAAAGGTTTCATTGAGAAATTAACTTCAATGAAAAGATATGGACTGAAACAAATTTAGTGTCAAGATCTATGAAGATAGATTGAAACACAAAATAAGTTTAAGTCAAAGTACATAGAATGGATATTGAAATAGTTCAATATAGAAATATTAAGAAGATGTTCTTGTCATGTGAAGTTTTAACAAGACTTGAGTGTATCTGACACTTAATGAGTAAAAACACATGAGTGATTATAGATCACGAATAATATGTACACAATCAGATGTCCTATGCTCTAAAAGTGTTATGAGCATGTACCAGAATGATTTATGTGATGATCACTGAAAAACAGTAAGAATATTCTTGAGTACTTAAGAAGAACCAAGTATATATATATAGTTTTATATGGAGAAATGACAAAACAAATCGCTGTAAGGTGTTGCACCGATATTAGTTTTGTCACATATGAAAATAAAATTTCAAATCTCAAATTAGACTAAGTGTTATTTAAAAGGTAGCACAATGAACTAGAAGTTGTCTATGCTAGATTTAGAAGAGTTCTAAATATTGTGACGGATTCTACAAAAGAAGGCAGAGTATGTCATTGTTTTGACAATGACAAAGGATGTTAAGTCAAGAGGTTCTTTGAGAACTTGGTGTAGTTAATGACAGTCGAACTTTGAAGCTATATTGTGTGTGACAATATTAGTGACATATTTCAGACCGCGGAATTAAGGTTCCACCAGAAGACCAAACATATTTAATGCCGACTCATTTGGAAATGAGTGATGCGTTGAGACGCAAATGAATTACAAAATACATACGTTTCTGAGCGTGTCAGATCCGTTGACTAAAACCTCTCCCGTGAGCAAAACATGATAAAGCACCAGAAGGCCAAGGTGTTATATCTTTACAAATGTAAACTAGATTATTGACTCTAGTGCAAGTGGGAGACTGAAGGAGATATGCCCTAGAGGCAATAATAAAGTGATTATTATTTATATCTTTATGTTTATGATAAATGTTTATATATCATGCTATAATTGTATTAACCGAAACATTAGTACATGTGTGATATGTAGACAAACAAAGAAGTCCCTAGTATGCCTCTTAACTAGCTTGTTGATTAATGGATGATTAGTTTCATAATCATGAACATTGGATGTTATTAATAACAAGGTTATATCATTGTATGAATGATGTAATGGACACACCCAATTAAGCGTAGCATAAGATCTCGTCATTAAGTTATTTGCTATAAGCTTTCGATACATAGTTACCTAGTCCTTATGACCATGAGATCATATAAATCACTTATACCGGAAAGGTACTTTGATTACATCAAACGCCACTGCGTAAATGGGTGGTTATAAAGGTGGGATTAAGTATCCGGAAAGTATGAGTTGAGGCATATGGATCAACAGTGGGATTTGTCCATCCCGATGACGGATAGATATACTCTGGGCCCTCTCGGTGGAATGTCGTCTAATGTCTTGCAAGCATATGAATAAGTTCATAAGAGACCACATACCACGGTACGAGTAAAGAGTACTTGTCAGGAGACGAGGTTGAACAAGGTATAGAGTGATACCGAAGATCAAACCTCGGACAAGTAAAATATCGCGTGACAAAGGGAATTGGTATCGTATGTGAATGGTTCATTCGATCACTAAGAAATAAGGATGGAAGGTGGAGTCCCCCCACCTTGGCCGGCCAACCTAAGGGAGGAGGAGTCCCAAGTGCCCACCATGGTGGCCGGCCACCCCACCAAGGAAAGGGGGGAGTCCCACTCCCCCTAGGTTTGGACACTTGGAAGGTTTTTGTTGGGGTCTTATTCAGACTCTTTGACCTAAACCTTGGGGCTTCCACCTATATAAAGAGGGGGAGAGAGGGGCTGGCCGGCCACTCAAGCCACCACCATGGCCGCACCCCTCAAGGGTGCCCTAGCCGGCGCCCCTCTCCCCAAACCCTAGCGGCCTCTCTCCTCCACCACATCCCGCACGCTTAAGCGAAGCTCCGCCGGATTTCTCCACCACCACCGACACCACGCCGTCGTGCTGTTGGATTCAAGAGGAGCTACTACTTCCGCTGCCCGCTGGAACGGGAGGTGGACGTCGTCTTCATCAACAACCGAACGTGTGACCGAGTACGGAGGTGTTGCCCGTTCGTGGCGCCGGTGATCAAGATCTTCTACGCGCTTTTGCAAGCGGCAAGTGATTGTCTACCGCAGCAACAAGAGCCTCATCTTGTAGGCTTTGGAATCTCTTCAAGGGTTAGTCTTGATCATCCCCTCATTGCTCCCGTCTTCTAGATTGCATCTTGGCTTGGATTGTGTTCTCGCGGTAGGAAAATTTTTGTTTTCTATGCAACGTTATCCTACAGGGGCGTCACGGGGGCCCCACATGCTAGGGCCGCGCGGCCCCCCCTGGGCCGCGCCGCCCTAGTGTGGCGGCGCCCCGTGGCCCCACTTCGTCTCTCCCTTGGACTTCTGGAAGCTTCGTGTGAAAATAGGCCCCTGGGCGTTGATTTCGTCCAATTCCGAGAATATTTCCTTACTAGGATTTCTGAAACCAAAATCAGCAGAAAACATCAACTGGCTCTTCGGCATCTCGTTAATAGGTTAGTGCCGGAAAATGCATAAATATGACATAAAGTATGCACAAAACATGTAGATATCATCAATAATGTGGCATGGAACATAAGAAATTATCGATACGTCGGAGACGTATCAGGCCTGGCCGCGCCGCCATGTGAGGAGGGGGCCCACAGCCCCCTCTGGCCTCCTCTCCTTCGCGTACTTCTTCATCCCGAAAACCTAAGCTCCAGAGGATAGTCGCAAAGAGTCACAGCCGCCTCTGCGGGGCGGAAAACACCAGAGAGAAAAGAGCTCTCCGGCAGGCTGAAATTTGCCGGGGAAATTCCCTCCCGGAGGGGGAAATCGACGCCATCGTCACCGTCATCGAGCTGGACATCATCTCCATCACCATCACCATCATCTCCATCATCACCACCGCCGTCTCCACCGCTGCACCTCGTCACCGCTGTAACAATTTGGGTTGGATCTTGATTGTTTGATAGGGGAAACTCTCCCGGTATTGATTTCTACTTGTTATTGATGCTATTGAGTGAAACCATTGAACCAAGGTTTATGTTCAGATTGTTATTCATCATCATATCACCTCTGATCATGTTCCATATGATGTCTCGTGAGTAGTTCATTTAGTTCTTGAGGACATGGGTGAAGTCTAAATGTTAGTAGTGAATTATGGTTGAGTAATATTCAATGTTATGTTATTTAAGTTGTGGTGTTATTCTTCTAGTGGTGTCATGTGAACGTCGACTACATGATACTTCACCTTTATGGGCCTAGGGGAATACATCTTGTACTCGTTTGCCAATTGCGGGGTTGCCGGAGTGACAGAAACCTAAACCCCCGTTGGTATATCGATGCAGGAGGGATAGCAGGATCTCAGAGTTTAAGGCTGTGGTTAGATTTATCTTAATTACTTTCTTGTAGTTGTGGATGCTTGCAAGGGGTATAATCACAAGTATGTATTAGTCCTAGGAAGGGCGGTGCATTAGCATAGGTTCACCCACACAACACTTATCAAAACAATGAAGATTAATCAGTTGTATGAAGTGAAAGCACTAGACTAAATTCCCGTGTGTCCTCAAGAACGTTTGGTCATTATAAGTAAACAAACCGGCTTGTCCTTTATGCTAAAAAGGATTGGGCCACTCGCTGCAATTATTTCTCTCCAACTTTACTTACTCGTACTTTATTCAACTGCTACATCAAAACCCCCTGAATACTTGTCTGTGAGCATTTACAGTGAATCCTTCATCGAAACTGCTTGTCAACACCTTCTGCTCCTTTTTGGGATCGACATTCTTACTTATCGAAAATACTACGATACACCCCCTATACTTGTGGGTCATCAAGACTATTTTCTGGCGCCGTTACCGGGGAGTGAAGCGCTATTGGTAAGTGGAATTGGTAAGGGAAACTTTTACTGTTAGTGCTGATTTTATTTCTCTTTGCTATAATTCATTATGGAGAGATCTTCTCTTGAATTTTTATTTGGAAAATCTACTACTACTGCAAAGGTAGTGGATGAGGCGCCAGGTGAGGAAGAAGTACCATACAAAATACCTATGAAAATTATTGAACGTGTTGTGGATAACCGTTATACAGGGGATGGAACTGTCCATCCTGGAGATCATTTACTGTTCTTACATGAATTATGCGGTTTATTCAAGTGTGAAGGTATTGCTATGGATGAAGTGAGGAAGAAGCTATTCTCTATATCGTTGTCTGGTAAAGCGGCGCATTGGTATAAATTACTGGATGATGGGGATTCTCTTGAATGGAATGATATTGTGCCCCGATTTTATTCTAAGTTCTATCCTCCAAGTGAAATTCACAAGGATCGGAACCGCATATATAATTTTTGGCCTCATGATGGAGAGAGTATTGCCCAAGCGTGGGGGATATTGAAGTCTTTAATGCTCCAATGCCCCATTCATGAGCTTCCTGGTAATATTATCATTGATAATTTCTATGCAAGACTTTCTTTTCAAGACAAGACCTTGCTGGATACTTCTTGTTCTGGATCATTTACACGCAACAAAGACCTTCTTAATCGGATCCAGGAGAATACTGAAGGATGGGAGAACGACAAAGATAGAGAATCATGTATAAATTATGATTATAAATGCATTGAAGCTTTTATGGATACTTGTGACGCCCCAAAACCGGTACCATGAGGATCCCAGCGAACCCGCCGAAATCCGCACGATATCGATTTTAGGAGACGCGCCACCAAGCGCCTCGTACACGCCGAAGCATGCACGCGATGCGGGTGGAATCAATCACGAGAGGTAACATTACAACAGGATTACAATAGAGCCCACAAGATACAGATATATTACAACAACGACTCCAACGAGCCAAGATACAAATAGATACATACAAAGATCCAAATCATACAGAAGATAAAATACATCCGAGTACGGACAAGATACAAATTTGGACTAAGAGTCCTGAAGATAACCAGTGACGTCCACAACCCTGCCCAGGCCAAGTCGGAAGGGTAACCTTGCTAACGTCGTCTTCATCGAACATATCTTCATACCTGCCCGGTTATATCCCGTAGAAGCAGCAATAAGTACGGGTTCGTACTTAACAAGACTTCAAGACGTATAAGCATTCGTCAACCGGTCGTCCTTTGTACTTGAGGCACGCAGGGGACTTAGAGGACGCAAGAGGAACGTCATAGGCAATATGGTGGGGTTAAGCGGCAGCGCGGGCGCACTAAAAACCTATAGAGACACTCTACAACAGTCGTCTATCAGAGAAGGTGAGAGAGCGCATAACTAACAGTTCTATACTCTGCAAACATAACACAACCGATGCGTTCCCCCCTCGCAAGGAAGTACTTACAAAGGCACTCACACGGTTGTCAAGTTTTTAACCATTTATTATTTAAGTTGTTCTATCTTACTATGCAAGTTATTAGTACTGAAACAACATGTGTAAGTTGTCTATGGTCGAGTCATACAGCTCCAAGTCGTCCATAACCGCGGACACGGCTTATCGATAAGATGTACACCCTGCAGGGGTTGCCCAAATGTACCCACACACACCGCTCGATCCACTTACGACAGGTGGATATCACGGCTCGCACTCTCCTTCACGATAACAATGTCCAGGAAGCCACCTAACCAAGTTGAACCCGAATCGAAGTTCGGCCGTATCTCCGAAGCGGACTTAGCTATTGCGAGGACGGCTTCAGAGGGTCAAAACACACACTGGGGCGAATGACCCGCTTCAACATGCGATAAACGCACGTGCCGCACCTATACGTGCATACCAGAAACAAGGGATACAAGGCACCCAGGGGCTTCCCAAAGATAAGTAAGTAACAAGCTGGCATGCACGCAAAAACAAATGGTAAAACATAGAAAACTAGTTGTGGCCACTGGACAAAGCTGTAGATTCCGGCAGTGGTCAAGGGGAGACCCATAAGCATACCCACGTGTGGTTAGAGCGCTCAGTCTCGGAACAGATAACAAGAACTCGGGGTCCTAGATTTTAAGGGAACACAAGTGAGCCGTCATAAAACGATCAGCTGACCCACCGATGCCTCCGCTAACAACTATTAACAAGTAATCATGATTCCCTCAACAGATATAACCATGTAGCATGCGTCATGATTCCCAACAGATAACCGATAATATAGCGGTAACGGTAACGAGATATAAAAGCACTAGCATGCACTACGACTCGCAAGGCAGACCCGATAACCAAACAATAGCTGTAGGTGGTTGGTGGAGGCAATATAGGCTGCTTGAGGTAACAAGTGGAAGGGACACGTGACAAGAACGTAACTCAAGGATAGCATGAGGGAGAAGGCAAAATAAAATAGGTGAGTGACTTCTGCAGGGGCAGGAGTATAGGGGAAATGCTTGCCTGTTAAAGCTTGCCGATGAACGTCCGGAGAACTTTTCGTATCTCACAACACCACTTCGTGATCCTATCCGGAAGAAGCAAATTCTGGACAAACAACGGATGCAAGTCTTACTACTACGGCAAAAGAATCAGCATGATCATGATATGATATGCATGGCATGGCAAACATGATGCGGCGATGCAACTTATATCCAATTTAAACGGAATCGGGATTCCGACAAAACAATTATTAGGTTCAAGTTGTTTATCTACCCCGCAAATTAAATGTTGGTTAGCATGGTATAAGCACGGCATGGGTGCGCTACCCAAATTTAAATGGAACCGGGATAAGAGATAAGCAATCCCGCACAATTCCATATTTAATTAGATGATTCACTATTTACCCGGACCCATGAGATATGTGATGCGATGCAACATGTATGATTGATGCAACAAGATATAGCTGCACATTTATAAAATAGGATAGGGTTGGCTCGGGGTATCACGGTATTGGAACAAGTGGTCGCCGGATTTGATTCGGAGAGGAAGAAGATGAAGCCGAGGTCTCGACCTTCGGTTCCGTGAAGGAGAACTTGTAGTTCCGACTTCGGTGTCGATGGCGAACTAGGGCGACGAGCCTTGGCGAGCATCAATACAACGCGGTGACGAACTTGGCAACCGGCGTCCGGCGTCGGAGAACTTGGAACACAGCAATCAGAACCACTGTGGAGTTGTAGGAGCATCAACCAGGTCTTGTCGTGGGAAGGCCTTGTCGATGCAAAAAAGCACCCGAATGTGAAGATTCTGCTATCAGACACGCACATGAAAACATGGGCATGAGCGGCTGTTGGTGGTCGCTAGCCACGCACACAGGAAGCGAGCAGATGGATACAGCTTGTTGCTGCGATGATGTTTATGCAAAGACCAAACAACTGACACTGGCTGTTTTGGGCGACGCGAACCAACATACTGAAGAAGATGGAAACGTCGGAGATAAACCAGGCAGACGCGCAGAAGCTTGATGTTGTTCTTGACGGTAGGCGAGGTCAACAGCAACGAGGGGCTGCCGGACGTGCACGAGGACATAGCGGCTCCCAGGCTACTGTGGAGGGGGCGCGGTCGAGCGCGAGAAAGGAGGCCGCCACGCTGTGACAAACTCGAGTCGGGGAGGCCGGGTCGAGGTGGCGACGCGCACCCGCAGGTGCTGGCGCGAGGCTGGGAGGACGAGCCGGTCATGGCGACGCACGCGCGGGGCGGAGTTGTCCGGCGAGCTTGGGTGCAGGCGGAGCCACGCGCGGGGCGGCGCCGGGGCTCGGGGAGCAGCTCACGCGCGGGCTCAGGAGCAAGCGCGACGGGAGATGGAGGGATGGCGGCAGGGCAATGCTGCGCTCAGAGGAGGAGGCAGCGGCCGGCGGGAAGGGGAGCTGCGCGCGGGGTGGAGACCACCGTGGTTGGGGACGAGAGAGACGAAAGGGAGAGGAGGTAGCGAGCGGGGTCGCTCGGGCTCGAGCGAGGAGCAGAGAGAGGGGTGGAGGACCTGAACGAAAAAGAGCCCGGCAGCGCGGGGGGTGGAGTGCAAAACTGCCAGGGGAGCTCGGTGGGAGAAGCTAGGGTTTGGCCGGGCGGGCTAGGTGGGCTGCCGGTTGGGCCTTCCCAGGCTTGGCCGGTTGGGAGGTCTGCTCCTTTTTTTTATTTTCAAACTGTTTTGTTTTTGTTTGTTTGTTTGTTTCAAAACCATTTCTAAATACATTTTAGTTGTGAAATTAAACAGAGAAAGGATGGATATAATTTGAAATAAAAGAGGAGAGGAGTTTGAACAACAAAATAGGGTTTAATAAAATAATTTTGGGATTCAAAAATATGCATGATGACATGATGATGTGATGTCTACGAACGCTTCTTTTCCTGTAGACAGTGTTGGGCCTCCAAGAGCAGAGGTTTGTAGAATAGCAGCAAGTTTTCCCTTAAGTGAATCACCCAAGGTTTATCGAACTCAGGGAGGAAGAGGTCAAAGATATCCCTCTCAAGCAACCGTGCAATCATGATACAAGAAGTCTGTTGTGTCCCCAACACACCTAATACACTTGTCAGATGTATAGGTGCACTAGTCCGGCGAAGAGATAGTGAAATACAAGTAATATGGATGAATATGAGTGGTAATAGCAATCTGAAATAAATATGGCAGCGAGTAAACATGCAACAGAACTTGTTGGAAACAGTGTTTCAATGCTCAGAAACAAGGCCTAGGGATCATACTTTCACTAGTGGACACTCTCAACATTGCAATCATAAAGGAATATAAATAAGCACTTCACTATGCTATTCTGAATTACTCTCTGGCAAGATAACGAACTCTAATTCATCATGTAGGCAAACCTTAAAGATGTATTCCCAAGTACTAATAAACACCCCACGCTGTCACTGTGAGCATTCATAGGAGGTACTAACACACCACAATTTCATAGAGACATCCAACTCAAATCATAACTCAGTGAACAAGTATTCTGTGAAATATAGCCTAAGAGACCCACACGGTGCACACACTGTCACCTTTACACACGTGGGACAAGGAGTCTCCGGAGATCACATAAGTAAAATCCACTTGAATAGCATAACGACATCTAGATTACAAAGCTCATCATATGGATCTCAATCATGTAAGGCAGCTCATGAGATCATTGTATTGAAGTACATGGGAGAGAGAGATTAACCACATAGCTACCGGTACCGCCCTTAGCCTCGATGGAGAACTACTCCCTCCTCATGGGAGACAACAGCGGTGATGAAGATGGTGGTGGAGATGGCAGCGGTGTCGATGGAGATGCCTTCCGGGGGCACTTCCCCGTCCCGGCGGCGTGCCGGAACAGAGACTTCTGTCCCCCAGATCTTGGCTTCGCGATGGCGGCGGCTCTGGAAGGTTTCTCGTACCGTGGCTTTTTCGTATCAAAGATTTAGGTCAGGGACCTTTAAATAGGCGAAGAGGCGGAGTCGGAAGGTCGACGAGGCGGCGACACAGTAGGGCCCCCCCTCTGGCCGCGCCAGGGTGGCGTGTGGGGCCCCCAGGGCTCCCCTCTGGTGACTCTCGGGTGTTCTGGAAGCTTCGTGCAATTCTAAGACTCTGGGCGTTGATTTCGTCCAATTCCGAGAATATTTCCTTACTAGGATTTCTGAAACCAAAAACAGCAGAAAACAGGAACTGGCACTTCGGCATCTCGTCAATAGGTTAGTTCCGGAAAACGCATAAAAATGATATAAAGTGTGAACAAAACATGTAGGTATTGTCATAAAACAAGCATGGAACATAAGAAATTATCGATACGTCGGAGACGTATCAGCATCCCCAAGCTTAGTTCCTACTCGTCCTCGAGTAGGTAAACGATAACAAAGATAATTTCTGAAGTGACATGCTACCAACATGATCTTAATCATACTATTGTAAAGCATATGAGATGAATGAAGTGATTCAAAGCAATGATAAAGACAATGATTAAACAACTGAATCATATAGCAAAGACTTTTCATGAATAGTACTTTCAAGACAAGCATCAATAAGTCTTGCATAAGAGTTAACTCATAAAGCAATAAATTCAAAGTAAAGGCATTGAAGCAACACAAAGGAAGATTAAGTTTCAGCGGTTGCTTTCAACTTGTAACATGTATATCTCATGGATAGTTGTCAATACAGAGTAATATGATGAATGCAAATATGCAAGTATGTAAGAATCAATGCACAGTTAACACAAGTATTTGCTTCTTGAGATGGAAGGAAGTAGGTAAACTGACTCAACATAAAAGTAGAAGAAAGGCCCTTCACAGAGGGAAGCATTGATTGCTATATTTGTGCTAGAGCTTTCATTTTGAAAACATAGAGAGAGCATAAAAGTAAAGTTTTGAGAGGTGTTTGTTGTTGTCAACGAATGGTAGTGGGCACTCTAACCCCCTTGCCAGACAAACCTTCAAAGAGCGGCTCCCATGAAACATTTTTATTTTTAGGTGGCACTCCTTCCAACCTTGCTTTCACAAACCATGGCTAACCGAATCCTCGGGTGCCAGCCAACAATCTCATACCATGAAGGAGTGCCTTTTTATTTTAGTTTTATTTAGATGACACTCCTCCCCACCTTTGCTTTCTCAAGCCATGGCTAACCGAACCCTCGGGTGCCATCCAACAATCACATACCATGGAGGAGTGTCTATTTTTTTGTAAAATTATGAGAGTTAATTAATTTGGGACTGGGAATCCCATTGCCAGCTCTTTTTGCAAAATTATTGGATAAGCGGATGAAGCCACTAGTCCATTGGTGAAAGTTGCCCAACAAGATTGAAAGATAAACACCACATACTTCCTCATGAGCTATAAAACATTGACACAAATCAGAGATGATAAATTTTGAATTGTTTAAAGGTAGCACTCAAGCAATTTACTTTGGAATGGCAGGAAATACCATGTAGTAGGTAGGTACGATGGACACAAATGGCATAGTGTTTGGCTCAAGGATTTGGATGCACGAGAAGTATTCCCTCTCAATACAAGGCTTAGGCTAGCAAGGTTGTTTGAAGCAAACACAAGTATGAACTAGTACAGCAAAACTCACATAAAAACATATTGCAAGCATTATAAGACTCTACACTGTCTTCCTTGTTGTTCAAACCCTTACTAGAAAATATCTAGACCTTAGAGAGACCAATCATGCAAACCAAATTTTAGCAAGCTCTATGTATTTCTTCACTAATGGGTGCAAAGTATATGATGCAAGAGCTTAAACATGAGCACAACAATTGCCAAGTATCAAATTATTCAAGACATTCTACCAATTACTACATGTAGCATTTCCCGTTTCCAACCATATAACAATTTAACGAAGCAGTTTAACCTTCGCCATGAACATTAAAAGTAAAGCTAAGAACACATGTGTTCATATGAACCAGCGGAGCATGTCTCTCTCCCACACAATGAATGCTAGGATCCATTTTATTCAAACAAAAACAAAAACAAAAACAAACAGACGCTCCAAGTAAAGCACATAAGATGTGACCGAATAAAAATATAGTTTCAAGGGAGGAACCTGATAATTTGTCGATGAAGAAGGGGATGCCTTGGGCATCCCCAAGCTTAGATGCTTGAGTCTTCTTGAAATATGCAGGGATGAACCACCGGGGCATCCCCAAGCCTAGAGCTTTCACTCTCCTTGATCATATTGTATCATCCTCCTCTCTTGACCCTTGAAAACTTCCTCCACACCAAACTCAAAACAAACTCATTAGAGGGTTAGTGCATAATCAAAAACTCACATGTTCAGAGGTGACACAATTATTATTAACACTTCTGGACATTGCACAAAGCTACTGGAAGTCAATGGAACAAAGAAATCCATCCAACACAGCAAAAGAGGCAATGCAAAATAAAAGGCAGAATCTGTGAAAACAAAACAGTCCGTAAAGACGAATTTCTAAGAGGCACCAGACTTGCTCAAATGAAAATGCTAAAATTGAATGAAAGTTGCGTACATATCTGAGGATCACTCACGTAAATTGGCATAATTTTCTGAGTTACCTACAGAGAATTAGGCCCAGATTCGTGACAGCAAGAAATCTGTCTCTGCGCAGTAATCCAAATCTAGTATGAACCTTAGTATCAAAGACTTTACTTGGCACAACAATGCTAAGATAAGGAGAGGTTGCTACAGTAGTAACAACTTCCAAGACTCAAGTATAAAATAAAATTACTGTAGCAAAATAAACACATGGGTTATCTCCCAAGAAGTTCTTTCTTTATAGCCATTAAGATGGGCTCAGCAGTTTTAATGATGCACTCGCAAGAAATAGTAGTTGAAGCAAAAGAGAGCATCAAGAGGCAAATTCAAAACACATTTAAGTCTAACATGCTTCCTATGAAAAGGAATCTTGTAAATAAACAAGTTCATGAAGAGCAAACTAACAAGCATAGGAAGGTAGAACAAGTGTAGCTTCAAAAATTTCAGCACATAGAGAGGTGTTTTAGTAACATGAAAATTTCTACAACCATATTTTCCTCTCTCATAATAACTTTCAGTAGCACCATGAGCAAACTCAACAATATAACTATCACATAAAGCATTCCTATCATGAGTCTCATGCATAAAATTATTACTCTCTACATAAGCATAATCAATTTTATTAGTTGTAGTGGGAGCAAATTCAACAAAGTAGCTATCATTATTATTCTCATCATCAAATATAGGAGGCATATTGTAATCATAATCAAATTTATCCTCCATAACAGGCGGCACCAAAAGACTACTATCATTATAATCATCATAAATAGGAGGCAAGGTATCATCAAAGAAAATTTTCTCCTCAATGCTTGGGGGACTAAAAAGATCATGCTCATCAAAACCAGCTTCCCCAAGCTTAGAATTTTCCATATCATTAGCAACAATAGTGTTCAAAGTGTTCATACTAATATGTTCCATGGGTTTTTAAATTTTCGAATCAAACCATCCATGTCTTAACTCAGGAAATAGAATAAAAAGCTCCATGTTGCTTTCCATTATGCCAAACTAGTGTAAAACAAGAAACAAAAAGATGCAATTGCAGGATCTAAAGGAAATAGCTTCGAGTACTTACAACGGCATCGGAAAATAGCTTAGTAGCCGAGATCCGAAGTGTGAGTACCTTTTACCTTTCCTCCCCGGCAACGGTGCCAGAAAATAGCTTGATGTCTACGCACGCTTCTTTTCCTGTAGACAGTATTGGGCCTCCAAGAGCAGAGGTTTGTAGAATAGCAGCAAGTTTTCCCTTAAGTGAATCACCCAAGGTTTATCGAACTCAGGGAGGAAGAGGTCAAAGATATCCCTCTCAAGCAACCCTGCAATCATGATACAAGAAGTCTCTTGTGTCCCCAACACACCTAATACACTTGTCAGATGTATAGGTGCACTAGTTCGGCGAAGAGATAGTGAAATACAAGTAATATGGATGAATATGAGTGGTAATAGCAATCTGAAATAAATATGGCAGCGAGTAAACATGCAACAGAACTTGTTGGAAACGGTGTTTCAATGCTCAGAAACAAGGCCTAGGGATCATACTTTCACTAGTGGACACTCTCAACATTGCAATCATAAAGGAATATAAATAAGCACTTCACTATGCTGTTCTGAATTACTCTCTGGCAAGATAACGAACTCTAATTCATCATGTAGGCAAACCTTAAAGATGTATTCCCAAGTACTAATAAACACCCCACGCTGTCACTGTGAGCATTCATAGGAGGTACTAACACACCACAATTTCATAGAGACATCCAACTCAAATCATAACTCAGTGAACAAGTATTCTGTGAAATATAGCCTAAGAGACCCACACGGTGCACACACTGTCACCTTTACACACGTGGGACAAGGAGTCTCCGGAGATCACATAAGTAAAATCCACTTGAATAGCATAACGACATCTAGATTACAAAGCTCATCATATGGATCTCAATCATGTAAGGCAGCTCATGAGATCATTGTATTGAAGTACATGGGAGAGAGAGATTAACCACATAGCTACCGGTACAGCCCTTAGCCTCGATGGAGAACTACTCCCTCCTCATGGGAGACAGCAGCGGTGATGAAGATGGCGGTGGAGATGGCAGCGGTGTCGATGGAGATGCCTTCCGGGGGCACTTCCCCGTCCCGGCGGCGTGCCGAAACAGAGACTCCTGTCCCCCAGATCTTGGCTTCGCGATGGCGGCGGCTCTGGAAGGTTTCTCGTACCGTGGCTTTTT
Source organism: Lolium perenne (assembly GCF_019359855.2). Taxonomy (NCBI): domain Eukaryota; kingdom Viridiplantae; phylum Streptophyta; class Magnoliopsida; order Poales; family Poaceae; genus Lolium; species Lolium perenne. Next base: position 192,081,014 of record NC_067250.2, on the reverse strand, counting down.
CGTATCGAAGATTTAGGTCAGGGACCTTTAAATAGGCGAAGAGGCGGAGTCGGAAGGTCGACGAGGCGGCGACACAGTAGGCCCCCCCCCTCTGGCCGCGCCAGGGTGGCGTGTGGGGCCCCCAGGGCTCCCCTCTGGTGACTCTCGGGTGTCTGGAAGCTTCGTGCAATTCTAAGACTCTGGGCGTTGATTTCGTCCAATTCCGAGAATATTTCCTTACTAGGATTTCTGAAACCAAAAACAACAGAAAACAGGAACTGGCACTTCGGCATCTCGTCAATAGGTTAGTTCCGGAAAACGCATAAAAATGATATAAAGTGTGAACAAAACATGTAGGTATTGTCATAAAACAAGCATGGAACATAAGAAATTATCGATACGTCGGAGACGTATCATGATGCACAAATTAAAAACAACAAACAATTCTAATTAGGGGTGCTACCCTGGGCCGTTACAATCGACACCACTAACACGGAATCTCGCCCCGAGATTCCACGTCAACCTAAGGGGGAGTTGGTTAAACTATCGAGTCTTCAGGCGACGTGTCGATCTCCTCGACACCACTAACAAGGGTTTTGCTCCATGTAGAACGGTCGACACTACTAACAAGAAGTCGTTGCCCCGTTGTTGATGATGCACTTCTGTTGAGATCCTCCGAAGATCGGACCTAATAGGTGAGGGGCAAAGATCGTCCAACCCACGTCGAAACCTAAGATTCGGAGAAACTCGGATAAGAGAGAAGACTCAAAACTCGCATAGGTAAGAGGAGAAAGAATAGAGGTAAGGAGAAAAATCAGAGCTAATCAGAACTATCCAACGAATTTTAGAAAATAGTTTTGACACTCTAAACTCAACGACCGTTGGCAAGGTTATCCTAAAGGCTGGACTAGTGGGGTACCGTCAACCTGATGCTCTGATACCAACTTGTGACGCCCCAAAACCGGTACCATGAGGATCCCAGCGAACCCGCCGAAATCCGCACGATATCGATTTTAGGAGACGCACCACCAAGCGCCTCGTACACGCCGAAGCATGCACGCGATGCGGGTGGAATCAATCACGAGAGGTAACATTACAACATGATTACAATAGAGCCAACAAGATACAGATATATTACAACAACGACTCCAACGAGCCAAGATACAAATAGATACATACAAAGATCCAAATCATACAGAAGATCAAATACATCCGAGTACGGATAAGATACAAATTTGGACTAAGAGTCCTCAAGATAACCAGTGGCGTCCACAACCCTGCCCAGGCCATGCCGGAAGGGTAACCTTGCTAACGTCGTCTTCATCGAACATATCTTCATACCTGCCCGGTTATATCCCGTAGAAGCAGCAATAAGTACGAGTTCGTACTTAACAAGACTTCAAGACGTATAAGCATTCGTCAACCAGTCGTCCTTTGTACTTGAGGCACGCAGGGGACTTAGAGGACGCAAGAGGAACGTCATAGGCAATATGGTGGGGTTAAGCAGCAGCGCGCAAGCACTAAAAACCTATAGAGACACTCTACAACAGTCGTCTATCAGAGAAGGTGAGAGAGCGCATAACTAACAGTTCTATACTTTGCAAACATAACACAGCCGATGCGTTCCCCCCTCGCAAGGAAGTACTTACAAAGGCACTCACACGGTTGTCAAGTTTTTAACCATTTATTATTTAAGTTGTTCTATCTTACTATGCAAGTTATTAGTACTGAAACAACATGTGTAAGTTGTCTATGGTCGAGTCATACAGCTCCAAGTCGTCCATAACCGCGGACACGGCTTATCGATAAGATGTACACCCTGCAGGGGTTGCCCAAATGTACCCACACGCACCGCTCGATCCACTTACGACAGGTGGATATCACGGCTCGCACTCTCCTTCACGACAACAATGTCCAGGAAGCCACCTAACCAAGTTGAACCCGAATCGAAGTTCGGCCGTATCTCCGAAGCGGACTTAGCTATTGCGAGGACGGCTTCAGAGGGTCAAAACACACACTGGGGCGAATGACCCGCTTCAGCATGCGATAAACGCACGTGCCGCACCTATACGTGCATACCAGAAACAAGGGATACAATGCACCCAGGGGCTTCCCAAAGATAAGTAAGTAACAAGCTGGCATGCACGCAAAAACAAATGGTAAAACATAGAAAACTAGTTGTGGCCACTGGACAAAGCTGTAGATTCCGGCAGTGGTCAAGGGGAGACCCATAAGCATGCCCACGTGTGGTTAGAGCGCTCAGTCTCGGAACATATAACAAGAACTCGGGGTCCTAGATTTTAAGGAAACACAAGTGAGCCGTCATAAAACGATCAGCTGACCCACCGATGCCTCCGCTAACAACTATTAACAAGTAATCATGATTCCCTCAACAGATATAACCATGTAGCATGCATCATGATTCCCAAAAGATAACCGATAATATAGCGGTAACGGTAACGAGATATAAAAGCACTAGCATGCACTACGACTCGCAAGGCAGACCCGATAACCAAACAATAGCTGTAGGTGGTTGGTGGAGGCAATATAGGCTGCTTGAGGTAACAAGTGGAAGGGACACGTGACAAGAACGCAACTCAAGGATAGCATGAGGGAGAAGGCAAAATAAAATAGGTGAGCGACTTCTGCAGGGGCAGGAGTATAGGGGAAATGCTTGCCTGTTAAAGCTTGCCGATGAACATCCGGGGAACTTGTCGTATCTCACAACACCACTTCGTGATCCTATCCGGAAGAAGCAAATGCTGGACAAACAACGGATGCAAGTCTTACTACTACGGCAAAAGAATCAGCATGATCATGATATGATATGCATGGCATGGCAAACATGATGCGGCGATGCAACTTATATCCAATTTAAACGGAATCGGGATTCCGACAAAACAATTATTAGGTTCAAGTTGTTTATCTACCCCGCAAATTAAATGTTGGTTAGCATGGTATAAGCATGGCATGGGTGCGCTACCCAAATTTAAATGGAACCGGGATAAGAGATAAGCAATCCCGCACAATTCCATATTTAATTAGATGATTCACTATTTACCCGGACCCATGAGATATGTGATGCGATGCAACATGTATGATTGATGCAACAAGATATAGCTGCACATTTATAAAATAGGATAGGGTTGGCCCGGGGTCTCACGGTATTGGAACAAGTGGTTGCCGGATTCGGTTCGGAGAGGAAGAAGATGAAGCCGAGGTCTCGGCCTTCGGTTCCGTGAAGGAGAACTTGTAGTTCCGACTTTGGTGTCGATGGAGAACTAGGGCGACGAGCCTTGTCGAGCATCAATACAACGCGGTGACGAACTTGGCAACCGGTGTCCAGCGTCGGAGAACTTGGAACACAGCAATCAGAACCACTGTGGAGTTGTAGGAGCATCAACCAGGTCTTGTCGTGGGAAGGCCTTGTCGATGCGAAAAAGCACCCGAATGTGAAGATTCTGCTATCAGACACGCACAGGAAAACATGGGCATGAGCGACTGTTGGTGGTCGCTAGCCACGCACACAGGAAGCGAGCGGATGGATAGGGCTTGTTGCTGCGATGATGTTTATGCAAAGACCAAACAACTGACACTGGCTGTTTTGGGCGACGCGAACCAACATACTGAAGAAGACGGAAACGTCGGAGATAAATCAGGCGGACGCGCAGAAGCTTGATGTTGTCCTTGACGGTAGGCGAGGTCAACAACAACGAGGGGCTGCCGGACATGCACGAGGACATAGCGGCTCCCAGGCTACTGTGGAGGCGGCGCGGTCGCGCGTGAGAAAGGAGGCCGCCACGCTGTGACGAACTCGAGTCGGGGAGGCCGGGTCGAGGTGGCGACGCGCACCCGCAGCTACTGGCGCGAGGCTTGGAGGACGAGGCGGTCATGGAGACACACGCGCGGGGCGGCGTTGTCCGGCGAGCTTGGGTGCAGGCGGAGCCACGCGTGGGGCGGCGCCGGGGCTCGGGGAGCAGCTCACGCGCGGGCTCAGGAGCAAGCGCGACGGGAGATGGAGGGATGGCGGCAGGGCGATGCTGCGCTCAGAGGAGGAGGCGGCGGCCGGCGGGAAGGGGAGCTGCGCGCGGGGTGGAGACCACCGTGGTTGGGGACGAGAGAGACGAAAGGGAGAGGAGGTAGCGAGCGGGGTCGCTCGGGCTCGAGCGAGGAGCAGAGAGAGGGGTGGAGGACCTGAACGAAAAAGAGCCCGTCGGCGCGGGAGGTGGAGTGCAAAACTACCAGGGGAGCTCGGTGGGAGAAGCTAGGTTTGGCCGGGCGGGCTAGGTGGGCTGCCGGTTGGGCCTTCCCAGGCTTGGCCGGTTGGGAGGTCTGCTCCTTTTTTATTTATTTTAAAACTATTTTGTTTTTGTTTGTTTGTTTGTTTCAAAACCATTTCTAAATACATTTTAGTTGTGAAATTAAACAGAGAAAGGATGGATATAATTTGAAATAAAAGAGGAGAGGAGTTTGAACAACAAAATAGGGTTTAATAAAATAATTTTGGGATTCAAAAATATGCATGATGACATGATGATGCACAAATTAAAAACAACAAACAATTCTAATTAGGGATGCTACCGTGGGCCGTTACAATACTGATAAATTTCGTAATATGAGTGCTACTTATGGTCTTGATTCTCAAGTTACTGCAAATCTTTATAAAGCTTTTGCCTCTCATTATGAATTGCCTAAGAAGAACTTTGATAAGTATCATGAACCATATAAAGATAAAATTGATTCATCTATAAATAAATGTGTTGAAATTGAAACTGCTGATCATGTTATTCCTGAAGCCTATATTGAAAAAACTCCTTTCCCTGCTAAAATGAAGGAGTATTCTGTTATAAATAGTGTTGTTAATAAAAGTGAAAAGAAACCTGTAGAACCTGAAGAGCAAATAAAAGTTGAACCTGCTATCGCAATAGTTAAAGATCTTGTGACTGAAAATATGGAAGATTGTCATATTATTTTCTGTGAAGATGCTTCTAATATTGTTTCACATCCTAATAAGTCTATAAAAACGAGTGTTCCTATGCCATCTGTTAGAATTGGTGATCATTGCTATTATGGTTTATGCGATATTGGTGCAAGTATTAGTGCTATTCCTTATGAGCTCTACACGGAGATTATGCACGAAATTGGTTCTTGTGAACTTGAAGATATTGATGTGGTTATTCGGCTGGCTAATAGAGAAACTGTCTCTCCAATTGGTATTGTTCGAGATGTGGAAGTTCTATGTGGTAAGATTAAATACCCTGCTGACTTCTTGGTACTTGGTTCCGCTGCTAGTAAGTATTGTCCTATCATTTTTGGTAGACCTTTTCTAAATACTTGTGGAGCTGTTATAGATTGCAAGAAAGAGAAAATTTTGACTAAATTTGCTGGTGAATCTTATGAGTTTAACTTCTCTAAATTTGCCAAAACTCCTTATAAAGCTGATTCGCCTAATAATGATTTTAGAGTTGAACAGTGTGCATCTATTGCTCTTGCTCCTAATAATCCTTTGCACCAACATTTGGAGAATAGTGAGAGTGAAGTTTTTAGGGAAGAAAGAAATGAGCTTGATGAAATTTTCCTTCGTCAACCTATTCTTAAGCATGATTTACCGGTAGAAGATCTAGGTACAACACTGCCACCAAAAGAAGATCCTGTTTTTGATTTAAAACCATTGCCTGATAATCTTAAATATGCTCATATTGATGATAAGAAAATATATCCTGTTATTATTAGTTCTAAGCTTTCAGAGATTGAAGAAGAAAGGTTATTGGAAATATTGAAGAAACACCGAGGAGCTATTGGCTACACTCTTGATGACTTGAAGGGGATTTCTCCCTCTATTTGCCAACATGCCATTAATATGGAAGATGATGCAAAGCCTGTTGTTGAACATCAGCGTCGTCTAATTCCTAAGATGAAGGATGTGGTAAGAAATGAGGTATTAAAACTTCTTGAAGCTGGTATTATATATCCTATTGCTGATAGTAGATGGGTTAGTCCTGTGCATTGTGTTCCTAAGAAAGGAGGAATGACTGTTGTGCCTAATGATAACGATGAGCTCATACCTCAAAGAGTAGTTGTAGGGTATAGAATGTGCATTGATTATCGAAAAGTTAATAAGGTTACTAAGAAAGATCATTACCCTTTGCCTTTTATTGATCAAATGTTAGAAAGGTTATCTAAAAATACTCATTTTTTCTTTCTTGATGGTTATTCTGGGTTTTCACAAATTGCTGTTAAAACTAAGGATCAAGAGAAAACCACTTTCACTTGTCCCTATGGAACTTATGCTTATAGACGCATGCCTTTTGGTTTATGTAATGCTCCTGCTACTTTTCAAAGATGCATGTCTGCTATTTTTCATGGCTTTTGCGAGAATATTGTGGAGGTATTCATGGATGATTTTTCTGTTTATGGGAATTCTTTTGATAATTGCTTGCGGAACCTCGATAAAGTTTTGCAGGGATGTGAAGAAACTAACCTTGTTCTTAATTGGGAGAAATGCCACTTTATGGTTAATGAAGGAATTGTATTGGGACATAAAATTTCCGAGAGAGGTATTGAAGTTGATAGAGCTAAAGTTGAAGCAATTGAGAAGATGCCCTATCCCAGGGATGTTAAAGGTATTCGTAGTGTTCTTGGTCATGATGGGTTTTATAGGAGATTCATTAAAGATTTCTCCAAGATATCAAAACCTCTTACTAATCTTCTTCAAAAAGATGTACCTTTTGTTTTTGATGATGATTGTAAGGAAGCTTTTGAAACTCTAAAGAAAGCCTTAACAACTGCTCCTATAGTTGAACCTCCTGATTGGAACTTACCATTTGAAATTATGTGTGATGCTAGTGATTTTGCTGTAGGCGCTGTTCTTGGACAGCGAGTAGATAAAAAATTGAATGTTATTCATTATGCTAGTAAAACTCTTGATGCTGCTCAAAGAAATTATGCTACTACTGAAAAAAAATTGTTAGATGTAGTCTTTGCTTGTGATAAGTTTAGATCTTATATTGTCGATTCAAAAGTTACAATTCATACTGATCATGCTGCAATTAGATACCTTATGCAAAAGAAAGATGCTAAGCCAAGGCTTATTAGATGGGTGCTTCTGTTGCAAGAATTTGATTTGCATATTATAGATAGGAAAGGTGCTGATAATCCTGTTGCTGATAATTTGTCTAGATTGGAAAATATTGCTTATGACCCTGTTCCTGTTAATGATAGTTTTCCAAATGAACAATTGGCTGTAATAAAGGTGAGCTCGTGAGATAGCCCTTGGTATGCTGATTATGCTAACTTTATTGTTTCCAAGTACTTGCCTCCAACCTTTTCAGCTCAGCAAAGGAGGAAATTCTTTTATGACTTGAGGCATTATTTTTGGAATGACCCACACTTATATAAAGAAGGAGTGGATGGTATTCTGCGAAGATGTGTTCCCGAATATGAACAACAAGAGATATTGAGTAAATGTCATGGTAGTGCTTATGGAGGACATCACGCCGGAGATAGAACCGCGCAAAAGGTTCTACAATCAGGTTTTTATTGGCCAACTCTCTTGAAGGATGCAACGAAGTTTATTTTATCTTGTGATGAATGTCAAAGGGTTGGTAATATCTCTAGACGCAATGAAATGCCTATGAATTATACTCTTGTTATTGAACCATTCGATTGTTGGGGATTTGACTTCATGGGACCTTTCCCCTCTTCAGAAGGTAACACTCATATACTTGTTGCTGTTGATTATGTTACTAAATGGGTGGAAGCCATACCCACAAAAAGTGCTGATGGTGAGACCTCTTTAAGAATGCTTTTAGATATTATTTTTCCTAGATTTAGAGTTCCTAGATATATTATGACTGATGGAGGTTCTCATTTTATTCATGGTGGTTTTAGAAAAACTCTTGCTAAATATGGTATTAATCATAGAATTGCTTCTGCTTATCATCCTCAAACTAGTGGGCAAGTAGAATTATCAAATAGAGAGATCAAATCTATCTTGCAAAAGACCGTTAATAAATCTAGAAAGAAGTGGGCTAGTAAATTGAAGGAAGCACTATGGGCTTATAGAACAGCTTATAAAAATCCCATGGGTATGTCACCTTATAAAATGGTTTATGGAAAAGCTTGTCATTTACCTTTAGAACTAGAGCACAAAGCTTATTGGGCTGTAAGAGAACTAAATAAAGATCCTAAACTTGCCGGTAAGAAGAGATTGCTACAATTGAGTTCTCTAGATGAATGGAGAAGTGAAGCTTATGAGAATGCTAAACTCTTTAAAGAGAAAGTTAAGAAATGGCACGATAGAAGAATTATCAAAAGAGAATTTAATATTGGGGATAAAGTCCTATTGTATCGGTCTCGTCTCAGATTCTTTGTAGGGAAATTACTCTCAAAATGGGAAGGACCATATGTCGTTGAGGAGGTATATCGTTCAGGAGCGATTAAAATTAGTTCTCTCCAAGGCGATGCCACACAAGTGGTGAATGGACAAAGACTCAAGCATTATATCTCAGGTGATTCTTATAATGAAGATGTTGATGTTATTCGAGTGGAAACTCCGGAAGCTTTCATCAAAGGTCAAATTGACAGTCTGGCAGAATTCGACTTTGAATAGGTAACAGTACTGGTAATAAAAAGTTCGCTATTTACTTTCCGAACAATGTTTTTGCTGTTTTTGAAAAATATGAAAAATTACGAGATCGAAACGGAGTGGAGGAGACGCACGAGGGCGTGCCCTCATAGGCCGGCGCGGGCCCCAGCCTGGCCGCGCCTCCATATGAGGAGGCCACCTCGTTGCCCCTCTCCGACTCTGGTTCGACCTGGTACTTTCCTTTTGTCGTAGAAATTCCTGCTATATAATCCCCCGGACCCCTGGAGGTCCGTATATCATTTTCTCGACGTGTTTTGTTTCGAGCTATTTTCTGCCAGGATCCGTCTTTGATCTAGAAGCACCATGGCCTCCAACAACAAGGGCAAGGGGCTTTTAGAGGAAGAAGTGAAGAGGGTGTCGTCAAAGCAAGAGCAACAAGCTGTTGGGAGTAAGCAAATCTTGGTGGGATCTGTTGACACTCGACGTTCTTTCTCTCATAACATGCAGGGACCCTTACCACCTGCTCCTAGCCTCGACTCTTTCCCTGTGTTGGAAGAAGCTCTACGGGTTACCGATGAGTTTTGTGATCAATACCGTGCTCTAAGAAGAGAAGTGGAGATACTTCAGGAGGAGAATTATCGACTTTGAAGAATGCTAGAGCGGTTCCTCACCCCCATCAAGGTTGTCCCATCATCACCACCACCGCCGAAGGAGTAATTCATCATCGGTATTGGCATCCCCTTGGTTTGTTCCAAGCTTGGGGGAGTGCCGCGGTATCACATCATCACTATCTTTTACTTTTTACTATCAAGGAGTGTCATATCATGAGTAGGGAAGTTATCATATAAGATGGGTTGCAGTATGGAAGTATCTCTCCTTAGTTGGTTGTCTATGTATCCCTTGGTGTGAGTTATCTTTATGGAATATTAATGAGAAGTCTTATCATTTACATATTGCACATCTTATTTTAGTTTGCAATCTCTATTATATGATTGATCTTGTTATTAGTATCGGTATCACTTTGGGAGCATTGAGTAAATCTATTTGGTTTTGGCAAATTTAGCATTGGTCAATAGCAACAACACTTTGAGGTTTAAGTAGAAAAGAGAAATATATGTAGATATGTTGTTTCATTGTCTTTCTTTCTTGTTAGCTCTTAAGCTTATTATTCTGAAGTTAAAATTGTTTGTGCTTACAAGGAAGATGCATGATTGTTTCTATCACATGTATATTTGTTTGTTTCCCTCAACTCTTATGCTTGCTAATTAACCTTGCTAGCCAAAAACCTGTACTGAGAGGGAATGCTTCTCGTGCATCCAAACCTTAACCCAAACCTATGCCATTTGTGTCCACCATAACTACCTACTACATGGTATTTTCTGCCATTCCAAGTAAATACTTCGTGTGCTACCTTTAAACAATTCAAAATTTACTATCTCTTATTTGTGTCAATGTTTTATAGCTCATGAGGAAGTATGTGGTGTTTTATCTTTCAATCTTGTTGGGCAACTTCCACCAATGGACTAGTGGCTTCATCCACTTATCCAATAATTTTGCAAAAAGAGCTGGCAATAGGGTTCCCAGCCCCGATTAATTAATTTTCATAATTTTACAAATAGACACTCCTCCATGGTATGTGATTGTTGGAAGGCACCCGAGGATTCGGTTAGCCATGGCTTGAGAAAGCAAAGGAGGGGAGGAGTGTCATCTAAATAAAACTAAAATAAAAAGGCACTCCTTCATGGTATGAGATTGTTGGCAGGCACCTGAGGATTCGGTTAGCCATGGTTTGTGAAAGCAAAGGTTGGAAGGAGTGCCACCTAAAAATAAAACTTTATGGGAGCCGCTCTTCGAGAGTTTTTCTGGCAATGGGGTTATAGAACCCGCTACCAGTCGTTGACAACAACAAACACCTCTCAAAATATTACTTTTATTCTCTTTATATGATTTCGAAACTGAAAAAGCTCTAGCACATGATTTAATCCCTGCTTCCCTCTGCGAAGGGCCGGTCTTTTACTTTATATTGAGTCAGTAAACCTATTTCCCTCCATCTTAAGCAAGCATTTGAGTTGTTGTGATCAAACCATCTATATTGTGATTTACTTCATCATGTCCTTTACTCTTCCTTGTTTAGTACAAGTTTTATCCGAATGAATATAGCTTTGAAAGTTATCAATGATTATGAGAGATTATTATGATTGAGTATGCAAGTTGTGCCATATAAACTTTAACATGAGAGCGCTGCTCGATAGATAAGTATAACCTGTTAATTGTTCTCTGACCAAGAACGAAGTTTGCCATCACCAATTATGATTTCTTATGCACCTTTATTCGTGATTACCTTATACTTGTTTCAAGTTGAATTATATGAGGAAGTTGTTCACTAGAATGTCTTGTGTGAATAAATATGATGCTTCTTGTCCGTATTTTATTTATCGACTCTTCACTCCATAAACATGTGGTCCTGTTTACCGAGTTCAGTTTCGCTTAGGGACAAACGAAGTCTAGGAGTTGATACGTCCATTTTGCATCACTATTTTGTATCATAATTTGCTGTTATTCATTGATATATTTCATATTTAGAGGTGATACTTATGTTATTTCATCTATTTCGCATGTTTCATGATTATTGGAGGATCGCGCACCGGAGTCAGGATTCTGCTGGAAAAAGCGCCGTCAGAATGCAATATTTCGGAAGATCAACAATTGACGGAAATTATATGAAAAATCCTATTTTTCCAGAAGACGAAGGGAGCCGGAAGGGGGAGCCGAGGAGGGCCGCCATGGGCCCACCTCATAGGCCGGCGCGGGCCAAGGCCTGGCCGCGCCGCCATGTGAGGAGGGGGCCCACAGCCCCCTCTGGCCTCCTCTCCTTCGCGTACTTCTTCGTCCCGAAAACCTAAGCTCCAGAGGATAGTCGTGAAGAGTCACAGCCGCCTCTGCGGGGCGGAAAACACCAGAGAGAAAAGAGCTCTCCGGCAGGCTGAAATCTGCCGGGGAAATTCCCTCCCGGAGGGGGAAATCGACGCCATCGTCACCGTCATCGAGCTGGACATCATCTCCATCACCATCACCATCATCTCCATCATCACCACCGCCGTCTCCACCGCTGCACCTCGTCACCGCTGTAACAATTTGGGTTGGATCTTGATTGTTTGATAGGGGAAACTCTCCCGGTATTGATTTCTACTTGTTATTGATGCTATTGAGTGAAACCATTGAACCAAGGTTTATGTTCAGATTGTTATTCATCATCATATCACCTCTGATCATGTTCCATATGATGTCTCGTGAGTAGTTCATTTAGTTCTTGAGGACATGGGTGAAGTCTAAATGTTAGTAGTGAATTATGGTTGAGTAATATTCAATGTTATGATATTTAAGTTGTGGTGTTATTCTTCTAGTGGTGTCATGTGAACGTCGACTACATGATACTTCGCCTTTATGGGCCTAGGGGAATATATCTTGTACTCGTTTGCCAATTGCGGGGTTGCCGGAGTGACAGAAACCTAAACCCCCATTGGTATATCGATGCAGGAGGGATAGCAGGATCTCAGAGTTTAAGGCTGTGGTTAGATTTATCTTAATTACTTTCTTGTAGTTGCGGATGCTTGCAAGGGGTATAATCACAAGTATGTATTAGTCCTAGGAAGGGCGGTGCATTAGCATAGGTTCACCCACACAACACTTATCAAAACAATGAAGATTAATCAACTGTATGAAGTGAAAGCACTAGACTAAATTCCCGTGTGTCCTCAAGAACGTTTGGTCATTATAAGTAAACAAACCGGCTTGTCCTTTGTGCTAAAAAGGATTGGGCCACTCGCTGCAATTATTTCTCTCGAACTTTACTTACTCGTACTTTATTCAACTGCTACATCAAAAACCCCTGAATACTTGTCTGTGAGCATTTACAGTAAATCCTTCATCAAACTGCTTGTCAACACCTTCTGCTCCTCGTTGGGATCGACATTCTTACTTATCGAAAATACTATGATACACCCCCTATACTTGTGGGTCATCAACGGTAAATCAAGAATAGTTTCTCCATTTTATTGTTACTTTATTTGTAGTTGAATAGATGTTCATATGTTATGGCAAGGAATACCATATTATGATCTTTTATAAGATCAAGTAGTTGATCCTCGAGTAATGTGTTATTGGGTTAGTTTTAGTCCCATTTGATTTAACCCTTTAGATCAAATCATCAATACCCAAAACAAGTTTTAGCAAAGGTCACATTGAGGTTTATAGCGCTTGACTTGATGAGCTACTTCAATTCCATCAGGTCAAGTGAAACTTCAATTACCGTGATATGTTTTATTTGAAAGCGCGAAATTTTTCCGGATTTTCTATGCATGAATGCAATGCACACATCTGTTTCCTCTATTTCTGTAACCCCAAATCCTGAGATGTTACAATGCGACAAATTCAGTTGATCAGATTTAGAGCGAGCTTCCAGTAATTAGCAGAGATATGGGTTTAGTATTTCCTGTATTCTTTACTCACCCTTGTTTGTTGTTGGTTCTTATTTGGATTTCAGGTACTCGACGTAGGGACATGCATGGGAGGGAGTAGCTCACCATCACTTGGAAACACAAATAGACACAACATATTATAGACATTTTTGCTACATAATTCTCGGTTCATCATTAGTTCTTTTGTCATAGTACTTGGATTTAAAGCTTGCGAGGAGTTGTTTTTCATTATATGGATCACATTGATATCTACTTATGCTATCAGGATTGGATACACATTATTCTGTGCTTTGCATGTCATGGATGTTCTCTAAACAAAGGAGATGCTGCCGGATTTTAGAATGGTTGTTGTTTTCTTTAATAGTTAGTGAAGCGTGGTAGCACTGCCGGGTAGACAGAAACCTAGGGTGTTACACTCCATGTGATACATAAGTCGGTATCAGTGGCTAGCTAAGCTAACACAAGGGAGAGGTTCTATTTGAAAATTGCAACAGTAGAGTCCTCATGTGTTGTTGTAGAATCAATGAAAATATATTCATGCCATTTTTGTGTGAATCCTTATCTTGAAAACATAACCTTGGTAATTTGCGAAGCTAGATGGAACATATGTTGGTTCGAGGGAAACTTTGTATATGTATTTGGAACACTCGAACAAATAACTTATATTTTGTAATTCTCAATAAACATCGCATGGTTTGTCATCTTATTGTGATTTGTGGGGCTTTAATGGATGAAATTAAGCACAAATTATCACACGAAGTACTATCCCGAGCATAACTCACTGTAAATTCACATGTTATTTCCTTCCATTCCTTCACACAAACTCTCGTCCCTCTTTTTCGTTCAATTTTTCTTACTTGAATATCATTCTGCATTAGAGTTCCATGCTCATCTTTTGCCTACAATACAAGGAGGACATGCGATTTTTTGTGTCCTTAACACTTATGCCTCGTTGCTTGTGCGCAATACTATCCTACCAAGTAAGGTGGTTCAACAAATTTCATCCAGATTAGGCGCACCGGTATTCAGCTTAGGGTGGAAATAATTATTTTTGCGGCGGTTTTAGCAACCAACCATGTTTATCTTTGAACCCGTGGATAATAGGATAAGTTTTCGACATTGTGCATCATTAATATACGTTGAAATGGTAGTCGACACCTATGGACATATGTTGAAAAGTTAGGGTAAGGATCACCTAATGATTAATAGACGAGGCTACAAACTATCATGTTTTTCATGGTGCTTGTCCCCCATAGATGCAGCACATGTCAAGCATATAAAATAACCCACCAACGCATAGCAGAAGAGCTTACGATGGAAGATATCAACACTCTATCAACGAAGTCATGATGACACATGTACAAAGCATGTGTGCATCTACACGCATATGTTCCTTTGTACCATAACATCATGTTTTTCAATGCATATCACACACTTAACTCAACACGAGAAGGACGAAAACAACAACACACCTTTCAATGGAGAATCCAATCCGATCGTCATCTTTGACACCCGTTGAGATGAGGCTGTAATTGTTTGATATTGTGCATAAACGCAGCTACCCTATCACATTATCCTCAGTCCTCACGCACATGGCAACATATTATCGGCCCTGAAGAAACAACATGATCACAGTAGGAATCTCAAACTTGGGGCGCCATTCGTTCCTCGTTCCGTTTTGATCTGTACCGTCGGATCCCAATCGGACGGCCCCTGGTACCACCGGGATTGAATTCCGGCAGGTCGGGCGAAAGATCGGGAAAATCATCATCACGCGATCCTGCCCCGTTACAAAATCCCAAATCAACCCGAACCCGCTGGCCGCGCTCCGCTCCCGCATGCCTCGCCCTCGTCGCCACCATCCCAAACCCTAGCCCGCCGCGGCGCTCCCCCCTCCCCTCCCCCGAAACCCTAGATCCCCCCCGCCCCCATGGCCTCCGCCGCCGCCGCCGCCGCCGCGGCCCCCGTCTCGGGGCAGGTCGTGCAGCGGTTCCGCGCGCGGCTGCGGGAGGAGGCCGGGGAGGAGCCGGGGGCGGCCGCGGTCGTGGCCGTCTACGACGAGGTCCTCGCCGACCTCACCTTCAACTGCAAGCCCATCATCACCGAGCTCACCATCATCGCCGACCAGCACGCCGCGCGGGCCGCCAGGGGCATCGCCGCAGCCATCTGCGCCCGCATCTTCGAGGTGCTTGCTTGTTCTGCCCCCCCAAGGATTTTTCTGCGGGGGGGCGGTTACGTTGTAGTGTTTTCTCAGAGAATGGATTGGGCTAGGGTTTCGGCTACGTAGCTTGCTTGCTATGCTTGTCCGTCAGATAGTTCCTTGTGGGTTTGCATCATTGCCGCTAGGGTTTGGTGGAGTTGAGAATTTCAGTAGATTTAAATGTACACTGTCGGTATTGATGACGAATTGGTGCTCATGTGGTAGTTCACAATCTCGGAATTCCTGTTTCTATGAATGTAATTGCCTGAGTTCAGTAACCAGAGTGAGTGAGATTCAGGAATTTCCAAGCGAATGAATGCAACCCGAGCGTATACTACCGGCGTTTAGGAGGAGCTTGTGGTTTAATTTGCTCAGTTTACTTTTCATATTATCATTCTGATATTGGGTGAAAAACCCAAACATAAAAATAATATATATGGCTAAAACACACATTGTGCTTGTGCATATTTTGGCTAGGAATTGTCGATAGGCTGAAACTGAACTAAAATTGACACCGCAGAAGTTTGTTACGATGAATTGATGACAGACAGGTTCCTAGAATACTTTGTGTACGGGATTTTATTCTGTGAAAATACATGTCTTATTATTTCGTGAAATAGGTGCAGGCTCAAGTACAATGTTAGCAACAACTTTTTTATAATCTTTCTGAAGAAGACACACAGTAACAATATTAAATGGAACCAACTTGACAACTAACTAACCTAAAAGCAAAGATTCTGTTACATATTTCTACACCGAAAGTTCCTTTGCGTGACAGGAATCATTCTGCAATGCTTGCAGGTGCCTGCCGAACAGACATTGCCGGCTTTATATCTGCTAGATAGTATTGTGAAGAACATAGGACGAGAATACATAGCGCAGTTTTCCACTAGGTTGCACAAGGTGTTCTGCTATGCATACAGGAAAGTTCATCCTAATCAGCATGGTTCAATGCGGCACCTCTTTCGTACCTGGTCGCAAGTGTTCCCTTCTTCTGTCCTTCGAGGGATTGAGGATGAGCTTCAGTTTTCTCCTTCAGAGAATAAGCGTCCTGCCACAACGAATAATGCGCGACAGTCAGAGTCGCTATCTCCTAAGCCATCTCATGGCATCCATGTAAATCTCAAGTATCTCGAAGAACCGCACCAGTTCAAGCATGGCAGCAAGGTAAGAGTTTTTGGTATAGCAGTAGACAATAATCCGTCAATGCGGCCAGTTCAATAATAACCAATAGCTGCTTCATATTTTGGGTTTCAAGCATGTTCTTTTCTTGCTACTCCCTCTGTCCCTATTTAGGTGATGCACATGTTTTTCGAAATCTACGCCTGACCCTAAATTTAACCAACGAAAGATGGATTATGTCACAAAAGTTATATTATTGAGTTTGTATTCGAATGCTTTTCAATGGTATTGTACTAAAATTTTCAATGGTATAATATATGACATATATTATTGGTGAAAGTTTGGACATGAAAATGAGGGTACCATTTCCTATGGGACGGAGGAGGGAGTGTCCTGTATGGACTGCCAACCTATCACGCCTGCACTATTTAAAATCAAATTTGAAGTTGACGCCTTTTTTGTAAATCAGGTTGATCAACTAGCAACTCTAGGCAGGCAAATGATTGATGTGGAGGAGGATCATATTAATGGGTTAACATCAAATAACTTGCGGGGATTTCCTGCAGCTTCTTCAAAGCTCCAGGTATTTGGTATTCCATCTGCCCTCTTGCTCCTCTTGCCATTCTTTTACTCCGCCTCCTACTCTAATCTGGCTTTCAAACCTTCGAGTTCTTATTGATTCTGCTTGTGGGGTTCTCTCTATGTATGAACCAGATAAGTTGTACTCTTTGTTTTCTGGGCAGTTTAGTAGTGGTTCCATTCTCTCGCCAAAGCTAAATTGCACAAGTTTAATGATTGTTATTAGCAGTGTAATGCGTGTTGCAACTTGCAAATCAGACAGTTTTGCATTTTTTTTCACCTTTTCTTGGTAAGAAGCATACCAAGGCTTATACTGAATATCAGCACAAACGAGTTCTGGGCTTTGTCAACTTACAATATTTAGAAATTTGTTAGCGTAGCAGTGTAAACTGAGCCGTTGAGGACCCAGGCAAAGCATCATAAGCACCACTCATAGTCGCATTATCCTAAGTTCTAGAAAGACACAATGTTTTACTTTTCTATTACTACCAAAAGTATGTCAGTTGGTAAGAATAGTAGCGGGTGGTACATTAGCCCTCACATGCCCCAGTTCTACCTCCATTTATGATCTCAATTTGCATTAAAAAGGAGAAAAAAAGCCTCTTGACAAACATGTACCAGAACACAACTCATGATTTGGGTCGCAAAAAAATCAGTCGGGACTGTTGTGCTGCCAGTCATGGAGGAGCTTGGCTGAGAGCAATCGGGGCTCTGACGCTGGTGTAGCTGTTTTTCTATTCACTGCAACATACCGCCCGTCGACCAGTGGCTCAACAGTTGTTGCTTTGATTGTGTTCTCTTCACTGGTTGTGACAAAGAAAAGTTTTTCTTATTGATTTTCCTGTTCAAGTCCTCTGACAATCTTAGAGCTCCTATCTTCCTACCATTTCATGTTGCCAAGTTAATGATACAGTTCACTTTAAGTATTGCTTCAGTTTTTCTTCCAAGTGAAATCGTACCCATATATTTCAAAAGAAAATTACCCCTGACATGCTGCTACTTAGTTGTTTTACTTCCAATGCAGCATGTGATATCTACTTATCACACAAGTTTTACTGATAATCTGTTTTGGAATCATACGGACAGAAATCTACGATACTTTATGCTGATGATCCTGATCAACAAGAGACATTTCGGTCACGTACTGGAATGACAAGAAGAGACATGTCCAGATCACCACCTCGTGATGTCCTCCCTAGGAATGCATCCCCCATGAGACCACCAGAGAGGCTACCGCTGTCTCATTCTGTATTGGGACATGATCCCAGAAGATTGCCTGATCGAAATGGTTGGTTTGAACGACAATGGGCTTTTGAGGATGGCCCACAGCGGCCTTCGATGAGTATGCTTGATGAAGAGCATAGGAAACGAAGTGCAAGAGAACTTATTGATGCTTATGGAAATTCTCAAGCCAACGATACTGATGAAAGGCTTCCCAAGATGCAACGCCTAGAATCAAATGGCATGTCAGGCAGATCTAGTGCACAAAATTGGCTCACTTCAGAGGAAGAGGAGTATTCTTGGGAGGATATGAGTCCAACTTTGTCTATCCGAAACAGAAACGGCATGTCCTTACCTTCTTCTGAAACCTTGAGAGCTGGCTTTCCTGGGCCAAACTCTGGACAGATGGATTCTGATATTGGGATGCGCAGTTGGCAAGGCCAAGCTTCTCAGTCAGCAGCAGATCGGCCGGCATTAATTCTCGAAGATAGGATTCCTACTGCTGGTGTAAGCTTGTCTAATCTTTCTTTAATTATCAATGAATAGTTGGCATAACACTTCTCACACCTTTAAGCATGTCTTTCACTAATTGGTGAGCCTTTTCTGTTGATGTATCTCCTGCGTTCAGATAAAAGTGTTGTTAGTGTTATTTTCTTTACATAATCACAGTTATACAACTTTGTTCACCAATTAATCAGTGTGTTTGCAAATGTAATAATGAATTATACAGTTATGGTTTATGGAAGTATTCTTTGTGACTAAAATAGTCATATATTTGAGTCAGCTAATCTAAGGATAATGTTGGTGAATGTTATAATGATTTATCCAATGGCTCTCCATGGTGTCACTTTTTGATCGAAAAGGGTAGTTGTATTGTAATGCCTTTTATGTTTTCTTTCATGGTGGTTCTTCTCCTTTTGATGGGTTACATATTTGTCCAAAGATGTCACTTAGAAACTCTCTTGTTTCATTTCCTTTGGGTTTTGGAATTTTTGTGCTACTGAATTAGTTGCAGTAATATTCAGGAGTCCATATAGTATATACCATGTGTAGTACTTTCGGATGATACCAAAGTAGGCCTCAATAGTATACATAATTACTTCATTGTCATAATAATGTTCTAATGCAACTTTTTAACATTTTATCATTTACCATTTGAACTTATTACAACTGTTAATCTTGTATTGATATGGACCCACTTTATTTACTGTTGACCATGCCTTTTTGCAGCATGTTGACATGGCCACTAGGCGATATACAGGCAATTTTGGTCCCCGGAATGGAGCTATTTCAGAGTACCATAGTTCTGAGAATACCCTTGATACTGGGAGAATTCTTGCTATGCAAGCTCCACCTTGGCAACAAACAAATGGTCTGCCAGTGCGAGTACAAGCACCTCATCCTTCACTGAATAGGTTGCCACTGCCCACTGATGGTGAAATGCCTGTTAAGAGGTTGGCTGCTGGTGGTACATATGATGCTATGAATATAGACATAGAGAATCATAGGCCCCCACTTACTCCTGCTCCCATAGAATGGCCTCCTCTTCATCATAATCAGCCACCACCTGATACAAAGTACATTAGACATGCAACAGATAGTCTTGAAATTAGGCCATTTATTAGCCAAGGAGTCAATTCATCTGTATTTGTTCCACGGCGTCAGTATGATTCCTTAGATCGGAAAACTGTAAGTACCGTTAACTTAGCTCAACCACCATATCAGCACCCAGATTTGTTGACATCCAGACAACAAAATAAAGGCACAATTTTGGAAAATCAATCTCAGCCTCATCATACACAGCAGTTTCATCCTCATACCCAATCTCGCCCTCAGGAGGCATTTAGAGGCTTTGCATCCAGCATCCCTGTAGATCCAACCCGAAATCCATTCCAAGGACAAGGAGGTAGTGCAACAACGCCACCAGTCCCACCGCTACCAATGCCCAGTTTTGCTCTGCAACCAATGCATCGAGGTCTACCTCCTGCTTCACTGCAGATGGGTCCATCATCATCACAAGTTGGTGGCCCTACACCATATTTTTCTGGAATTTTAAGTAACCTTGTGCAACAGGGTGTAATTAAACTGGATCCTCCTAGTCAACCTCAGGTACTTCTAATGCATGTGTGCACCTTATTATGGCTATATCTAATATTACTCTTTATGCACCTAATTCTACATTTTTATTATACTAATAAACATGTTCCTTTAGGACGCTGTTGGAGTCAACTTCAATGTAGACCTCAAGGTACGGAACGAGTCTGTCATAAATGCTCTGTATCAGGATCTCCCCAGGCAATGCAAAACTTGTGGCCTTCGTTTCAAATGCCAAGAAGAGCACCGTGTTCATATGGATTGGCATGTTACGAAAAACAGAAATTCCAAAAATCGCAAGCAATCTTCACGTAAATATTTTGTCACTGTGAGGGAGTGGTTAAGAGCAGCAGAAACAGTAGGAACTGATGGTGTTCCTTCTTTTGAGCACATGGAACCAGTCCTTGACAGAAATGAAGAGAAAGAAATGGCTGTTCCTGCCGATGAGGACCAAACAACATGTGCTTTATGTCAAGAGACATTTGAGGAGTTCTACAGTGATGAAACTGAGGAGTGGATGTATAAAGGTGCAGTTTACATGAATGCGCCGGATGGTAATATTGTTGGTCTTGAAAGGTCGCATTTGGGGCCTATTGTCCATGCCAAATGTTGTTCTGGGCCCAGCGGTACTTCTTAGGCCTAGCTGGTGAGCATCTGTGCATTTAATTTTTCAACAAAAGATGCACAAAATTCAATTTAGAGAAAAATTCAGTAAGGACTCAACAAAAAAGATTCATATTTTGCTGTTTGACTCCAGTAACGACAATTACATACAAAACGATGAAAATGATTTTCTTTTGTAAAAGGGCTCTATAATGTATAGATGATTAATTATGGGCATTGGTTGCCACTTCAACCATAATTATGATTGTTGAAGCCATAATTTGGACAGATACCAGCAGAATGTGTAGTTGTCAACTTTTAATCACCTTACTTTTGTAACTAATCATATTAACATCATATGAAAAGTTCTGACCTTGAAAGAGCGACTGTGTTTTAATCTATGGATCTACTGTGTGTGCCGTTAAATATTTATTGTTGTGTTGCTTCCCATCAACTAACGCATAATAAGATTCCATAGAAGCGCATTGTTCAAAGAATAACTATGTTCATCTATTGGTTGCAGGAATTCTCAGACTCATTTGTTTCAGTTTCTTTGGTTGCGGCTAGACAAGACATGTAAAACTAATGGAGAAATCAGATTTTGATATGCTTAGTTCCCCCATCCTGACGGCAACAGTTTGCATAGAAGTTAATGTGACAATAGTGTAAAAATGTAACATACTTTCCGTATTTTAGTGATGGAGCATGAGTTAATTTGCTCAGCAGTCGCTTGTGGTGTCTGCCCTGTTATCTGTTTACCGTTTCACAGTTGCCGTGAGCTGTGTTTATATTATTTTGATTTGCATGGAATCATCGAGTCTAGGGCGGCATGCAACACTTTTTAAGATGGAGTAATATGTAGTATTGTTTCACTGAACATGCAAAACATATTTCTACCTTTTCTTTGTATTTGTCCTCTGTTCAGTCTCTTATGCAGGACAAACTCAGCCCATTAGTTTGCTGGTAACTTGCAAGTAAACAAGGGGAATCATGCAAGAAGACCAAGAACCAAGGCGTCCATCTACATCATTCCTGATCTAGATGCTGCAGTCTTTATTTTCTTTAGCTCTTCTTTCGTCTTTGTATGGCACTGTATTGTAACAGTATTCTGACAATAAATTCTTAGTCAGTTGTATAATTCCACATTCCTTGATATAATTCTGCATTTGTTTCTGCCGGATAATGCTTTTGGAAAGTCATCTGTGGAACTCAAAGTATTATTTTATGCTACAAAGTATGTTGCCACATTTGTTGAACTGAAATGTTTGTGCAGTAACCATTCTTTAGCTGTTTCCTTTTTGATGGTTCTTTTTTTTTCTTTTTTGAGGGAAGGCCATACGACGAGCTTTATTGATATGTAAATAAAGGACGAGGCTTGCTTGCGCCCCGTTTATGCGACCATCTGTGCGCCCGTTCCGTTAAATCACCATCGCACGGTCCAGGCAAATTTCCTCTCCTTGTTGTTCTTTTTCTTAAAGAAACAAATTGGAAATACGACTCGTACGAGCGGCGCCCGTCCCCGTTTATCTTCTCCTCTACGAACTAGGGCAGAACCATCATCGGGCTCGAACGAGACAGGCCTCGCGTCCTACCGCACCACCACCGTCTTGGCCCCGTTTCCGACGAACGCCACCCTGCTGTTTGAGTGAAAGAGTTGTGAAACTCCAAAACTCTGGGCTCGCACTTCCTCGCCCGACCAGATGGATGACGGCGGCGGCAATGGCGACCGGGTGAACGTGGTGGGGCAAGTGGAGGGTGTTGTTGACATTACGCGAGCTCGCCAATCGCATCATGAAGCCTAACATCCGTGTTGTCCTCAGGGGCCTCACCTGATCCTAGCGATTCTGTGACGATTGGACGGCTCGCCGGCCCCCATGACCATCGCCGGCCCAACCTCGATTTCTTCGTGCAAAACTATTTCTCACCTCCTGCTCGCGTTCCAACTACTCACATGTTCTTTTAGAGGATTCGTTTCACTAGATAGATGGATCATTCTGGAGTTGGCAGCAAGGGAGTTCACGGACCGGAAGCGGCAAGAGATGTATGTGTAGGAATTCATGAACTGGTTCGATTGATTTCTTTTGCCTGCAATCGATCTTCAGCGATGCTGCAGAGGCTAAGTGTTGCAGTTTTGGTGTACTGCGAGTATTGAGGAGAAGGAAATACAGAGTTAGTTAGTGTTTTATTTAACCAGAGAAAAGAGACGTGGGGAGGAAAATTGCCCGAACCGTGCGATGATTATTTAACGGAACGGGCGCACAGATGGTCGCATAAGCGGGGCGCAGGCAAGCCTGGTCCGTAAATAAACTTGCGTTGTTTATGAGTTTTGGAAATAAAAATGTGGGGGATCATCGTCCCAAAACCTGATGATAGAATACGACAATCATAAAAAATTGCCGCGGATGACATTGTATCAATGACATGCAAGTTGTCTGATTGTATGATGAACTTGTCACAACCTAGATGTGCTAAGCAGAGTCCTTCCCTTAGTGCATAAGCCTGGCATCATGGCATCAGTGACAAAATGTAGCAATGAAGTCTGGTTGATTGTGATTTGGTAGAGGAATTTGAAGAATCCCTTCTGCATCTGATGGCCAGATGGCCAGAAAATGCTCTTCACCAGCTCCTCGTCCCATCCTCATGAATAGTGTCAGTTGACAAGGTTGATGAGTATCCAGTCATTACTTCTTCGGAGAAGGCTTCTTTCTTCCCTGCTTATCCCGCCAAGTGGTTTTACCTGAACCGGGTTCTAATTCAAATTACCTGTTCATTCTGAAAGTGGTCAAGCTTTCATGAGATCAATTCCGAGTGTCATGTACCTTGAGATGTCTGAGTCTGATAGGGAACGAGAGTATTGAGAAGATTCAAGTCGCCCGGGAAGCTAGGAGTGTAAGGGACCTCATAGAGGAGATGTTCATGTGTGGACGGTTTGTATGCCGGAGGCGTGAAGAAACCTATATGGACCCCCCTTTGGATTACCGTTCTCCCCAGTGTAGCTCTTTGCAGTTAGTAGCAACAAACTTTCCAGAAGCATCTCTCACAACAGCTCCCATGCCTCCCCTGGCCGGGCGGGTGCGGGCGTCGTAGAGAAGAAGAGAAGGAAAAGGAAAAGGAAAAGGAAAAGGAAAGGTTTTTTAAGGAATATGCTGTTATGCGGGTCGTGTTTGGCGTATCTAGGCTGCGCGGCCTTTTTCAGCCCGCAAAATGCGTTTGGGGTGGCTTGGATACGTCTATTTGGGGTTTGCGGTTTGGGGGGGGGGGGCTGCTAGAGATTCTCTAAAGGGTGGCCGTGATCCTGTGCGCGTCCTCGCCGTTCGAGCCGGGACTTAGTCCCAGTTTGTAATGCGGCCCGGATTGTTGCTCCTAGGGCCTCCGAACGGAAGCCCTATTTTTTACTAGTGACACCAGAATAGATGGTTCTGCGGTGAGAGCTTCACCGTGATAAGGTGCTCAAAATTGACAGAACCTGACGAGGTGACACCGACGGAAGACGACGGCATTGAGGAGAGGACGAGGATGGTGAGCGTCGAGGACCATGCAGTGGAAGACATTGCTCCAGATCGGACATGTGATACCATGTAATACAATTGAGTATATTGGTTTGAACGACAAAAACGCACACAACCAAAGGCCTGGCGTTAGTTGTATATATATGGAATATAATCACATCGATTCACGATCGGTTACAATTGGTATGACATATATATAGTTAGAGTCCATCTATTTCTAAACACTAGGAGTTACCTAATTCAACACATATACATATTCTATCAGAGATAATTGAGGTAGACCGGGACGGAGGCAGTCTGAGAGGTTGAGGAAGGGAGCTGCTTCGGTAACGTAATATATATGATTAGGGTGGGGGTGGCCGGTAACAGCCGAGACTAGCGGGGGTATTTGTTTACGAGGTATCTGATAACAGACTAAAAACGCCGAACCAAACACGTCCTAGGATTTCTTCCTCCCTTTGCTTTGCTTCTCCACAAGAGAAAAAAGCAGACCGGCGGTGGGGGCTTGGCGGAGGGGAGGACCCCCTTGCCTCGTCGACTCATTCTCTCTTGCTACTCCACCCACAGGGTAAAGCCAAACCTAATCGACGCGGAGGCCGGAGGGTGCCCTAACTGCTGTCGAGTCTTTGATGGACAGGGGCAAATCAGCCATAGAGGAGGAACACGTGCCTAGCGACTGGATGAATCCCAATGATAGAGTTGAAATATCTGTGAAGGTGGGAAGCAGCAAATCGGTCATGGACCAAGAGGTGATCAGTCCGGAGACGGAAAAATCTGTGATAGAAGTTGAAGAAGCTGTGAAGGAAGCTGAGGAGGGTGCCATACTGGTGGGGATGGATTCAATTGGTGGCGAGTCTTTGACCCGGACGCAAGCCAAGGAGGTGGCGAGAAAGAGACCAGATAAAGTGGAGGAGATATGGCAGATGGAGTGGCTTGTGGAGGAGATATTGCAGGTCGAGCGGCACATAGCTTTGCTCGGAATCAAAGAGAAGCTTGCAAAGAAGGAGGCTGCCCTACTGGCAGGGATTTATTCAACAGATGGAGAGTCTTTGATGTTGAAGCGAGCCGAGGAGGAGTCGGGAAATAAATGTGAGATGGAGCGGCAGGCAGAGAAGGATATGATGAATTACTTCTCATGTTTGCCAACGGAACGTGGGGCCAGAGCAATAGAGCAGTACTATGGGATGAAATATGAAGCGGCGGAGTGGAAAGCTTTCGTCGCCAAAGCGGAGAAACGGAAAGCTTTGCTTGCCAGCCAAGAGAAGTCGGCAAGGAGGGAGAAGGCCAAGGCCAAGGCCAAGGCCAAGGCCAAGGCCAACAGAGCCAGGATAGCTGAAGCTTCTGTGACAGAAGCTAGGAGGCCTGAACAATTTGTGACAGAAGCCACAACTGAGGCTAAGAATTTTGATTTATACCGTCGGTGCTGGGAATCTACATGGAGCGAAACCCGCGGTTCCTTCGAACACATGAGTGAGTAAACATCCTGCTCCGTGCTTATGGCACTCTTTTTTTCGTACCTAGGTAGTATATATACTTCCTTCTTTCTGTAAGTCTAGAAGGAAATCAGGGATTTATTTTTCCTGCTTAGCTTGTGGTAATTCATGTCAGATTTCTAACACACTCTCCTTACCTTAATGGGGTTGCTGGATGCAGCGGCATTGAGCTCCATGCAATTTACATACTACACACCTGGATGCCGCCGACGCAACCCTGCAGCGTCCACTCCTGCCACCTTGCAGATATTCTCCGTCAAGCTCGCGGAAATAGCTGGTGGCCTCGGATGGCCCTTGTCCGTGTATGGTGTGGTTGCTGTCCGAGACGTCGTGGATCACAACCGCAACTTTCTCTTCTCCTGTGATAGGGACAATTCTCAAGAACTAACACAAAATGTATGTATTTATCTTTTTTTTCTTCTTATT
Source organism: Lolium perenne (assembly GCF_019359855.2). Classification (NCBI taxonomy): domain Eukaryota; kingdom Viridiplantae; phylum Streptophyta; class Magnoliopsida; order Poales; family Poaceae; genus Lolium; species Lolium perenne. The sequence continues at coordinate 192,054,723 of NC_067250.2, read as the reverse complement.
TCTTGTGGATTGCATGTTGATTAAATGGGGTTTTCTTGTACATTAATGCTTGCAGGATCCTTTTCTGCGCTTGATTGGCCCGTCTCGTGCTGTTGTGTATACAGACATGGTCCACTTTGAAATCCAATTAAAAGTAAAAGGTACAACCAAGTCTCAAGATGTGGCATTGATCACTGAAGGGTGCGATTACCACGAACCATTTGGTGATGGTCCATCTACGTTTTGCTTCAAGAATTGTTTCTGCACTATGGAGTTATGCATGCAGGTTGTTAGAATTACGACCCAGGCCACTATCTTGGGTGTCCAGGTTGTCGGAGGTGGGCAATGGCCTTTTGAATATGGTGCCCGAGTTACTTGCTCTGCACTACCTGGGAAATGGGTGGTCACTGATAATCGACTCACTTGTGTTACTTATCCCGCATCTGGGGAAATTGTGATGGTTGATTCAAAAGATGGAGCAATGCTGGGAGGTTCTGATGGTTACCTACATCTTCCAAGAAATGTTATTTCTGTAGAAACCCAAGGAAGGTTGGATGTGAAGATACAAGCCTACTCCAAATCTGGTGAAATTGCTGCACACGAGAATATCAGGTTCCAGCCCAAGTTAAGCAAGATAAGCCTGGGAAAATGTTTCATTCGTGGCATTGCGGTGGTGATTACCGTTGCATGGTCCCGTGTTGCTATGGACAAACGTAGACTTATGGCTCTAGGGAGATTGGCTTGCGACTGCTGATATCCCAAGATGCCACCTTCTCTCCCTTGCTGGTGGCTTGATTAACTCAAGTATAAAATTGAAATTAATTATGGGATGGTTAAATTCAATTTGAGTTTGCTAATACTAGTATCTCTATATCAGTTAGCTATGTAATAATTTGGCCAACTGTTGTGTACTGACTACAACTTCCAGCTATTTATTTATCTACTTCCTCCGTTCATAAATACATGTCCGAGGTTTGTCTAAATCCTGATATATCTAGAGACTAAATAGCGTCTAGATACATTCAGATTTAGACAAATCTTCTATTTATGGATAGAGGTGGTACTGTAACTTGTGCCATCCAGCTATTTATTTTCATCAATTGTTGCCTGAAGTGCTTCTGGGTTGGTTAATAACTGTTATTGCTACCTGATGTGTTGCACATATGTTCCCTTTTTTTTAATCCTTGTGTGGTTTCTTGGATGATCAACATTCATTTGTCTTTTACAAATAAAAAAGAACAGGCCTGCTCGGAATGCGTGGTGATTCTTGCAGATTGTATAGCCTGGACTATCAAACGTAATGGAAGCGTTACCCTAAACCAGGGTCGCTAGGTGTGTATATATATGCATTGGACGTACAGGGATTCCACCTCTACATGAGAGGATACAAATACAACACGGTATATACAGGAGACCTCTACAAATACTACAGCTAGTTATACAGGATATTTAACACTCTCTCTCAATCATAACTTATCTAAGTTAAGATTGCGTCTAAACACTACTAGTTGTCTATGACAGTGACTTTGTAAAACCATCAACCACTTGGTCTCCTGAAGGTATAAACCGTATGTCCAACAATTTCTGAGCTACTCTTTCTCGAACAAAATGATAGTCAATCTCTATATGCTTTGTTCTGGCATGGAACACAGGATTAGAAGAAAGATACATAGCTCCAATATTATCACACCATAAAGACGCAGTCATCTCCTGCGACACTCCCAACTCAGTGAGTAAACTCTACACCCAAATAACTTCAGCTGTGGCATTTGCTAAGGTTTTATACTCAACCTCTGTGCTTGACCTAGAAACAGTAGCCTGCTTCCTAGCACTCCATGAGATCAAGTTTGACCCCAAGAACACTCAAATCCTCCAGTAGACCTCCTATCATCTGGAAAACCTGCCCAGTCAGCATCAGAGAATGCACTAACTGCAGTGGACTTAGACTTGCTCAACCGCAGTCCAAGTGATATAGTACCATGTAGATATCTCAAGATCCGTTTTAGCTGCCCAGTGAACAGTAGTGGGTGCATGAAGAAACTCACACCTTATTTACAGAGAATGCAATATCAGGTCGTGTCATAGTAATATACTGCAAGGCTTCAACAATACTCCTGTAACGAGTGGAATCATCTCTACTCAACAACTCACCATCATTCATTGATAATTTATCTGACACAGACAATGGAGTATCGACAGACTTGCAGATGCTCATATTTACTTGGCTCAACAACTCATTAACATACTTTTTCTGAGAGAGAATAATACCATCATGAACCTTATTCACTTCTATCCCAAGGAAATAGTGCAATGCTCCCAAATCCTTCAAGGCAAAATCCATACCAAGATCATGAAGAAGACTAGCCACAGCCTTCTCTGATGAACTAGCAACAATAATATCATCAACATAAATGAGCATGAATATAGACACTCCCCCTTTGTTGTTGAAAAACAAAGAAGTATCAGCATTGGAAGCAGAAAACCCAATAGAAGATAGCTTAGAGCTGAGTCGAGAGTACCAAGCGCGAGGTGCTTGCTTGAGCCCATAGAGAGCTTTATCCAATCGGCAAATATAGCCCACACGTTCCTCATAACCAGGTGGTTGTCTCATGTAGACTTCTTCTTCCAGAATACCATGCAAAAATGCATTCTTCACATCAAGTTGACGAAGATGCCACCCTCGAGAAACAACCAAAGAAAGAACCAGTCGAATGGTCGCCACTTTGACTACAGGACTGAACGTATCCTCATAGTCGATGCCATAGCGCAGTTTGAACCCCTTTGCAACGAGACGAGCCTTGTAACGATCAATAGATCCATCAGCCCGACATTTGACCTTATAAACCCACTTACAGTCAATCACATTTCTTCCATTACTAGCAGTGACCAAATGCCAGGTCTGATTTTTCTTCAGGGCCATGTACTCTTCATCCATTGCAGACTTCCACTTAGGATCAACAAAGGCTTCATCAAGAGTTGTGGGTTCACCAGAGCTGCAATAATTAGCAAACCGTACCCTGTCATAACGAACACGCCCATCTGCAATGATCTTAGGCTGAGATATGCCACTTTGGCCGCGTGTACGCGGACGATCAGAAGCAGGCACAGACTGCACACGAGAGGCCACAACATTGATGGGCGCATAATCTGGCGAAGGATCAGAAGGTGCAGAGGAATGATTGCCTTCCGGAGCAGAGGATCCTATAGATTGTGGTGTGCCAACAGAAACAACCGCAGAAGATCCTCCGTCGGCCGCTAACACGCGGGTGCCCGCAGATTCGCGGGACCAAGCCGGAGACAGGACAGGCGAACCGGAGCGCGCCACGCCAGGGGAGGCAGCACCAGGCGCTGTGGACGATCCCGAGGCTGATCGCGACACGGATCCCGGAGGCGATGCTGTCGGACTTTGAGCGGGTGAATCTTCTCCGGTTTCTGTGCCATAGCCAGAAAAATCATCAGAATAGCCCCCCGGTCCAGAATTTTCAGCAGATTCCTGCAGAGATGACTCAACAACAACATGGTCAGCAGGAATAGCATCATTGTATATCTGTAATTCATGCCCCTCATGATCATGCAGATGAATAGGTTGTAGTGCAGATGGAAGCAAAAGGATACCGGCCTTTAGTTGTGCACCAGCATTAGCATGGAGTGAAGCAAACGGAAAAACTGTCTCATCAAAGACAATGTCACGCGAGATATACACACGTCCAGTGGAAATGTCTAGGCATTTGTAACCCTTGTGCAAAGCACTATACCCAAGGAATGCGCATTGCTTAGAGCGAAATTCTAGCTTACGCTTATCGTATGGACGGAGATTCGGCCAACATGCGCATCTTTGGATGTGCAAAAAAGAATAGTCACCTTTGTCACCATGGAGACGCTCAAGATGTGTTTGTGATTCCATAACTTTACTAGGAAGCCGATTAATGAGATAAACGGCTGTAAGAAATGCCTCATCCCAGAACTTTAGTGGCATGGATGCATAGGCAAGAAGTGATAATCCAACCTCAACAATATGCCTATGCTTGCGCTCAGCTAGACCATTCTGCTGATGTGCATGAGGACAAGAGACAAGTTGAGATACACCTACTTTCTGAAAGAAAGAGTTAAGTTTGTGGTACTCTCCTCCCCAGTCAGTCTGCATGGCAACAATTTTCCTATCAAACTGTCGCTCAACAAGATGCTGAAAATCATGGAATTTCTAAAACACATCAGATTTCTTTTTCAAGAGGTAGATCCAAGTGAACTTGCTATAATCATCAATAAAACTAACATAGTATTTATATCTTCCAACTGAGGCTGGAGCAGGACCCCAAACATCAGAAAACACAAGTTCAAGAGGAAAAGTGGACACACTAGATGACTTTGGATAGGATAGTTGATGGCTCTTGGCCTTTTGACAAGCATCACAAACAGACTCTTTATTTGACTCACTAAACTGAATATTATTGTCTCTAAGAACTTGATGAACTATGACCGAAGATGGATGACCTAGACGCCTATGCCATAGCGAAGATGAAGACTTGACGACACCATGAGCTTGCCGACCAAGAGGTGACGAAGATGATGCCTTGGGAAAAGGGTAGAGACCGTCCACACATCTACCTTGAAGAAGTATTTCCCTCGTGTCCTGATCCTTGACAAGAAAGAATTAGGCCAATATTCAACAAAGGCATGGTTATCTTTGGTTAGGCGGCTGGTAGATAAGAGACTGTTAGAAGCTTTTGGAACATGCAATATATTTTTGAGATGCAAATCATGGGAAGGGGTATGAAAAACAGAATGACCAACATGATGTATATCCATACCTGTACCACTAGCCGTGTGAATCTGCTCATTCCCATTATAGCGATCACGGACATGCAACTTCTCCAGTTCACTGGTAACATGATCAGTTGCTCCAACGTCGCTATACCCATTTGTGTCTACCCCATAAGATCCAGAACTAGAACCACCACCGGATCCATAGGCAGCACCGACAGATCTCTCAGGGCCTCGATAACCCTTTTTGAACCTTTTCCAACAGTTGAGAGCAGTGTGGCCCTCCTTGCCGCAGACTTGGCAGGTTTCATTGCCGCGACCACCATAGCCGTGACCACCACATGGGTTATGCCCGCAACCATTGCCACGACCACCGCCGTATCCACCACCGTATCCATCACGGTTGTTACGCTGTTCATAGCCACGATCATAATCTAACCGCTGATCACGGTATTGATACTGTTGATCATGATACTGCCCGTACTGTCCACACCCACGGCCTCGACCGGCACGAGTCACCGCATTGACAGATGCTCCATCACCAGTCATTCTCGCCACCAAACGAGACTCATATGTCATGAACTCTGAGTACACATCGCTGAGAGAAACGTTTTTGTTCGCCTTGAGCAATGCGTTGATGGCTGCAACAAATCCATCATACTCCTCATCGAGCCCTACAAGGATGTATGAGATCACATCCGTCGTGTCCATGGGCTTACCAGCAACTGCCATCTCATCAGCTAAGCCCTTGATCTCGTCCAGGTAGACTTGGCCCAACTTCTCCTCCTTCTGACACTGATTTAGCTTTGTGCGAAGGTGGATGATTCGGGATTGCGACTGTGCAGCAAACATCTCCACAACAGCCCTCCACAGTTCAGCGGAGGTGGGGAGACCCACCATCTGGGTGAGCACCTCCCGGGCCATGTTCCTCACAAGGAACCCTAGGACGATCTGATCCTGTGCAACCCAGTGGACATACTCGGGGTTGGGAATCTTCACCGCAACCCCATCTTTATCCTTGGTCGCCAGCTCCTTCACAGGTTTCGGGATCGATCCATCAAGGTAGCTAAAAAGTTGTGCCCCTCGAATCTCCGGGAGAACCTGAGTTTGCCAAAGGAGGAAGTTGTCTCGGTTGAGTTTCTCCGAGAGCGTGATGTTCAGCGTCGCAACGCTCGTCGACGAGGAAGATCCGAACGACATCGGAGAGGCGGCGGCGGCGGCTGGAACCTAGGTGTGTTTGGGACCGATATGCTCTGATACCATGTCAAACGTAATGGAAGCGTTACCCTAAACAGGGTCGCTAGGTGTGTATATATATGCATTGGACGTCCACCAATACTACAACAGGTTCGTGGTCCGACTTTCAGGGAGGAGGCCGCCTAGATCAGGATCATATGCCGCATCGACATTGATATTAAGGAAACCATCAGGTGGGCAGCTCCAGGAATCGATCTTCTTCTGTACTGTTTTATCTTTGGCTCTCCAATAATTTGTCCATGGTTCTTATCGTTCATCCTTAATGCAACATAAAACATGCACGAACTGTCCTTCAGCCTGGTCCTGACAAAGTGAGGGCATGTATGCAGACTTAGAGCCATCTCTAGCAGATACCGCATCCAGGGTAAAACTAAATAATAATAACCGCTAGTATTAGTGTTTACGATCCCATTAAAGTCGTGGTTATCTGATGGCAAGACTCACCCCGTGAGGAACTCCCCTCGCTCCCGTGCGGCAGCGCCCGCGCCACACCGGGGCGTCCGTCTCCTCTCTCCTCGAGCCCTCCCACACCTCCCCCTCCCCCTGCCGGCGCCGGGAACGTCGCTGGGCAAAGCTCGGGCGGCGCGGCGGCGGCGGATCTTCACGGACGTCGATTAGGGATGCGGCGGCGGCGCCCACCACGGCGGTTCCAGCGACGGTGCTGCTGGCGGCGGCGACTAGGGTGTCGTGACACGCTCATGGGCATAGGCATGGCAGACGTCATGTGGCAGCGGCGTGCTGACGGGTCCGATCTGGGCTCATATGGGCTGGGCGGGGCGTGTCGGCACAACTTCTCCCGTTGTTCGGCTGGCTCGACGGTGGCATTCTGCAACGATCTTGGTCATGCGGCTTAGCCCGCAGCACGTGGACACCGGGGCAGCGGCCTCGGGCATGGAGGTGGAGGTCTCCTCGCCGGAGGAGGTTGGCCAGTTGTCGACTAGCTATGGCGGATCTCGGGATTCCACACTAGTCTTCTAGCTGAGTTGGGAGACGTGGTTGCTGGTGAAAACCGAGCTCCATCTCCGGGCACGGCGGACGGATGGTGGCGTGGGGGCCTGGCGAGACGCGAAGCTTTGCCTTCTTGTCGACCTGAATAAAGGCGGCGGTCCTAGGGTCTCTCTTGGCCGAAGATGAATACCTATTGAAGGCCTGCACTTCATGATCTGGCCGAAGTATTGAGTTTCGGAAGGCGCCGCCAGCGAATGTAACAGTGCCTCTATTGCCTGGAGTTTGCTGGATCGGTGGTATTCGGTCGTGTGCGCCCATGCTTTTATTCCGACCGTTTGGTCTTGAAGGGTGCTGCGCGAAGCTCTTTTCTGTGTTGACACCAAGTGACAGTTGATCCATGGTGAAGTCAGAAGAAGAGAATATCATGAAGGCCGGATTTGGAGGACTATCTAATGGAGGTTGAAGTCTTTCAGCTCTTGAGTGGCTTGCTTGGTGTTCCGGACTTCGCAACAGTGGTATGAAAGTGGGGGCAGCAACACATGTGAAGTTTGGAGTCTTACCTTTCAGGGTGAAAATCCAAGGTCTGGCCTTAACTGGTTGTACCTGGCAATGTCCTTGTTGAAGGCATTGTTTTGAGAGTGGGGACTATCTTCGGGGTGAAAACCTAAGATCTTTGATCGGGCGACAACGGCGCTGGTGCACTGTTCCCTTCTTGGAGGCGTTGCTTTTGAAGAGTCTGAATTTCAGGTGTTGTCTTGGTGGAGGACATATTACTGTTGCTAGGGCTAGGATACTGTAGCGGGGCTTTTATTTCTTAGTTTTCTTTTTCTCTTTTTTGGCTGTGTGTATCCGTAATGTTATTAGGACATTGCGTTGTTGCAGAGGATGGATGTAATTGGTATCTTCTGATATTAATATATTCCCTTTATCGGAAAAAGTATCAGTGGCAGACCTTGACCATAATTGTAGGAGGGGCAAAAAGACATTCGATGAAAGCTAAGGGGGCCAAATTGAAATCTTTTCTTTTTTATATGGTAAAAAATGGCAAGTACTAAGTAGTATTGTGCAATTTTTCATTGAGTTGGGGGGGGGGGGCTGACCCCTTTGGGCCTCCACTAAGATCCGCCAGTGGCTAGTATGCCCGGCAAAAAAAAACGTCCCGACCAAATACCGTAAATTTATGAGATCATCAATTTCGGATGTACCAATACCCCTTCCCGATCCCAAATGCTCCATGTACCCGGATTTAGGACAAACATTTGCAGCACTACCCCATTGGGAAAACGATTGGCGGGAGGGAATGTTAATTTAGTTCGACACTCCCGTCTTCACCGCAGCTGTCACCGCTGGAGAACGATTCCAGCGAGCCGGCGGCTAGCGGCGCGAGGTCGGGCCAAGGGCAGGCGTGGGTGGAGCGAGGTTGGGGTAGGGGCGAGCACGGGCAGAGCCGCCGACGGGCGGTGCGGCGGTTGGCGGCTGATACGCCTCCAACGTATCTATAATTTCTGATGTTCCATGCTAGTTTTATGACAATACCTACATGTTTTGCTCACACTTTATAATGATTTTATGCATTTTCCGGAACTAATCTATTAACAAGATGCCGAAGTGCCAGTTCCTGTTTTCTGCTGTTTTTAGTTCCAGAAAGGCTGTTCGGGCAATATTCTCGGAATTCGACGAAACAAAAGCCAAACATCTTATTTCACCGAGACGGACCAGAACACCGAAGGGGACCTGGAGAGGAGGCCCAGGGCCCCCACACCATAAGGCGGCGCGGGTGGCCCCCTGGCCGCGCCAGCCTATGGGGTGGGCCCCCCAGGCACCCCCTTGCGCCGCCTCTTCGCCTATAAAGTCCCTCGCGACCTAAAAACCCGAGACCAATTGAAGAAACTCCAGAAAGACTCCAGGGGCGCCGCCGCCATCGCGAAACTCCGTTTCGGGGGACAGAATCTCTGTTCCGGCACGCCGCCGGGACGGGGAAGTGCCCCCGGAAGCCTTCTCCATCGACGCCACCGCCTCCATCATGCTCCATGAGTAGTTTCCCCATAGACTACGGGTTCTAGCTGTAGCTAGTTGGTACTCTCTCTCCCATGTACTTCAATACAATGATCTCATGAGCTGCCTTACATGATTGAGATTCATCTGATGTAATCGGTGTTGTGTTTGTTGGGATCTGATGAATTGTTACATTATGATCAGTCTATCTATATAAGTTTGTGAAGTTATTGTTGCTGCAATCTTGTTGTGTTTAATGCTTGTTACTAGTGCACGAGTGGCATGATCTTAGATTTGAGCTCTATAATTATTGCTTAGATTGTATCTACAAGTTGTTTGCACATGTCTATGTCCGGAACCCGAGGCCCCAGAGTGATAGCAACTGGGATAACTGGAGGGAAAGACGTAGGTATGAGGATCACATGTTTTCACCAAGTGTTAATGCTTTGCTCCGGTGCTCTATTAAAAGGAGTACCTTAATTACCAGTAGATTTCCTAGAGGCCCGGCTGCCACCGGCTGGTAGGACAAAAGATGTTATGCAAGTTTCTCATTGCGAGCACGTATGACTATATATGGAAAACTGAAGGAGATATGCCCTAGAGGCAATAATAAAGTGGTTATTATTTATATCTTTATGTTTATGATAAATGTTTATATATCATGCTATAATTGTATTAACCGAAACATTAGTACATGTGTGATATGTAGACAACAAGAAGTCCCTAGTATGCCTCTTAAACTAGCTTGTTGATTAATGGATGATTAGTTTCATAATCATGAACATTGGATGTTATTAATAACAAGGTTATATCATTATATGAATGATGTAATGGACACACCCAATTAAGCGTAGCATAAGATCTCGTCATTAAGTTATTTGCTATAAGCTTTCAATACATAGTTACCTAGTCCTTATGACCATGAGATCATGTAAATCACTTATACCGGAAAGGTACTTTGATTACACCAAACACCACTGCGTAAATGGGTGGCTATAAAGGTGGGATTAAGTATCCGGAAAGTATGAGTTGAGGCATATGGATCAACAGTGGGATTTGTCCATCCCGATGACGGATAGATATACTCTGGGCCCTCTCGGTGGAATGTCGTCTAATGTCTTGCAAGCATATGAATGAGTTCATAAGAGACCACATACCACGGTACGAGTAAAGAGTACTTGTCAGGAGACGAGGTTGAACAAGGTATAGAGTGATACCGAAGATCAAACCTCGGACAAGTAAAATATCGCGTGACAAAGGGAATTGGTATTATATGTGAATGGTTCATTCGATCACTAAAGTCATCGTTGAATATGTGGGAGCCATTATGGATCTCCAGATCCCGCTATTGGTTATTGGTCGGAGTGAGTACTCAACCATGTCCGCATAGTTCACGAACCGTAGGGTGACACACTTAAAGTTGGATGTTGAAATGGTAGAACTTGAATATGGAATGGAGTTCGAATATTTGTTCGGAGTCCCGGATGAGATCCCGAACATCACGAGGAGTTCCGGAATGGTCCGGAAAATAAGATTCATATATAGGATGTCATTTTATGTGAATTAAAATGTCGCGGAAGGTTCTATGGAAGGTTCTAGAAGGTTCTAGAAAAGTCCGGAAGAAACCACCAAGGAAGGTGGAGTCCACATGGGACTCCACCTCCATGGCCGGCCAACCCTAGTGGGGGAGGAGTCCCAAGTGGACTCCCCCTTAGGGGGTCGGCCACCCCCCATATGGGAGGTGGAACTCCCACCTCTAGTGGGAGTCCTAGCTTGGCTAGGTTTCCCCTCCATATGGAAGGTTTTGGTTTCGGGTCTTATTCGAAGACTTGGAGTCCAACACTTGGGGTTCCACCTATATAATGAGGGGCCAAGGGAGGGGGCCGGCCACCCCAAGACCACAAGCTGGCCGCCCCATTGAAGTGGCCGGCCACCCCCTCCCAAACCCTAGCCGCCCCCTCTCCTCCATATCTTCCGCGTAGCTTTAGCGAAGCTCCGCCGGAGTTCTCCACCGCCACCGACACCACGCCGTCGTGCTGTCGGATTCAAGAGGAGCTACTACTTCCGCTACCCGCTGGAACGGGAGGTGGACGTCGTCTTCATCAACAACCGAACGTGTGACCGAGTACGGAGGTGCTGCCCGTTCGTGGCGCCGGAACCGATCGTGATCAAGATCTTCTACGCGCTTTTGCAAGCGGCAAGTGAACGTCTACCGCAGCAACAAGAGCCTCCTCTTGTAGGCTTTGGAATCTCTTCAAGGGTGAGACTCGATACCCCCTCGTTGCTACCGTCTTCTAGATTGCATCTTGGCTTGGATTGCGTGTTCGCGGTAGGAAATTTTTGTTTTCTATGCTACGTTATCCTACGGTGGTATCGAGAGCCGTGTCTATGCATAGATGGTTGCACGAGTAGAACACAATGGTTTTGTGGGCGTTGATGCTCTTGTTATCTTTAGTTTGAGTACTTTGCATCTTTGTGGCATAGTGGGATGAAGCGGCTCGGACTAACTTTACATGACCGCGTTCATGAGACTTGTTCCTCGTTCGACATGCAACTTGTATTGCATAAGAGGCTTTGCGGGTGTCTGTCTCTCCTACTATAGTGAAGATTCAATTTACTCTTCTATTGAAAACATTAGTATCAACGTTGTGGTTCATGTTCGTAGGTAGATTAGATCTCTCTCGAAAACCCTAAACCACGTAAAATATGCAAACCAAATTAGAGACGTCTAACTTGTTTTTGCAGGGTTTGGTGATGTGATATGGCCATAATGTGATGATGAATATGTATGAGATGATCATTATTGTATTGTGGCAACCGGCAGGAGCCTTATGGTTGTCTTTAAATTTCATGTTGAGTAGTATTTCAAAGTAGTTGTAATAGTTGCTACATGGAGGACAATCATGAAGACGGCGCCATTGACCTTGACGCTACGCCGACGATGATGGAGATCATGCCCGAAGATGATGGAGATCATGTCCGTGCTTTGGAGATGAAGATCAAAGGCGCAAAGACAAAAAAGGGCCATATCATATCACATATGAACTGCATGTGATGTTAATCCTTTTATGCATCTTATTTTGCTTAGATCGCGACGGTAGCATTATAAGATGATCCCTCACTAAAATCTCAAGATAATAAAGTGTTCATCCTTAGTAGCACCGTTGCCAAGACTTGTCGTTTCGAAGCATCTCATGATGATCGGGTGTGATAGAATCAACAAGTGCATACAACGGGTGCAAGACAGTTTTGCACATGCGGATACTAAGGTGGCCTTGACGAGCCTAGCATGTACAGACATGGTCTCGGAACACGTGATACCGAAAGGTAGAGCATGAATCATATGGTTGATATGATGAACACTTTGAGTGTTCGCCATTGAAATCACACCTTGTCTCGTGATGATCGGACATAGGTGCGGTGGATTTGGTTCATGTGATCACTAAGACAGTGCGAGGGATATTGTTTTGAGTGGGAGTTCACCTAGATTTTTAATTATGTTGAATTAAAATTTGAACTCAATTTGTCATAAACTTAGTCTAAACTTTTGCAAATATATGTTGTAGAGATGGCGTCCCCAATCAATTTTAATCAGTTCCTAGAGAAAGAGAAACTTAAGAGCAACGGTAGCAACTTCACCGACTGGTTCCGTCATGTGAGGATCTTCCTCTCTGGCGGAAATCTGCAATATGTGCTTGATGCACCGCTAGGTGACCCTCCTGCAGAAACTGAAACCGATGAAGTAAAAGCTGTTTACGAGACTCGGAAAACTCGGTACTCTCAAGTTCAGTGTGCCATCCTGTGCAGTCTGGAATCCGATCTTCAAAAACGTTTTGAGCACCACGATCCTCATGAGTTGATGAATGAGCTGAAAGCTATATTCGAGACTCATGCGGCCGTGGAATGCTATGAAGCATCGAAACATTTCTTCAGCTGTATGATGGAAGAAGGCAGCTCCGTTAGTGAGCACATGCTCGCCATGACCGGGCATGCGAAGAAACTCAGTGACTTGGGAATAGTGATTCCTAACAGACTGGGGATTAATCGAGTCCTTCAATCACTGCCACCAAGTTACAAGAACTTTGTGATGAACTACAATATGCAGAACATGAACAAGGAGTTACCTGAACTCTTTGGCATGCTAAAAGCTGCTGAGATTGAGATCAAGAAAGAGCACCAAGTGTTGATGGTCAACAAGACCACTAGTTTCAAGAAATAGGGCAAGTCTAAGGGAAAATTCAAGAAGGGTGGCAAGAAAGCTGCCACGCCTCCTATGAAACCTAAGAACGGCCCTAAGCACGATGCCGAGTGCTATTATCGCAAGGAGAAGGGACACCGGAAGCGTAATTGCTCCAAGTATCTGGCTGATACGAAGAGCGGCCTTGTCAAGAAGAAGAAAGAAGGTATATCTGATATACATGTTATAGATGTTTATCTCACTGGTTCTCGTTCTAGTACACTGGGTATTTGATACTGGTTCGGTTGCTCATATATGTAACTCGAAACAGGAACTAAAGAATAAACGAAGACTACTGAAAGATGAAGTGACGATGCGCGTTGGAAATGGATCCAAAGTCGATGTGATCGCTGTCGGCACACTTCCTCTACATCTACCTTCGGGATTAGTTTTAAGCCTAAATAATTGTTATTTTGTACCCGCGTTGAGCATGAACATTATATCTGGATCTTGTTTAATGCAAGACGGTTATTCATTCAAGTCTGAGAATAATGGTTGTTCTATTTTTATGAATAATATCTTTTATGGTCGAGCACCACAAAAGAATGGCTTATTTCTGTTAGATCTCGATAGTAGTGATACACATATACATAACATTGATGCTAAGCGAATTAAATTGAATGATAATTCTACTTATATGTGGCACTGTCGTCTTGGTCATATTGGAGTGAAACGCATGAAGAAACTCCATACTGATGGATTACTTGAATCACTTGACTTTGAGTCACTTGATAGATGCGAAGCATGTCTAATGGGAAAAATGACAAAGACTCCATTTTCTGGTATGATGGAGCGAGCTACTGACTTATTGGAAATCATACATACCGATGTGTGTGGACCAATGAGCGTAGCATCGCGCGGTGGTTATCGTTATGTTCTAACCTTCACAGATGATCTGAGTAGATATGGGTATATCTATTTCATGAAACATAAATCCGAAACTTTCGAGAAGTTTAAGGAATTCCAAAGTGAAGTAGAAAATCAACGTAACAAGAAGATCAAATTTCTACGATCTGATCGTGGAGGTGAATATCTGAGTTATGAGTTTGGCATGCATTTAAAGAAATGCGGAATACTTTCACAATTGACACCGCCGGGAACACCTCAACGAAACGGTGTGTCCGAACGTCGTAATCGAACTCTCTTAGATATTGTTCGTTCTATGATGTCTCTTACTAATTTGCCGTTATCATTTTGGAGTTATGCATTAGAGACAGCCGCATTCACTTTAAATAGAGCACCATCAAAATCCGTAGAAACGACACCGTATGAATTATGGTTTAATAAGAAACCTATGATGTCGTTCCTGAAAGTTTGGGGTTGCGAAGCCTATGTAAAGAAGTTACAACCGGACAAGCTAGAACCCAAAGCGGAGAAATGCGTCTTCATAGGATACCCTAAGGAAACTATAGGGTATACTTTCTATCACAAATCCGAAGGCAAAATCTTTGTTGCTAAGAACGGAACCTTTCTTGAGAAAGAATTTCTCACTAAAGAAGTGACTGGAAGAAAAGTAGAACTTGATGAGATTGATGAATCTATACTCGTTGATCAGAGTAGCGCGATGCGGAAGTTGTACCAGTACCGCCTACACCGGCAACAGAGGAAGCTAATGATAATGATCATGAAACTTCGAACGAGGAAACTACTGAACCTCGCAGATCAACAAGGGAACGTACCACTCCTGATTGGTATGATCCTTGTCTAAATGTCATGATTGTGGATAACAATGATGAGGACCCTGCGACGTATGAAGAAGCGATGATGAGCCTAGATTCCAACAAATGGCAAGAAGCCATGAAATCCGAAATGGGATCCATGTATGATAACAAAGTATGGACTTTGGTAGACTTACCTGATAGCCGAAAGGCTGTCGAGAATAAATGGATCTTCAAGAGAAAAACAGATGCTGATGGTAATATTACTGTCTATAAAGCTCGACTTGTCGCAAAGGGTTTCCGACAAATTCAAGGAGTTGACTACGATGAGACTTTCTCACCTGTAGCGAAGCTAAAATCTGTGAGGATTTTGTTAGCAATAGCTGCATTTTTCGATTATGAGATTTGGCAGATGGATGTCAAAACGGCGTTCCTTAATGGAGACATTGAGGAAGAGTTGTATATGGTACAACCCAAAGGTTTTGTCGATCCTAAAAATGCTGACAAAGTATGCAAACTTCAACGTTCAATCTATGGACTGAAGCAAGCATCAAGAAGTTGGAACCGACGCTTTGATAAGGTGATCAAAGACTTCGGGTTTATACAGTGTCATGGAGAGGCCTGTATTTACAAGAAAGTGAGTGGGAGCTCTGTAGCATTCCTGATATTATATGTAGATGACATATTATTGATCGGGAATGATATAGAACTATTAAGCAGTGTTAAAGGTTATTTGAATAATAGTTTTTCAATGAAAGACCTTGGTGAAGCATCGTATATATTAGGCATCAAGATTTATAGAGATAGATCAAGATGCCTAATAGGGCTATCACAGAGTACATATCTGGACAAGATTCTAAAGAAGTTTAGAATGGACGAAAGTAAGAAAGGGTTCTTACCTATGTTACCAGGCAAAGTCTTGAGTAAGACTCAAGGACCGGCTACGGCAGAAGAAAGAGAAAGGATGAGTAAAATCCCCTATGCCTCGGCAGTAGGATCTATCATGTATGCCATGCTATGTACTAGACCGGATATAGCACATGCTGTTAGTTTGACTAGCAGATATCAAAGTGATCCAGGAATGGAACACTGGACAGCGGTCAAGAATATCCTGAAGTACTTGAAAAGAACTAAGGATATGTTTCTTTGTTATGGAGGTGACCAAGAGCTCGTTGTAAGTGGTTACACCGATGCAAGTTGGAACACTGATCCTGATGACTCTAAGTCACAATCTGGGTACGTGTTTATATTGAATGGTGCTGCAGTAAGCTGGGCAAGCTCGAAGCAGTGCACGGTGGCGAAGTCTTCAACAGACTCAGAGTACATAGCGGCTTCAGAGGCTTCATCAGAAGCGGTATGGATGAAGAGGTTCATTGTAGAGCTCGGTGTGGTTCCTAGTGCATTGGACCCATTAATCATTTACTGTGATATCATGGGTGCCATCGCCAATGCACAAGAGCCAAGGTCACACAAGAGGCTGAAGCATATCAAGCTGCGTTACCACTCGATTCGCGAATACATCGAAGATGGAGAAGTAAAGATTTGCAAAGTACACACTGATCTGAATGTAGCAGATCCGTTGACTAAAGCTCTCCCTAGGGCAAAGCATGACCAACACCAGAATGCCATGGGTGTTAGGTATATTACAATGTAATCTAGATTATTGACTCTAGTGCAAGTGGGAGACTGAAGGAGATATGCCCTAGAGGCAATAATAAAGTGGTTATTATTTATATCTTTATGTTTATGATAAATGTTTATATATCATGCTATAATTGTATTAACAGAAACATTAGTACATGTGTGATATGTAGACAACAAGAAGTCCCTAGTATGCCTCTTAAACTAGCTTGTTGATTAATGGATGATTAGTTTCATAATCATGAACATTGGATGTTATTAATAACAAGGTTATATCATTATATGAATGATGTAATGGACACACCCAATTAAGCGTAGCAGAAGATCTCGTCATTAAGTTATTTGCTATAAGCTTTCAATACATAGTTACCTAGTCCTTATGACCATGAGATCATGTAAATCACTTATACCGGAAAGGTACTTTGATTACACCAAACACCACTGCGTAAATGGGTGGCTATAAAGGTGGGATTAAGTATCCGGAAAGTATGAGTTGAGGCATATGGATCAACAGTGGGATTTGTCCATCCCGATGACGGATAGATATACTCTGGGCCCTCTCGGTGGAATGTCGTCTAATGTCTTGCAAGCATATGAATGAGTTCATAAGAGACCACATACCACGGTACGAGTAAAGAGTACTTGTCAGGAGACGAGGTTGAACAAGGTATAGAGTGATACCGAAGATCAAACCTCGGACAAGTAAAATATCGCGTGACAAAGGGAATTGGTATTATATGTGAATGGTTCATTCGATCACTAAAGTCATCGTTGAATATGTGGGAGCCATTATGGATCTCCAGATCCCGCTATTGGTTATTGGTCGGAGTGAGTACTCAACCATGTCCGCATAGTTCACGAACCGTAGCGTGACACACTTAAAGTTGGATGTTGAAATGGTAGAACTTGAATATGGAATGGAGTTCGAATATTTGTTCGGAGTCCCGGATGAGATCCCGGACATCACGAGGAGTTCCGGAATGGTCCGGAGAATAAGATTCATATATAGGATGTCATTTTATGTGAATTAAAATGTCACGGAAGGTTCTATGGAAGGTTCTAGAAGGTTCTAGAAAAGTCCGGAAGAAACCACCAAGGAAGGTGGAGTCCACATGGGACTCCACCTCCATGGCCGGCCAACCCTAGTGGGGGAGGAGTCCCAAGTGGACTCCCCCTTAGGGGGCCGGCCACCCCCCCATATGGGAGGTGGAACTCCCACCTCTAGTGGGAGTCCTAGCTTGGCTAGGTTTCCCCTCCATATGGAAGGTTTTGGTTTCGGGTCTTATTCGAAGACTTGGAGTCCAACACTTGGGGTTCCACCTATATAATGAGGGGCCAAGGGAGGGGGCCGGCCACCCCAAGACCACAAGCTGGCCGCCCCATTGAAGTGGCCGGCCACCCCCTCCCAAACCCTAGCCGCCCCCTCTCCTCCATATCTTCCGCGTAGCTTTAGCGAAGCTCCACCGGAGTTCTCCACCGCCACCGACACCACGCCGTCGTGCTGTCGGATTCAAGAGGAGCTACTACTTCCGCTGCCCGCTGGAACGGGAGGTGGACGTCGTCTTCATCAACAACCAAACGTGTGACCGAGTACGGAGGTGCTGCCCGTTCGTGGCGCCGGATTCGATCGTGATCAAGATCTTCTACGCGCTTTTGCAAGCGGCAAGTGAACGTCTACCGCAGCAACAAGAGCCTCCTCTTGTAGGCTTTGGAATCTCTTCAAGGGTGAGACTCGATACCCCCTCGTTGCTACCGTCTTCTAGATTGCATCTTGGCTTGGATTGCGTGTTCGCGGTAGGAAATTTTTTGTTTTCTATGCAACGTTATCCTACAAAAACATGCCTACATAATTAATAGACTTGATGTTCTGTCTTAATGCTATTTCAATCCTATCAATTGCCCAACTGTAATTTGTTCACCCAACACTTGTTACTTGTTATTTGAGAGTTACCACTAGTGTAGATAGCTGGGAACCCCGGTCCATCTCTTATCATCATATACTCGTTCTATATGCCATTGTAAGTAGTATCAACTATTTTCTGGTGCCATTGCCTCTGTGTTACTGTTACTGCTGCTGTGTTACTGTTACTATTACTCTCATATTACTGCTGCTTTCGCATCACCCCTGTTACTAGTGCTTTTCCAGGTGCAGCTGAATTGACAACTCAGTTGTTAAGGCTTATAAGTATTCTTTACCTCCCCTTGTGTCGAATCAATAAATTTGGGTTTTACTTCCCTCGAAGACTGTTGCTATCCCCTATACTTGTGGGTTATCAAGACTATTTTCTGGCGCCGTTGCCGGGGAGGCATAGCTCTACTCATAAGTTCACCTGGGGAGTACACTCTACCTCTCTCTCTGTTTTTATTTTGTTTTGCTTAGTTTACTTCTGTCTAGTTTATTTGTGCTTAGTTTATTTCTGTCTAGTATTATTTTGCTTAGTTTACTTTTGTCTAGTTTGTTTTTGTCTTGTTTTATTTTTCTTATATACCCAAAAATCCATAAAAATTTGAAAAATCGAAAAATTAAAAACTGTTGTTATGGGAGAACCCACAACCTATTTGGAGCTTATTGAAATATATATGAATTATAGAGAATCAAGAACGGGTAAAGTCATGAGTGTTGTGATAGAAAAATTGAATACAATTGCTAAAATCTTGCTTAAACGCCATGATATAAACTGTGGCTCTAAAGAGGATACTAAACATCTGAAATTCCAATGTGGCTTTAGTGAAGAAGTTTTAATTAAGAACTATAATTGGAATAGCTATATTCATTTTTGGTTCGAAGAGGTAGAACAATTTGTCTTATTTATGGGAGCTTCTGAGATCGAATCCTTCATGTCTAAAAAATATGAAACTTGTGTTGTTTGTAAGGACCTTAAAGATTATGTCTC
Organism: Lolium perenne; assembly: GCF_019359855.2. NCBI lineage: Eukaryota > Viridiplantae > Streptophyta > Magnoliopsida > Poales > Poaceae > Lolium > Lolium perenne. The sequence goes on along the minus strand of NC_067250.2, from coordinate 192,035,353 downwards.
TTCTATCCTTAATTTTTGCATAGAAAGTTACAGTGATAATCCTTATATCATTGATTATAAAGAGAGACTCATTAATGCACAAGAATGCACTCACAATTTGCAGGAACCTGTGAAAGAAGAAATTGATGAACCTGAAAGCTCATTGGATGAAAAAGAGGAGGAAATTGATGAACCTGAAAGCTCATTGGATGAAAAAGAGGAGGAGAGTGATGAACAAAAGGAGGAAGAATGGATTAGCTACCCATGCCAACCTTCTAATGAGAGTAACTCTTTATCTCTTACACTATTTGATTGTCCTCCATGCTTACCAAAGGAGGATGAGTGTTATGTTCCTGTGGATTCTCTTGCAATATTCCCTATGAGTAAAACTTGTGAGAATAATTATGCTACTGTTATCTATGATAATCCATGCTATTTTGATAAATCTTATGATAATGCTTTGTTTGTGTCTGATATCGAAATGCATGGTACTAAAGAGTTTTGCTTAGCAAATGTTTATGATAAAGCTCTAGATGATGGTCCTATGATACTTGATAATATTAATTATACCACTAATGAAAATGGGATTGGAAAAGTCTTGACTTCATCTAGTAGTCTCATATCTTTTGAGATTGATCAATCATCTTGTTATATTATTGATGAAAGTGGGTTTGAAAGTTTTAATCCTACTATTTTTGAGCTTGATAAAAATTATGTGTTTGTAGATCATGAAAAGCATGCTGTATGTGATAGTTATATTGTTGAGTTTGTTCATGAAGCTACTGAAAATTATTATGAGAGAGGAAAATATGGTTGTAGAAATATTCATGGTACTAAAGCACCTCTCTACATGCTGAAAATTTTGAAGTTACTCGTGTTTTATCTTCCTATGCTTGTCACTTTGTTCTTCATGAATTTATTTGTGTACAAGATTCCTATGAATAGGAAGTGGGTTAGACTTAAATGTGTTTTGAACTTGCTTTTTGATGCTCTCTTTTGCTTCAACTCTCATCCTTATGTGAGCATCATTAAAATTGCTGAGCCCATCTTAATGGCTATAAAGAAAGCACTTCTTGGGAGATAACCCATGTCTTTATTTTGCTACTGTTTTGTTGTGTCTTGGAAGTTGTTACTACTGTATAAACCTCTCCTTATCTTTATTTTATTGCATTATTGTGCCAAGTAAAGTCTCTAATAGAAGGTTGATGCTAGATTTGGATTTCTGCGCAGAAACAGATTTCTATCTGTCACGAATTTGAGTAGGTCTCTCTGTAGGAAACTCAGAAAAATCTGCCAATTTTCATGCGTGTTCCTCAGATATGTACGCAACTTTCATTAGTTTTGAGTTTTCTAATTTGAGCACGGAAGTACCTCTTAAAAATTCGTCTTTACTGGCTGTTCTGTTTTGACAGATTCTGTCTCTATTTTTTTTGCATTGTCTCTTGTGGACTTTAAGTAAGTCTTTCTAGACGTGGAGAGCTGTAGCTAATGTTTTATTGAGTTCTTGCAATGTGTCACTACAGGACCAAAGTGGATTAAAGTTTTTTGAGTACTAACCCCTCTAATGAAGTTTATGAGAAGTTTGGTGTGGCAGAAGTTTTCAAGGGTCAAGAGAGGAGGATGATATATGATCAAGAAGAGTGAAAAGTATAAGCTTGGGGATGCCCCCGTGGTTCATCCCTGCATATTTCAAGAAGACTCAAGCATCTAAGCTTGGGGATGCCCAAGGCATCCCCTTCTTCATCAATAACTTATCAGGTCACTTCTAGTGAAACTATATTTTTATTCAGTCACATTATATGTGCTTTACTTGGAGCGTCTATTTATTTTTATTTTTGTTTGTGTTTGAATAAATTCGGATCCTAGCAATCCTTGTATGGGAGAGAGACACGCTCCGCTTTTTCATAAGAACACTGGTGTTCTTAGCTTTATTTTAATGTTCATGGCGGAGTTGAAAACCGCAGCACTTGTTGTTATTTGGTTGGAAACAGAAAATGCTTCATATTGTCTTGAATAATTTGATACTTGGCAATTGTTTTGAGCTCTCAAGTAGATCATGTTTAAGCTCATGCACCATGTAGTTTAAACCTATTAGTGGAGAACTACCGTAGAGCTTGTTGAAATTTGGTTTGCGTGATTGGTCTCTCTAAGGTCTAGATATTTTCTGGTAAAAGTGTTTGAGCAACAAGGAAGATAGTGTAGAGTCTTATAATGCTTGCAATTTGTTCTTATGTAAGTTTTGATGTACCGGTTCATACTTGTGTTTGCTTCAAACAACCTTGCTATCCAAAGCCTTGTACTGAGAGGGAATGCTTCTCGTGCATCCAAAACCTTGAGCCAAAACCTATGCTATGTGTGTCCACCATATCTACCTACTATGTGGTATTTCCTGCCATTCCAAGTAAATACTTCATGCGCTACCTTTAAACAATTCAAAAGCTATTATCTCTTATTTGTGTCAATGTTTTATAGCTCATGAGGAAGTATGTAGTGTTTATCTTTCGATCTTCTCATTTACTTCTGACAGACTTTCACCAATGGACTAGTGGCTCATCCGCTTATCCAATAATTTTGCAAAAAGAGCTGGCAATAGGGTTCCCAGCCCCGATTAATTAACTTGCATTAATAATTCTCTTCACATGTTTTGCCTTGATTCATCAGTAAGCAACTTAATTTTGCAAATAGACACTCCTCCATGGTATGTGAATGTTGGAAGGCACCCGAGGATTCGGTTAGCCATGGCTTGTGTAAGCAAAAGGTTGGGAGGAGTGTCATCAATAATGAAACTAAAATACATGTGTAAACAAAAGAGAAGAGGGATGATCTACCTTGCTGGTAGAGATAACGTCCTTCATGGGAGCCGCTCTTGAAAGTCTGGTTGATAAGGTAGTTAGAGTACCCGCTACCATTCATTGACAACAACAAACACCTCTCAAAATTTTACTTTTATGCTCTCTATATGATTTCAAAACTTGAAAAGCTCTAGCACATGATTTAATCCCTGCTTCCCTCTGCGAAGGGCCTTTATTTTACTTTATGTTGAGTCAGTTTACCTACTTCTTCCCATCTTAGAAGCAAACACTTGTGTCAACTGTGCATTGATTCTTACATGCTTGCTTATTGCACTTATTATATCACTTTGTGTTGACAATTATCCATGAGATATGCATGTTGAAGTTGAAAGCAATTGCTGAAACTTAAATCTTCCTTTGTGTTGCTTCAAACCTCTTATTAAGAATTTATTGCTTTACGAGTTAACTCTTATGCAAGACTTTTTGATACTTGTCTTGAAAGTACTATTCATGAAAAGTTTTGCTATATGTTATCTATTTGTTAGCAAACTATAGATCATTGCCTTGAGTCACTTCATTCATCTCATATGCTTTACAATAGTATGATCAAGATTATGTAAGTAGCATGTCACTACAGAAATTATTCTTTTTATCGTTTACCTACTCGAGGGCGAGTAGGAACTAAGCTTGGGGATGCTTGATACGCCTCCAACGTATCTATAATTTCTGATGTTCCATGCTAGTTTTATGACAATACCTACATGTTTTGCTCACACTTTATAATGATTTTATGCATTTTCCGGAACTAACCTATTAACAAGATGCCGAAGTGCCAGTTCCTGTTTTCTGCTGTTTTTGGTTCCAGAAAGGCTGTTCGGGCAATATTCTCGGAATTCGATGAAACAAAAGCCAAACATCTTATTTCACCGAGACGGACCAGAACACCGAAGGGGACCTGGAGAGGAGGCCCAAGGCCCCCACACCATAAGGCGGCGCGGGTGGCCCCCTGGCCGCGCCAGCCTATGGGGTGGGCCCCCCAGGCACCCCCTTGCGCCGCCTCTTCGCCTATAAAGTCCCTCGCGACCTAAAAACCCGAGACCAAGTGACGAAACTCCAGAAAGACTCCAGGGGCGCCGCCGCCATCGCGAAACTCCGTTTCGGGGGACAGAATCTCTGTTCCGGCACGCCGCCGGGACGGGGAAGTGCCCCCGGAAGCCTTCTCCATCGACGCCACCGCCTCCATCATGCTCCGTGAGTAGTTTCCCCATGGACTACGGGTTCTAGCTGTAGCTAGTTGGTACTCTATCTCCCATGTACTTCAATACAATGATCTCATGAGCTGCCTTACATGATTGAGATTCATCTGATGTAATCGGTGTTGTGTTTGTTGGGATTCGATGAATTGTTACATTATGATCAGTCTATCTATATAAGTTTGTGAAGTTATTGTTGCTGCAATCTTGTTGTGTTTAATGCTTGTCACTAGTGCACGAGTGGCATGATCTTAGATTTGAGCTCTATAATTATTGCTTAGATTGTATCTACAAGTTGTTTGCACATGTCTATGTCCGGAACCCGAGGCCCCAGAGTGACAGTAACTGGGATAACTGGAGGGGAAGGCGTAGGTATGAGGATCACATGTTTTCACCAAGTGTTAATGCTTTGCTCCGGTGCTCTATTAAAAGGAGTACCTTAATTACCAGTAGATTCCCTAGAGGCCCGGCTGCCACCGGCTGGTAGGACAAAAGATGTTATGCAAGTTTCTCATTACGAGCACGTATGACTATATATGGAAAACATGCCTACATAATTAATAGACTTGATGTTCTGTCTTAATGCTATTTCAATCCTATCAATTGCCCAACTGTAATTTGTTCACCCAACACTTGTTACTTGTTATTTGAGAGTTACCACTAGTGTAGATAGCTGGGAACCCCGGTCCATCTCTTATCATCATATACTCGTTCTATATGTCATTGGAAGTAGTATCAACTATTTTCTGGTGCCATTACCTACGTATTCTTATTCTTCTGTGTTACTGTTACTATTGCTCTCATATTACTGCTGCTTTCACATCACCCCTGTTACTAGTGCTTTTCCAGGTGCAGCTGAATTGACAACACAGTTGTTAAGGCTTATAAGTATTCTTTACCTCCCCTTGTGTCGAATCAATAAATTTGGGTTTTATTTCCCTCGAAGACTGTTGCGATCCCCTATACTTGTGGGTTATCAGCGGCAAATGCGTCCGGACGGTGCAGGCCTGCAAGGCAGTTCTTCCGCGTGGGAAGAAGATGTGGAAGGGAAAAAGATTCTTTTTGTTCAGGAATATGCTTTTTCAAAGTATGATTATAGAAGATCTGTTATACAGTCCAACTTTTTGTGACAAAAATTGCGGATGCAGCATACCCCATCCGTGTTATGCGGTAGAGCCGGATGGGTATCTGCTAAGGATGCTCTTAGAGCATATCCTGTAAATGGCCTAAAACTGTGAAGTAACCATCACTTATTAGTTTTCGTTAGGTTTCTCGAGCTGTTATGATCATGTAAAAGTAGACCACCAGGTTTTTTTAAGGGGTTCGAAAGCAATCCTGCCCGAATTGTGTATTCACGGGTTGGGCGGCCGAATCGAGCCCAACGTCTATCCACACGGGGGAGATGGCACACTAAAATTTCTCAATCCCCACGCGCGCACCTTTTTCTTCTAGGCTTCCACTTTCCATCGGGCTATCGGCACCGCCGCATCCCGCCATTGTTATCACCCACCTAGGCCCTTCCTTGCCATCCGTGAGTGCCCCTGCACTCTGCCACGTCAACGGTAGGTGGAATCTCGCAGGTGGACATCATATTGTTCCGCTGGGGAAGATTCCAATGCTGACCACGATGGATGCGACACAAAGATTGGTTCGGTCGCGCCTAGTACGTACGTAGGTGGCTGGATTCGACCTCATCGGAGCTCCTCGTGCCCCACCGCTCGTTGGCGCTGCCCAAATCGGCCGCATCGACCCCGCAGACGGTAAGATTTGTTCAGAATGTATTCTTTGAGTTTGTCCGCTCGAGCGTGATTTGATTGGTCTGGGAATTGTTGTAGATGTCTTCTTCATTGAGCTATGAGTTCCTTTTTGAGGACTCCTCTTCTTCGGACGATTCGAACCTAGAAGAACCGCTCAATGACGAAGACACCGAGCACATGATCCTCATCCTCGCCGCGAAGGAGCTACAAGATAGAGCCAAGATCAACTGGCGGCGGGATCTATGGCTGGCCGCGTTTGCACCCGTGGAACCGAGCATTCGGGCACGCCGTATTGATACAAGACTACTTCGCCGACGTACCAACATACCCGCCTCATCTTTTTCTTAGAAGGTAGCGGATGCACCGTTATTGTTCGTCGACATAGTCAAAGCTTGCGAGGCCAATTCTCGCTATTTTACTCGCCGGAGAAATGGGGTTTAGCCCTTATCAAAAAAACTCGGCGGCTATGTGAGTGATCGCATATGGTGTCCCCGCGGATTATACCAATAAGTATCTTCGCATCATTCAAGATGTTCGGATATTTGCCAAGGTGATGATCCAAGTGTTTGGTCTCGTGTATCTTTGATCTCCAAATAAGGAAGATACACAAAAATGATGGCGATGAACGAGAAGAGAGGTTGGCTGAGAATGCTAGGGGGTGTAAATTGTATGCATTAGAGGTGGAAGAATTGCCCGAAGGCATGGCATCAACAATATTGCTGCAAAAGAAGAGATGCCACCAATGTGGTTGAGGCCGTGACATCGGAGGACTTGGTTTATTTGGCATTGCTTCTTTGGATGGCCGGGATCAGTCAATGACATCAATGTCCAGCATAGGTTTCATTTGTTTGCTAGATTAACTAGTGGGGATGCTCGGGCTTGCAACTACAAAGTCAATGGGCCTCACTACAACATCGGCTACTACCTTTCCAATGACATCTATCCGACTTGGGCAACATTTGTGAAGATCATCCAAAACCCCGAAACAAAGAAACAAGCTCAGCTTACCAAGGCACAAGAAGCACACCAAAAGGACATTGAAAGAGCTTTTGGTGTTTTGCAAGCTCGGTTGCAATTGTCTAGGTCCAGCTCGCATTTTGGAAAAAAAAACCCTAAAGAACATCATGACATGTATGATTCTTCACAACATGATAAAGATGAAAGAGAGGTACACTTGGAGTTCTTCTATGACAACGTTGGCAACCATGTGCAACCACAAAGAAATCCCGATCTCATTCAAGCATTTATTGAGACGCATCGACAAAATGAAGATTCAGCCACACACAGTCACACACCCGGCTCAACCTTGATCTCATAGAGCACCAGTGGCAGCCACATGACAGTGATTGATGCATTTCATTTATTTTATCACATTTCATTCATTTCCTATGTATTTGTGTAAGGAAAATAATCATTTGCTTAGAAACATTAGTTATTTGAACAATTATTTGATTTGAACTATTGTTGTAATGTGATTTGCTTAATATTGTAATTTGGATGATCATTACATGTTGTTATGTTCAAAAGATTTATTTATTTTGTTGAGTATGCTGCCATATTTAGGAAATTACATATATAGTTAGGGGGTGTAAATTGTATGCATTAGAGGTGGAAGAATTGCCCGAAGGCATGGCATGAACAGTATTGCTGCAAAAGCAGAGATGCCACCAATGTGGTTGATGCCATGACATCCGAGGACTTTTGGATTTGGCATTGCTTCTTTGGATGGTCGGAATCAGTCAATGACATCAATGTCTTGCATAGGTTTCATTTGTTTGCTAGATTAACTAGTGAGGATGCTCGGGCTTGCAACTACAAAGTCAATGGGCCTCACTACACCATGGGCTACTACCTTACCGACAACATCTATCTGACTTGGGCAACATTTATGAAGATCATCCAAAACCCCCAAACAAAGAAACAAGCTCAGCTTGCCAAGGCACAAGAAGCACTCCGAAAGGACATTGGCATAGCTTTTGGTGTTTTGCAAGCTCGGTTTGCAATTGTCTGGTTCAACTCGTTTTTGGGAAAAAAAACCCTAAAGAACATCATGACATGTATGATTCCTCACAACATGATAAATATGAGAGAGTGTTACACTTAGAGTTCTTCTATGACAATGTTGGCAGCCATGTGCAACCACAAAGAAACCCCGGTCTCATTCAAGCATTTATTGAGACGCATCGACAAACTGAAGATTCAGCCACACACAGTCACACACCTGGCTCAACCTTGATCTCATAGAGCACCAGTGGCAGCTACATGGCAGTGATTGATGCATTTCATTTTATTTTATCACATTTTGTTCATTTCCTATGTATTTGTGTAAGGAAAATAATTATTTGCTTAGAAACATTCGTTATATGAACCATTATTTGATTTGAACTATTGTTGTAATGTGATTTGCCTAATATTATAATTTGGACGATCATTACATGTTGTTATGTTCAAAAGATTCATTTATTTTGTTGAGTATGCTGCCATATTTAGGAAATTACATATATAGGGTTTTTCTTGTCAAGTTCGCTCGCGCCGACCAGATCTCGTATAGGGGAACAATTTTATGTGTCACTTTACAGGATCTGATCGCCACAGCCCGCACGCGCCTAGATTTAGTATTTACCGCACTCTCTAGTGGCGCGTGGATGGGGCTTGCCTGCGCCGCACCTATGCGCCCATCCGTGCGCCCGTGCCTTTAGTTAAGCATCGTAAGGTTAGTTTTCCTTTTCCTCCCACTCGTTTTTTCCTAGGTAAAGAAAATCCTAAATACTCTTGTAATACATGTCTTGCCGTAATTCTCCGTAAGTGGCCATACGGGCATGCGGCCGGCTGTGATGGTCGGCGACGTCTTCCGCGACGCCGTGGTGCAGAATGTCAACAGATGGTGACGGCCAGCGACGTCCTTGGCATGGTCCTTGGTCGTCCGCATCGCGTTTATAGGTCGAGATTTGTAGGATCTGCTAGAGTTGCTCTTGTCAGCTATAGCGATCACTCGTATATCAATGCATTCGTTGACGCAGTTCAGTTCATTTAAATCAGTAACTATTTGAGAACTGAGCAAATTAACGTTGCACCATCTAAGTAGCGAAATGTTGCGATCACAACAGACACATCTGACTGAAATTGCAATGATCAAACACCGTACAAACTGCAAATCCCAAAACAGGCGCCAAATCTCTACCCTCCAACAACAGCAACTACTAGCTAGGTTGGCGCCTGAAGTCTGAACGCAACATACCAAGTACAGATCAAATTTGATAGGCTTAACTTATGCCCCTTAATAAAACAGGAAAAAGAAGAAATACAACCCTAACAAAGAGACCCCGAGTAGCATGATCAGCAGTAGGTAGCATTAAACTGGTGATGTGAAACAGAAGGTGGAAGTCAATGCCGAACCATCCCCCCTTGCATAGTGGTGGCACATTTTCACCGCGAGTTGAAACTTGCAAAAATCTAATCCTCGCTGGTATGAGCACCACATGGCAAGCAGAGAATGAGGTGCGTTCTTGACTCCCCATCGATGAAAGAAATCTCCAAAATCTTGCTACTCCTGCAGACGGAGATTCATTCATACTAGGCGCTAAGATATGCTGCATATTATGTGAAGCTTGAGAAAGTAGTAGGCAGACGATCGAGTGTACCTTGCAAGCACGTACATGACTGAAGTGGCTACTGCGGATTGCTGGCCGTGTCCCTGCAGACGGCGGCCTTGATGCGCTCCACGGTGCAGGCGATGAGGCTATTCACGGTGGCGACGGAGCCCAGCGAGAGCTTCGCCGTCGGGACGGAGTCCACCAGTATCTGGAACGCCACCGTCAGGAGGGAGCCCCCGCCCCCCGTCGAGTTTTCAGGCCCCTGGGTTGCTGACGGCGGCGGCCCGTCGGGCAGGATGGCGAAGCCCGACGGCAGGAGCGCCACGTAGTCCGGGTCGCCGCCGTTGAGTACCACGTTCATGGCCACAATGTCCACCGGCGCGTACACGACGTAGGACCCCGACGCATCCGTGCAGCTCTCCTGCAGGATCAGCATGTTGCTCTGGTTCGAGTTGGCGCTCTGCAACACAAGATGAATCGTCAGATTGATGCATGAAGTGCCGATTCTTGTAGCGCTAGATTTGGGCGTCACAGATTACGTTGACACGAAGGAGGGAGACGCAGTTGCCGTGGTCGCGGCCGTTGGCGATGTGAGCCATTTCCTGGACGACGCCGCCGTTGGACAGAATGTCCCACTGCAAATAATTCAGATCGTCAACAATTACGAGTTTTCGTTGGGGACAAAGGAAAGCAGTAGCTGACAGCCGCCGGTGAAGAAGTAGAACGCACCTCGCTGCGTGACGTCTCGTCGCGGAGGAAGTCGAAGACGGTGCTGGGCGTGACGGGGAGCCAAAATGAGGTGGCGGCGTTGAGCACGATCCCCGGCGGCCTCCCAGGGTCGTCGACGCTCTTCCTGGTCATGACGCGCACGTCCTCGGCGCCACTGCCTGACAGGGTTGTCCACTGGTGCGCCACGGACGCCGTCACGCCGCCGCAGAAGCTCGCCACCATCCGCTCCGCCAGCTTTAGCATGCTCTTCCGCCCCTCCACGCTTGTGATCACTGCATGCATATTTGTGAGCGTCCAGCCTTATGCATCTTAAGCACTGCGATGGGACAGGATGTGCAAGTACCGCCGAGATCGCCGTTGGGGACGTTGCTGGCCATGGCGCTGGCGAGGCGCTCGCACTGCCGGCTCAGCGTGCCGACCCACCGCCTCGCGCCGAACGCCAAGCCGGAGTTCACCAGAGGCTTGTAGATGTTGTGCACCGACCTGTCGTCCACTTCCACATGCTCTACCCATGTCACCTATATGTACATACACGTACCCAAACAATTAAAAACTGAACCCAAACATGTATCTATCCTACTACTCCAATCTACAGTCAACAATTCAATTCAGCGTCGATCACATTTGTTGACAGAGCACGAACCTTTGAGTAGCCGTTGGGCAATTCTTGGATAATGCAGCCGGAAGGCCTGCGCCGGCATTTCACGACTGGGCTCTGGCGCAGGCTGTCCAGGGAGACGTCGACCACGGCCCACGACCCGTCGGGATTGTGCTTGCAGTACCTCACGAAGTAGCTCTCCCGCGTTGGCACCAATGGCGACGGCACTTGGAACTCCATTGACATCTGAAGATTGAAGATAGATCGTTGTCATTGTAAAGTATACACATGATTATGCCATCGACAAATTTCAATTGCAGTGGAGTATCCATGGCTTCTTCTGCAAACGCACCACTTGCAATGCACCGTCGTAGTTCCCTGCCACGCCGGTGGACAGCACCTCGTGCGTAGAAGCTCGGGACACGATGCTCGAGAACACCGTCGCGAATTGATTCTGCCACGGTGCAGATGAATATTCAAAACTTATGTCAGGGAATTTCATCAGAAATTTGGCTGGGAATTGCAATCTTGTTAATGTTAAGTTGTGAATGACTGACCACGTCCATGAGGATCTCGACGAGGCTGCCATGGGTCATGATCACGACGGCGCAGCCACGGGAAGCTTCCGGCTTGAGTCCGTACTGCCTTGGACCGAGCCCCCTCGGGAACACGCGGCCGTACTCCTCCTCGTCCAGCACCTCGGCCGCAACCGGGATGCCGTCGCCCGGGCGTGCGCTCCAGAGCGGGTCGTCGAGCCGCGCCATCTGGATGAGCTCGTCCATGGCGGCTACGGCCAGCTCGATGATCATGGGCTTGTCGACGTCGATGATCTGGCCACCGCCTCGGGACACGCTCCTCAGCATGTCGCCCCCGAACATGTCCCCGCCGCCGCCGTAGGCTCCGACTAGGTCGAGCGGGGATCGCGCAGCGACGGCCGCGAGTGAGCCGGAGAGCATCCCCGCCGGGAGAAAGGGGGATGACACCATAGGCTTCCCGACGTGCTTGGCCGCGATGCCAGATATCCTGTCGATCTCGTCGCGGAGGCGGGCGTTGTCGACGCGGAGGTGGTGCTCGTCGAAGGACATCTCGCCTAGCGCGGCCGGCCCGCCGCAGCTGGGGCAGGACGCGCTGCTCAGTGCCTCCTTGTACCGCATATTCTCCGCGCGGAGCTTGTCGTTGTCGGCGCGCAGCTGCGAGTTCTCGTGCTTCTCGTGTTGGTTCTGCACACCACATGCATCCACCATTATTAGAATTTAACTGAAACTGCAACCATATTCAATGGTTCCTCTTATATGTTTGAGACCATGCCATATCACAACAGCTACTTGCCTTCATCTGTGTGCGCTTGTTCTGGAACCAGAACTTGACCTGCAACGGCTCCAGGCTCAGCTCCCGGCTCAGCTCCTTCCGTTGCTTGTCGTCCGGATGAGGGCACTCCTTAAAGAACCTACACAAATTAATCCACAAACATCAATGCTCTTACATGTTACAGAAGAATTTAATTACATGATGAACTCTGCCAAAACGAACGCAACTGTTTTAAACTCATAGGACAAAAATGTTTATGCATGCGTGCTGGATCGGTCATGGGAGGCTTACGCTTCGAGCTCTTGGATCTGGTGTTGTGTGTGGCGGTGGTACCGCTTCTTCTTGCGGGGACGCTGGTTGGGATCCTGCTCGTCGTCCTCCTCGCCAGAGCCGCCGCCACCACCACCACCGTCGACGTTCTCGCTGCACGACTTGCTCTCGAGCTCGTCAGGCGCCAGCAGCGCATCGGAGGTGCCCCGGCTATGAAGCATGTGGTCGGCGCTGCCGCTGTCCACCGCTGCCGCCGTCGTCATGGTTGCCGGGATCTGCTCGAAGAGTTGCTGCTGGATTAGTGCTTGATGCAGATGGTGGCTGTCCAGCAAGTCAGCCTGCATTTACAGTTGAGTAGGAAGTTTTCATCAATTACAATTTACAGGTTGATGACAAGAATTTCTTGCTTCAGATATTCAGAAGCACCCCAACAGGCAACTACGAACCAGAAATTGGAGTAGCAAAAACTATGAGGAAAGGTCCTACTAAACAAAATGGAAAGTTTTGCTTCCGTTTCTGCTAACAAAAAGGTAAAGCACTGCTCGTTTTCCATTACATATATAGTAAGCACTAGTAGCTTTCATATTCGGTATCCTCAAATGGCCAATTACTTGGAAATATTCATACTGTTTAACACCTCTAATTATCATCAGAAAAAAGGAAGGATATGAGAAGAACAAGAACAAAATAAGCCAAAAGAGCAGCAACAAGCTGCACAGACCCTAAAACTAATTAAACACAGATCGACGCGGAATTAATTTGTACATTCAAAAGATCTTTTAAAGCATGCACAGCAGTATACCTGAGTCAGACCCAGTGCGGCTGCCGACCCATACGCCACGCTGCTTCGGCCGATCATCGGCGGCAGGCGTCTGGCCGGCGTCATGGGCCGGAACCGGATTGCCTAGCTCCCAAACCCTAGCTGCTTGTTCACCTGCACGGCTCTAGCTAGTTCCTTCCATTTGTACCGGTCAAGAATTAGCTTGCACTGCACGGCATGTCACGGCAGCAGATCTAGGGCAAGCGGACGCAGAAGCTACGACGACGACCTAGCTACTCAAGAACTCAGCGAGAGGCAAGCAGATCGGTCGCAAGATCTAAAGAAAAGCGATCTGCAATTCTCTGATCTCCCTCTCCTTGTGAGCAGCTAGCTTGCTACTTCCTGCATGATATCGCATGCATGCAGGAAGCTGCAGGGAGGAGCTAGCGTGCGCTACAGGGAAAGACACAGAGATCTTTGAGGAGAGGAGGAGGAAGAAGCCGCCATGGGAGGAAGAGGAGAAGGAGAAAGGGGAACGGCGGATGGGAGAGAATTCCGATCGATGGGAGAGGAGTTATTGCTGGGGCAGTGATGGTGAGGGCGAATGCAAGAGCATTTATTGAGAGAGGGTGCAGCGTTATTGCTCAGGCTCAGAGACTACAGCGAGGGAGAGAGAGATAACATTTCCCGTAGGAAGAAAACGTACGCGGTGAGCGGAGGATACAAGTCACGAGTAGCATTCGGACACGATTGAGTAGACTGGCACACTGTTTATTCACTGCGTCGCCAAATGTCAAACGTAATTTTTTATCAGTTATAAAAACTACCCGTTCACAAGAGCGATAGCGCTAGTATTACTATGTGTTTTTTTTCTATTGTTGTGTGATCAAATTTGAATATAACGTTAATTTGAGAAGTTGCTTTTTTGTTTTGGCATGAGAAAGTAGGTAGCACAAACTTTTAGGGGACATAAATTATGAATATCTATGATGCCAAATCATGTCAATAGTTTCACCATGAAATATGTTTTCATAATTTATTTATGTAATACTGGGGATGTTTATATTTCTGATATATATTAGGTCAAGTTTAGTAAGTTCTAAGTTTTGTCAAAATTTATATTTCTTAATCATTAGTAGAACGGGAAGTAATAGTAAACCACGGCATTCTTGATCGTGTAAGAGCAATGATCTTGTTTGCTTAAGGCTGGCCATAGTGCTAGTATTATTTTAGGTAGTATCATGCCTACAAAAATGCTGATATGGCATCTAATTAAGGAGGAGAGATATGATTACAGTAACATAGGTGGATACTGTATCATAGTGCACGTTACGAGAAAAGTTAATGCTAAATAGATCTTGTACACATATTTGTGTTGGACTTCTATAAAACAATAAATTTAGAAGATTATGATACTACTCTATAATACCACCCACTATAGAGATAATATCATAGACAAATATTATATGCATGATACTACTATATGATACAATGCATTATGACCACCCTAATCTTATCACTCCTCCTTAATTAGATGTCATATGAGCATTTTTGTGGGCCTAAGATGCATGATACTAGCTAAGATACTAGCACTATGGTCAGCCTTAGACTAGTCACAATGGGAAGTATCATAGAATAGTATCATACATATGATACTAGTTTATGATACAACACCTCTAATGCATAGTATCATGAATTAGTATCATAGTGTCATTCTATTTAATGTTTTGTAGAATCTCAATGCAAATATGTGTACATGATGTGTTTGACACTAAAATTTATAGTTTTACGTGCTATGATACTGTATCTACCTATGATACTACTCTCACCTCTCTCCTCATTAATTGATGTGCCACATAAGATTTTTACCTACATGGCATGCATGATACTATCTATGATACTCCCATTGTGGCTAGTCTTAGAATAACATGCATCACTAATTAGTGAAATCTATGCGTGTATACTAGGCAGAGTGCGCTTAATTTATGTGTATTAATTAGCTCATTAGCCAGCCCCATAAATATTGCCACCAACTCAACCAATAGTTAAACATAGTATCATATAGTAGTATCATGCATATGATACTTGTCTATGATACTATCACTATAGTGGGTGGTAATATAGAGTAGTATCATAATCTTCTAAATTTATTATTTTGTAGAATCCCAATACAAATATGTGCACAAGATCTATTTAGCATTAACTTTTCTCGTACCGTGCGCTACAGTATCCACCTATGTTACTCAAATATTACTCACAATGAGAGTATCATAGCTAGTATCATGTACTACATGCATGCAAAAAGTTGATGTGTCACATCAATTAATGATGAAAGAGATGATATTGGTATCATAGGTAGATACCGTATCATAGCACGTAGACTAGAAAAATTAATACCAAACAAATCTTGTACACACTTTTGTATTGAGATTATACAAATCATTAAATACATGACATATGATACTACTATATGATACTATGCATTGTGGAGATAGTATCGTACACTAGTATCATATGCATGATACTAGTATATGATACTCCCAGTAGAAGTAGTGATGTATGTTAGACTAATCACAGTGGAAGTAACTTCACTAGTAACTAAGTGTTCAACTCATTAAATTTTCTTATGTGACAGTGAGTTAATGAGGATAGAGAAAGATAGAGTAACATCACACTTTTCCAAGATACAATGAGTCTATAAGCTAATTAATGAAGACGATACTCCCTCCTTCCCATTTTATGTTGTGCATAATTTTCTGTGCAAATCAAACTGTGCAAACTTTCACCAAGAATATAGATAATAATACAAAGATCTACCATGTCAAATGCATATAATATGAAAATATATTTCATAAGAATTCTAAAAATACTATTATTTTGTTGTATATGTTTATATTTTTATCAATATAGATGATTAAACTTTAAGAAGTTTGATTTTGACCAAAACTCATATGCAACATGGTTTGGGCAGGAGGGAGTACTATTTTGATGTTACTAACCACTATAAAAGCAGTAACATAGAGTGGTAACATGTGCATGTTACTCTATGTTACTTCCCACTATGACTTGTCTTAAGGAACAACCTCTATAATGCACCATCTCTTACGGCGTATCTAAATTTAATGATTTTATCCTCATGCATGCACGTGATTGGACTAGCACTACATTTTGCTTGGAGGTTTTACTGGTTTGATGTTTTATAGATAGGCCAAACCTTTTATATTATTTTTCTTACTCAATGCCTGGACTAAGATGTTTCTATGCCTAATGTTGTAGATCTCGTTGTCTTGATTCCAACAAGCCCAAGATCATCGAAATCGAAGTCTGGATGGTCGCATTTTTGGCGTCTGGCTCGGCATGTCGAGTGCTGCTGCCGGGTAGGTCGACAACCGGCTCGACAGGGCCGGGTCCACTGCCGGGTGGCTCGATTTTTCCCCCAAACGGTCATATTTTAACGGGCTATGAAAGGGGTCTTCTTCCCCATTTATCTTAGGGTTCATAGGCACATTTTTTTACCACTATTATTGACCTTTTTGAGCTTCCTCCCCCTCCCATTCCTCTCATGATTCTTGCATATTATTAAGGGATTTGGAAGAGTAGATTGTTGGAATCTAGAACCTCCACCACTGTTTTCCTGCTGCGTCGCTTTTTCCTGCCGCACACAACCGCCAGACGTGCACGCGCTCGAATCCATGGTTCATCGTTTCACACATTGAGTCAGGCACGCTCGCAGACACGCGCTGCTTCCCTGCCGTCCGACCTGCACGTCCCCATGCAGTTGCTACATCGTTTCACGCGTGGAGTGATACGTCTCAAACGTATCTATAATTTCTTATGTTCCATGCTAGTTATATGACAATACTCACATGTTTTATATACACTTTACATCATTTTTATGCATTTTCTGGCACTAACCTATTAACAAGATGCCGAAGCGCCAGTTCCTGTTTTCTGCTGTTTTTGGTTTCAGAAATCCTACACAGGAAATATTCTCGGAATTGGACGAAACAAAAGCCCACGGTCTTATTTTGCACGAAGCCTTCCAGAAGTCCAAAGAGGAGACAAAGAGGGGTGACGAGGCGACCACACCCTAGGGGGGCACGGCCCCACCCCTAGGCGCGCCGCCCTATGGGGTGGGCCCCTCGAGCGTCCCCCGACTCTGCCCCTTCGCCTATATATTCTCTCTGTTGCAAAAACCCTAGTACCGAGAGCCACGATACGAGAAAAGTTACTGAGACGCCGCCGCCGCCAATCCCATCTCGGGGGGATTCAGGAGATCGCCTCCGGCACTATCGTCGTGGTGAACAGACAGATGCCATAGGATGGCTTAAGTTGGGGCCGAGTTGGACGCTAGAGGATTCGGGGGAGGGTTTTTGGATTAGATTGGATGAACTTCCGGGTGCTTTCCTCAAGAACTTGGCCTAAGCCAGAGGTAGAAGAAGAGAGACACAAGGAAGAACTCTGCTCTAGATCTTTCTCTTCATTGATTTCAACAGGATACATGTTTGTGCTTACAAGATAGCTCCTAAACTCTACGTACCCGCGATGGGGGTGTGCCCCCTCTCCTTATATAGGGGAGAGGGTGGCTTACAGGGGAAGAAACCCTAATGGCATCTTTGAACAGACAAATTACTTTACAAAGTTACTTTATAAAGCTACTTTAATCACAGGTGACGCCGGTATCTTCTTTAATCGGGGAGTCCTACGTCCTCCGGTTGCTTTTGGCGTCACCTTCTTCTTTGGCGTCAGGGCTTCGTTTAATGCTACTTTGCTTAGGTCATCCTTGTCCTCTAGCTCCTGAGAGAATCTTTGACCAGTCCTGTCGATGTGCTACAGTGCACTTCTAACCGGCAGCCCGGTGTCTTCTTAGCCCATACCGGTATGCCTCTCTTTGGGGATACCGGTATAGACTTACTTAGCCGCACGCTTAACTTTGTCCTCCGGAATGAATATCAAACCGGTATCTTGATGGCTCAAACCATCCGGTTTGGCATGCCTTTGGCATACCGGGGGTCATCCCCCCGACATTAGTCCCCGAAGCTGGTATAGTCCGGTGGATTTTATCCGACGGGCTATGCTAGGTTCCTACTTCACAAGGTACCGGTTTGATCTTTCCGACACCCTGTTCGACGTTGCCGGCCTCTTTGCCTTAGCTTTTTTCCGTTAGCTTCCGGATTCATCCGGCATCTTTGTCGAATTCACACCTTCCTTTCTTTACAAAGTGTTTCCGGTGTCTTTTCCTCCGGTATCATTGACATTAAATCCCTCCTCGGCGAAGTCGAGAATTTCTCGGGTACAGTGCCTGTCAGTGACATGCGCACTGTGGGCCACTTCCCTTCGGCTTCCGCGCCAGCATTTATGGCACCGCACCGGATCCCTGCTGCCGTTCCGGATCCATGTGGCTTTCCTGTGGCCTGTTATTTTCCGCGCGTGTATCATCGCGCCACGTGGCGTCCCACGAGCCGAACCGTCGCGGCCCAGCGGTTGCCGGCCCACTAACTCCTTCTCCTATAAAGGGGGGAGCGGTTCCTTCTTCCTCCTTTCTTCGCACTCTCTACTCCCTCGCGCGCACAGAGCTCTTAGCCCTCTTGCGCCCTCGCCGTCTCCGTTCGCCACCAGAGCCTCACCGTCCGGTGATCCTCCGCCGCTGCTTCGCCAAGCCTCGCCAAGCTTCGCTGCGCGGAGATTCATCGCAGTGCGCCCGCTGCTGCCGCGCCGTTCGTCCTCCGGCGACCTCGTTTCTCCTTCTTCGCCGCCGGACTTCCTCAACGACCGTGAGCTCGCCGCGCCGCCGGCGACCTTCTCCTTCAGCTTCTCCGCCGCCTCAGGTTAGGCTCGAAACGCATTTACCCCTCTTTTCTTTGCTTTCCAGATCTTGGGCCGGTAGGGTATTTACTTCCCCTTTTCTTTTGCTTTTTTCTCTTGCTCGTAGATCTTCGCACAAGGGTAGATCTTGGGAAACTTGTTTTTCGGTAGAACCCGACATCTTTCAAACTCGTATGTCTAGCGAGGATATTCTTTCCGAGTCACCCTCTGGTAGCCATCAGGTTGAATCCTCCGACGGACTCTCAGCTGAGATTGCCCAGATGGAAGCCGACACCGGCAAAGACCAAGAGGCCGGCAGCTCCAGCCAAGCTCCCGGAGTAAACTTATCCGGCGTCACCCGCGGGGCCTGGATAGGCTCCGACGTAAATCAACACGAGATCGACTGGTTCTACCGGTCTAGAAGGATACCGGAAGGAGTATCCTGCCGGCTTCCAGGCAACGAGATCGAGCCGGTACTTGAACCCGGTGAGTTTGTTGTCTTTCTCGCTCACTTCGAGCGCGGCTTCGGCCTCCCTGCCTCTGACTTTTTCCGCCAATTTTTGGATTTCTACCAACTTCAGCCTCACCACCTTCCCGACAATGCCGTTTTTTATCTTTCTTGTTATGCTACTTTCATGGAGGCATACATCGGTGTCCGTCCCACTCGCAAGACCTTCGCTCGCTTCTTCTCCCTTAGAATCAACTCCGTCCAGGGCAAGGAAATTCCCAGGCCCAAACCCCCCGTACAATGCGGGTCTTGCATCATCGGCTCCCGCCATGGGAGCCCCTTTTTTAAGTTTTCCGGTCTCGAATCTTGCCGGTTATGGCAAGGGACCTTCTTCTATGTGAAGAACACCGGCGCCCCAGATCTTATTAATCTACCAGTTTTCAACCCGGCGCCGCCCGCAAAGGTCAATTGGAGCTACTTCCCCGGAACGAATCACATTGAGACGAACCGGGTCGTACGCTTCATGGAGAAGCTGATGAAAGAAACCAACATCTGCTCCGACGATATTATTCTCACTTTTATCTCACGCCGGGTACTTCCCCTCAAGCGGCGGGCTCACAAGATGAGCGAAATGTATGGCCCTGGCGATCCCACCAAGATCACCGGCCTTCCTCTAAGCAAAGAGGACATAGTTCTTAAGGCAAGGCAGATCTGCCAGACAGCTATGCCTATGGACTGGGAGTGGGGCTTCGTGCCTCTTAGCTCCACCAACCCTCCAACCGAAGAAGTAAGAAATTGCGTAACCCGGGTTGCTATAGTGGTAACTTGTTGTGTTGTGGCTAACTGTCTTTCTGTTTCTTTTCAGGCTAAGCAGCGCTTCCCCCGGATCACTTCGGATCAGCGAGGCCCCTGCCGGAAGCGCCCCCTGGACAAGGTTGACCCAGATCCTTACGTCCATTGGACGGATCTCAAGATGGGCCGCACGCACACCCCGCGCCCCGGTAACCTCTCGTCTGAAGCTCCTGGCCCCAGTGATGATCTCACTGTACTTGAGGTAGTTTTCTCTTCCGGTCTCTTATGCTTTATTGTCATTTTCCTTCTGTAGATGCTCCCTCAGCTGGCCCTCAACCACAGGTTCATGAGCGCGTGGTTCCTCTGCAGGCCGAGGTTGGCCAGGAGTTCTTGGACAAGCTCGCCTCCGAGGGCAAGAAGAACAAGGCCCCGACACCTGATGCCGGTTCAAGCCAGGCCCCTCCCGCCAAACGCCCCCGGACGGAAGTCCTTGGAGGGAAGGAAGTGATCCGGCTTCCCGAACATCACCTCTACCGCGACACCGCCCGCAAGCTGGGCATCCAGGAGGCCGAGTTGCGCCCCACCCCCACCGTCTTCCATGGCATCCTGCCAGGCCACTGCTGCCAGCCGATCGGCCGGATCACGCTGGAGGTGATGTTCGGGAAGCCGGATCACTTCCGCACCGAGAAGGTCGAGTTCGAGGTGGTGGACCTCGTCAGCCCCTACCAAGCGCTCCTAGGCAGGCCGGCCCTGACCAAGTTCATGGCGGTGCCCCACTATGGGTACCTGAAGATGAAGCTACCTGGCCCAAAGGGGGTCATCACCGTAGCCGGCGACTACCGCCGCTCCATGGACTGCGCCACGTAGAGCTCCAAGATGGCCCAAACGCTGGTCATCGCCACCGAGAAGCAGCTCATCCACGACGCCGTCGCCCTGGCTAAGGCCGCGCAGGCGGACATGCCGGCTGTAGGCAACCCGGCTGGGACGACTCACTTCCAGCCGGCCGACAACACCAAGAAGATCCTGCTCGACCCGGCGCAGCCGGACAAGTACGTCACCATCGGTGCCGGCTTGAGCAGCAAATAGGAAGGCGAGCTCACCAGCTTCCTCCGTGAGAATCGGGACATCTTTGCATGGTCTCCAAGGGACATGCCGGGTGTGCCGAGGGAGTTAGCTGAGCACCACCTCCACGTCAGGCCTGAAGCCAAGCCGGTGAAGCAGCCCCTCAGGCGCTTCGCCGAAGAACGAAAGAAGGCCATCGGTGAAGAAATCGCCCGGCTCCTAGCAGCCGGCTTCATCATGGTAGTGCTGCACCCGGACTGGCTGGCGAACCCGGTCCTGGTTTTGAAGAAGAACGGCTCCTGGCGCATGTGTATCGACTACACCAGCCTCAACAAGGCGTGCCCGAAGGACCCCTTCCCCCTGCCGCGCATAGATCAAGTCATAGACTCGACTGCCGGCAGTGAATTGTTGTCTTTTTTAGATGCCTATTCAGGCTACCACCAGATTCCTTTGAATCCGGCTGATCAAATAAAGACTTCGTTCATTACCCCGTATGGGGCTTACTGCTACACGACTATGCCATTCGGCTTGAAAAATGCAGGCGCCACCTACCAAAGGTGCATGCAAAAGTGTTTGCAGGATCAAATCGGCAGAAATGTTCACGCATATGTGGATGATGTCGTTGTAAAAACCTAGGAGATGCCTACCCTCCTTGATGACCTGAGAGAAACCTTCACCAATCTACGAAGATTCCGGATGAAGCTCAACCCGGCCAAGTGCACGTTCGGCGTGCCAGCCGGCCAACTCCTGGGCTACCTCGTCTCTCAGCGAGGAATCGAAGCCAACCTGGAGAAGATCAGTGCCATTGAAAAGATGGAGCTGCCGTAGTGCCTCAAGGACGTCCAGAAGTTCACCGGCTGCCTGGCCTCCTTGAGCCGCTTCGTCAGCCGGCTGGGGGAGAAGGCACTGCCCCTGTACCAGCTGCTAAAGAAATCGGACAAATTCGTCTGGTCACCGCAGGCGGATGAAGCTTTCCGTGACTTAAAGCGCGTGCTCTCGACTGCGCCGATACTCGCATCGCCGGCTTCAATGGAGCCGATGCTGTTATACATCGCTGCCACCAATCGTGTGGTTAGCGTCGTCCTGGTGGTGGAGCGCAAAGAAGCCGGCAAGGAGGCCGGCAAGGAGCAGTCGATCCAGCGCCCAGTCTACTACCTCAGTGAGGTGCTGTCCCAGTCGAAGCAAAACTACCCCCACTACCAGAAGGTCACCTACGGCGTATACATGGCGGCCAAGAAGCTCAAGCACTACTTCCAGGAGCACCCCATCAAGGTGGTGGCCACAGCGCCCTTGGCGGAAATCATTGGCAGCAAAGATGCCAATGGCCGGGTTGCCAAGTGGGCCCTGGAGCTAGCCGCCCACACCATCATCTACGAGCCGTGCACGGCCATCAAGTCGCAGATTCTTGCGGACTTCTTCATCGACTGGGCCGAGATGCAATACTTGCCGCCTATGCCTGATTCCACACACTGGAAGCTACACTTCGACGGCTCAAAGATGCGAAACGGCTTGGGAGCCAGCATCGTCGTCACCTCTCCCAAAGGAGATCGGCTGGACTACGTCCTGCAGATCCGCTTCGCCGCATCCAACAATGTGGCGGAGTACGAGGCGCTCATCCATGGGCTGAAGCTGTCCAAGGAGATAGGCGTGCGTCGCATTCTTTGCTTCGGCGACTCCGACTTGGTCATACAGCAAGCATCCGGCGACTGGGACGCGAAGGACGCCAACATGGCCTCATACCGCTTCCATGTCCAGCAGCTGGCCGGCTTCTTTGATGGCTGTGAGTTCCATCATGTGCCGCGAGCAAACAACGAGGCGGCTGACGCGCTGTCCAAGATAGGCTCAACCCGGCAAGCAATTCCCCCGGGGGTTGCCTTGGCGCATCTGCGGAAGTCGTCCATCATACCGTCACCGGACTCGGATTCCATATTCGTGCCGGCTGACCCGGGGGCTTCTCAGCCGAACCCGGGGGCTTCATCGCCCAAGTCGGGGGCTTCTCAGCCGAACCCGCCGGCTCCACAGCCGAACCCGGGGGCTTCTCAGTCCAACCCGGGGGCTTCTCAGCCAAACTCGGGGGCTTCTCAGCCGAACCCGCTGGCTCCACAGCCGAACCCGGCGACCATGCAGTCGAATCCGGAAGCTCCGAAGATGGAGGCCTTGGTGGTCAGCGTGTTTGAAATAAAATGCGTACCATCATGGGCACAAGAATTCCTCTCCTACCTCACCGATGGTGTGCTGCCCAATGACAGGGTTCAAGCCAGGCAGATTGAGAGAAGGGCCAAGGCCTATACCATCATCAACCACGAGCTGTACAAATGCAGCGTAAGTGGGGTGCTCCAGCGGTGCGTCGAGCCGGCTGAAGGGATTGAACTCCTATGGGAAATCCATCAGGGAGAGTGCGGCCACCACGCCTCCTCCAGAGCCATAGTGGCCAAAGCCTTCCGGCACGGTTTTTACTGGTCGACTGCGCTCAGAGACGCAGAAGAACTGGTG
The DNA here is from genome assembly GCF_019359855.2 of Lolium perenne. Taxonomy (NCBI): domain Eukaryota; kingdom Viridiplantae; phylum Streptophyta; class Magnoliopsida; order Poales; family Poaceae; genus Lolium; species Lolium perenne. The sequence continues at coordinate 192,011,714 of NC_067250.2, read as the reverse complement.
AAGAAGTGCAATGGCTGCCAACGCTTTGCCAAGCAAAAGGACACGCCGGCTTCCGCCTTGAAGACCATCCCCATTACCTGGCCGTTTGCCGTATGGGGCTTGGACATGGTGGGCCCATTCAAAATAGCCCGAGGCGGCATGACTCACCTCTTGGTGATGATTGACAAATTCACCAAGTGGATTGAAGCCAAGCCTATCAAGAAGCTGGACGGCTCCACAGCCGTCACATTCCTCAAGGAGATCATCGTGAGATACGGCTACCCCCATAGCATCATTACCGATAACGGCAGCAATTTCGCCGAAGGCATCTTCAAACGCTATTGCGGGGAGATGGGAATCCGAATGGACCTATCGGCCGTGGCGCATCCGGAGACCAACGGCCAAGTGGAGAAGGCAAACGGCTTAATCCTAGCCGGCATCCGGCCCTGGCTGGTGGAGCCGCTTGAGCGGTCAGCCGGCTGCTGGATTGAAGAGCTGCCCAGCGTACTGTGGAGCCTGCGCACGACGCCAAACCGCTCAGTCGGCTTCACACCCTTCTTCCTCGTATACGGGGCCGAAGCCGTCCTGCCGACTGACATCGAGCACGACGGGCCAAGGATCAAGCTATACACAGAAGCTGAAGCCAAAGAAGCTCGTGAAGATGGAGTCGACCTGGTCGAAGAGGTCCGGCTGTTGGCCAAGTCCAGGTCTACCATATACCAGCAGAGCCTCCGCCGCTATCACAGCCGGAAGGTCCAGTCCTTAGCATTCCGAGAAGGAGACCTAGTGCTCCGGCTGATCCAACGGACAGCCGGACAGCATAAACTGTCATCCCCATGGGAGGGTCCCTTCATCGTGAGCAAGGCAGTAGGCAATGATTCCTACTATCTCATAGATGCCCAAGAGGCTAAGAAAAACAAGGCGAACAAAACTGACGAGGAGACAAAACGTCCCTGGAATGTCAGGTTGCTTCGACCATTTTACACTTGAGAGCAGGAATGTATGTATCCCTTGTACTCCCTTTTGTAAGCTATGAAAAAGCAAGCGCTAAGAGCGCCGATTTCGACAAGTTTTTCGCGTACTCTATTGTTTTCGCCGATTGGCTAACACCCTCTCACGCGGCCGGCTTAGTAACGTGATCCGGTTTCCGACAGCTTGCTTCCGACCAGCTACAGACCGCAACCCGGCTGTCCGGCTGGCGGGAGTAAGTGCCTAGGGAGCCGGCACGCGAAAGGCGGCTAAGGGAAAGAGTGAAGGCGAATCGATTCTTGCACAACTCTTCATAAAAGTGCCGGATTGCCGAATTCGACTCGTTCGACTGAAATACTGTCGGCCTCACCCAGCGGCCCGCTCTTGACCCGGCGACGGACCGCAAGTCGGACGTACGACCGGCAAGGGCAAAGCCAAAGAGTGGGGCGGATGGGAAAAAGCGAACAAATCGAAAGAAAGCAAGCCGGCACACAAATGATTAACAAACACATTAAAGTGTGCCCTAATAAAAGGATAATAATATTGTCATTACATATGCACCCGGCATCCCGGGGATTTAACAGATTGTCTTTGCAAAAGCAAGTTACATGGACAGATAAATTTAGGCGCCGGCTGGAGGAGGACCAGCCGGAGGAGCTTTAGGCGCGGCTTCCATCTCAATCTCTTCGTCTTCGGATTCCTCATCCGAGTCCGGCGGAGGCGGACGAGGGTCACGGATGAAGATGGCCTTATCGACGAAGTCGGCAATGGCACAGGCGCGAGCAAGCCAAGCAGTCTTGTTCTCGGCAGGAAGCTTGCCCTCCACGTCGGCTCGCCGGTACTCCAGCTGGTCGAGGCTGACCTCATTGTACCAGGAGAGCACAAACGACAGCGCCATGTCGGCTCCGGCGCGCGCGGCCGAGTCCTTCCAGTCGAGGAAGCGGTCAGGCGCCGTCTCCAGCCACTTGATGAGATTAGACAGCTCCCCCGGCAGCGTCTCAGTCGGCCAGAGCAGCCGGTACAGCTCCTCGGCCGCCTTCCGCAGCTCCCAGCCCAGCATGGTGATTGGCTCCACGCGGGCGGCCATGGACGCCAGGTAGTTGTCCATGGAGAAGCAGGCGGAGCTCTCCTCCCCAGTGGCCTGCTGGCGCTCCTCCCGCGCCTTGCCGGCCGCCGCTAGTGCCGCCGCCTGCGCCTCCGGGAAAGCGGCTGAAAGAAATTTAAAAGCAGGTTAAAAATCCGAAAGTCCGGCTGCAGCAGCCGGCAGACGCCTGCCAACCGAGTCAGCCGCAAGCCGGGGAAGGAACAGAAAAAGGCAAAATTTCGAAGTAAAAGAAAAGACTGGCGGCAGCCGGCAAGAACCGACCGCCCCCAGCCTGAAGATGTAGATATCGAAGTCTCAGAAAAAGAAAAGACTGGAGGCAGCCGGCAAGAACCGACTGCCCCCAGCCTGAAGATGGAGATCGTCGAAGTCTAAAAGACTGGCGGCAGCCGGCAAGAACCGACTGCCCCCAGCCTGAAGATGGAGATATCGAAGTCTCAGAAAAAGAAAAAACTGGCGGCAGCCGGCAAGAACCGACTGCCCCCAACCTGAAGATGGAGACATTGAAAAAATAGAAATGGTTTCAGCTGCCGCCTGCCAGCTTAAGCCGCCAACGGACAGCCGAAAGCCGGCATAGGGAACGGAAGAAAACCAAAAACTCACCCGCCAAGCCGCGGTCGAGCGAGCTAATCTGATCCACCCACCGCTTGGCGGTGGCAGACAACTCCGCAGACTTGGAGGTCACCTCTTGTCGAAGCGCCAGGCGCTGCTTATCCACCTCCTCCAGCCGCCGGCTGAGGTCCTCCACCTCCTTCCGCCTGGTCTCCTTTGCAGCACTGAGCGCGGCGGCGTGGGCGGATTCGAGCCGGCGCAGCCGCTCCAGCTCCCCGCTAGTCTCTTGCGCCTTCGCGGCGACAGCCGCGGCCGCCTCCTCAGCCTTGGCACAGCGCTCACGGGCAACTCGAAGCTCCTCCTCCAGCTGAGGAACCCGGGCGGCAACGGCTGCAAACAAGAGCCGTCAGCCGACTAAAACAAGAAGCTATAATAAAGCGCAAGAAGAAACTGTACCTTTGGTGGCCTCCAGCTCGCGGGCCATGTCGGCCAGCTCGTTCTTGGCCTTGTGGTAGCTGACCACAACGCGGTCGTACAGGTCAGTCCGCCTGTCCGACACCATCTGAAGGAAAGAAGAAGATAAGTGTCTAAGCGAAACCCGGACCGGCTCCAAGCAGCCGACCCATGCCTCGGAGGGCTACCAGGACAATACCAAAGTAAAGAAAAGAAAAAAAAAGATAGCACGGTTATGTACTAACCTTCTCAGCCGCCTCCAGTCGCGCCAGGCGGGCCTCAGTTTCGTCAGCCTGCCTCTTGGCCATGGCGCGGAAGCCGGAGAAGAACATCTCCACTTGCTCCACACCCGGCCGGCCTTCTCGGCTGGTCACCTCGCAGGCGTCCGCCTGGTGCCAGTCCTTCTCCATGGTGGCGGCGGAGCCAAGGCTGGATGTGGGGGCAGACACCACATTCAGCAGCTTGGCGGCCCTGGCAACATGAAGACCTAAGGGCGCCTGCGCCGCGCCCTCCGTCACCACCAGCGCCCTGGCATCGCCGTCAGCAGTGCGCGTCGGCTCCTGCTCCGCCGACTCCCCTCGTGCCGGCTCCTGCCCCACCGGCTCATCTCTCGTCGGCTCCGAAGATGGAGGCGGCGCAGTTGTAATGTCCCAGGTTTAGAGATGATCGAGGGGTAGATTTTAGAAAGGGATGTGCATTGCATAGTAAATTCTAGGGAAATTTCGCGCTTTTAAACAAAAACTGCATCGAAGGGGGACAAGTTTCTCTCTCGACACCTTACAGGGTTAGGGTTTCGAGAGTGCGACAAACTTGCATCTCACTTCACTAGTTTAGGGTTTTGAGAAGAGAGGGGAGAGTTTGCATGATTGAATTCTAACTAAAGTGACATGGTTGAATTCAAACCAATGATGAATTTGAATTTCAAATTCAAACATTAAATAATTACCCTAAATAATTCAATTGTGAGGAAATTCATTAAGTAAATAATCAATAATAAACAAAATGAACAATTATAATAAAGTAAAGCTCATTAGGGAAAACTTTGAGCTTTATTGATCATCACACAATTTACATTGTCATTACAATATTCATAAGAGAAAAGAAATGAATAATACAACACATTACAAGAATTGCTCAAATAAGAAAAAGAAGATTACAAATAATGACCTATCCTAAATTACAAGTCTAGTTTCATAAGATGATTGAATCTGAAGATCTTCATCTTCACTTGATTACACTCTTGATTCCCTGCACAAAATCACAACAAAAAGAAGTTATGCCAAGTGGCATAGCCACTTGGCAGGTTAGAAATCAAATGAAAATAGGGAATGATCAGATAGGACCAAAGTGGCCGAGCTGATCCATGCCACAGCCAAGTTCCAGGCCCAGGTGCACAGCACATGCCTACACACACACACAGCCTGCTCACAGGGCTGTGTGCATGCAGCACACACACACAGTGAGTCACCAAAGTGACAAGCAAGAGCTGTCGACCAGGGAGAGCCAGAGAGCACCATATATAACCTTTTCAGAGCCAAACCCTAGCCATTTGCTTCATCCATCGACAGGCAGCAGTGGTAAGTCACCAAGAACACCAAGAACAGCTAGAACAAGAAGAACAGCCAGTGCTGTTCAATCTGTTCAACCTCACCACTGAAACCAAATCAAGATCACCAGGAGGAGCAGGACAAGTAAACCAACCACAAGTTCATCACAGAAGCAAAACCTCTACATCAACAAATCATCTAGGAGCTGGAGTGAGGTATAAACAAGATCAACCTGAGCAAAACTCTGTTTTGCTCATAAATAAGCATACACTTGCATCACAGAAGCAAAGTGGGTATGAAACCCTGTTTGCATCATCATCTGGCTACTAAGCCTTTTGGTGCAAGCAAACTAGAGAACAGACAGTGGGAGATTTCCAAGGGGAACATTGGCATGTCAACAAGATGACATACCAGAGAAATCCAACCTGGATTAATCCCTAACTAGCCATTCCAAAATCATCCAGCACCTAAAGCCAAGCAAGCCATCAGATATTAGACAGATCCTGTCTATTTTTATTGTCAACAGTAAAGGTACTGGAAAACCAACATGGTTACTTCCAGTGAGAGATCCACCAAATCACAGCCAGCCAACAAATAGGGGAGCTACCCTAGGGCAGCACAAGCTTACTGCCAGGGTCACCTCAAACCCTAGAATAGCCAAACCAACAAGCCAGATACAAATATCATCACCCTGGTTGGGTTCAAATAAGGGCTAGGGTTCCCAACCACTGTGGGCATCCATCTAGCCTAAGTCAATCTAGTGTGATGATCATCACTGTATCACAGTTCACATCAATTATCCACTTCATCAATTAAGGCAACACAGATAATTGATGTTAACAAGCAAACCTTGGAGTAAATAATGGCTAATGAACCAGAGGATCACTGCAAGCATCAGCTAATGCTTGATCAAGCACCAGCATTGATCTGTGCCACACACATACACTTAAAAAGGGTAACAGTAATGCACAGGCACAGGTAAGTAAACCAAATCATCAGTTATTGATGATCACATGATCATCAGAGCTTGCCATAGCATGCTAGAGCATGCTAGAGCATCACTAAACAACAGAGCATAAACCAAGCATTTAATGGACCACAGATAATCAACAAGTGCTTCACAGGCAACCAAATAGATAATTAAATAATTGTATCCAGAAGCACATCCAAGGCAGGATGAACCCTAGATCAAGATAAATAAGTAAAGCACTTGGTGCTCATCACTGAATCATGCAGTTAACCAGCAGTAATGCTCAATCAAGCTTACACATGATATTGAGCACAAGGGACAGCATAACAGTGCCCTGGAACTTGCAAATTGCAAGGATTACACATGGTAATCAAGCCAGGGCAGTCAAATTGAATACACATGAATTTCTAGCCAGAATAGTAAATAGAACAGAGGCACAGGGAAGGTTCTAAGCCAGATATGCAAGTTTCAACAAGCATATGGCTCGGGAACATGCACAGAACTGTGCACAATCAAGATAACAAGAATTAAGCCCAGCTAATAGGCAGAATAGAGCATCACCGTAGCTAGGATTCATAGCAGTAACTCTAGTAGCAGCAGCACACGCCACACAGCAAGCCAGGCGCAACAGAGCAGCAGCAACAGCACGGCAGGCCCTCCATTGGGAGGAAAGCATTGGCTAGAGCTACTGAGAGAGGAAGAAGAACAGGCACACAGGGGAGAAGAAGAGGTGGAGGACGTACCAGGGTCGAGCAGGCCAACCACCATGGCGGCCACGGCGGCACACGCCAGGGCGCGGCGGCGCCAGGCCAAGCCAGGCCATGGCGGCGCCACAGCACCACCCCATCGTGGCGGCCACAGCACCATCTCGCCCGGGGCTTGGGGAACCATGGGATCAAGCGGATCTCGAACCCTAGGCATGGCGGCGAGGGTCGATGGCGAGCGAGGGACGGCGTCAGCTCCAAATCGACGCGGAGAGAACGAATTGCTGTCGTCTGGCGGTTCGATTGCGCCCCATGGCGTAGGCCATGGCGGCCAGAGACCGCCGGAATCGGCCGGCGACGGTGCGGGCGACGCAGGTCGCCAGTGAGAGCGGAGGGGATTAGGGTTAGGACGAGCGGCGCGAGGTGAGGGAGTGAGTGACCGACCGCTCGGGTCGGTTGGACCCGAGCTGGTCTAGCCCAACCCACTGGGCTCCACTGACAGGTGGGCCCAGGGGCAAATCAGTCTTTTCCAAATTTCATTAAAAAAACCAGAAATTTGGAAATTCAATAGAAAATTGATAAAAGCTCTAAAAAGATAGTTAAAAATATGAAAATAGATCAGCATAAAATTCTCTATTTAAATAAAATATCAAAGAGAATTTTTGAAGACAATTCAGAATAAGTCCTATTTTGATGATTTAAATAATCATTTAAATCACATACCTAATTTCCTATAATGAAAATAAGTCCATTAATGTATTTGGATTTTAAAAACACCTTGACAACATTTCAAGGTTGTATTTTACTTTAAAATCAAGTATCCTCAAAATTATTCTTAGTATTAACCTCTTACACGAAATAATAACGACATCGGGAAGGGGGAACAAACCCTAAAAATGGAATCATGCATAACTGCTTCTTTAACCATTGCCCTTATCGGACAATGATGCTATTTTTCAGAGACAGAGGACAAGGGTCAGTCCACACCTTCCAACTGCAAAACTTTGCAGTGTTCAGGCAAGTTCATCACTTGCTCATATCATTTGAGTATTTTTATCAAATTACTTGCAAAGTACTATGGTTATCACTATTGCACAAAAATCAAAACCACTACTTTCATAACTATGAATATGACTATGTGGTGGGCAATGGAACCATGGATTGTGTTGATATGGTGGAGGTTCCATTGCACGGGTTTATATCCATCTAGGATTAAACAACAAATGTCTTGATGATTCTTGTGCCGTAATACCCGTGTTAACCATAAGATCCGGAGTGGGACGGAGTAGTCAAAAGTGTTTCCACCTCTCGTTCATCAACAGATGCGCTTTACCGTAGTACACTTGTAATCCAAGGGGCAAGCTGGTGAGGCTGGGGAGTCCTAAGTCCCCACGGCATAGTCCGTAGTACACTTGTCGCCCGAAGGAGCAAGATGGTGAGGCTGGGGAGTCCTAAGTCCCCACGGTATTGCGGTCTAGGATGGGTTGCAGCTACCGGCGTAGGAGTGTATGGTAGAGCCCAGCACTGTTGTCGTGGTCGGGGTCCACCTTGAAATCTACAGGAATAATGGGACCGACGTGGACCCAGGGTCGGGGCATGCAACAAAGGGTGGGTGTTCGAGGTAGCGGAGGAACATGATTGGCTAGACCTTATACCGGGCCTCACACCAAAGGAAGTGTGGACGGAAAGCTGCCGGTTGGCACCAAGGTTAAGATCTCTTATGGGTAAAGCAACACACCTCTGCAGTGTAAAGAAGCGTGACCTGTCACTCCCTGTTCCGGGATGAGGAACTGCGAACGCGGCCGGAAAGGAGCTCCATGAAGTTCTAGTAAACCGGTGAAGGCTGACGGACATAGCTCTTTGAAATAAAAGCAATCTCTTGAAGAAATATTTATCAAAACTTGCATTGGTATTAGACTTTCTGGTCTAATATCGTAGTTAGTGCATTAAACACCTCTTATCTAAAATGAACTTGTTGAGTACGCTCGTACTCATACCACTCTTAAATCCCATGCTTAGATTGTCTGAACCGTCTGGAGGAGGACTACGACAACAATGAAGGAGCCGAGATTATCGGCTATGATGAACCTGACCTCTCAGGAGGAGTTGAAGGCGTAGACTATCTCATAGTCTACGGAACCGGGGAGGCTTCCGGTGGAGATCAAGCCTAGAAGAACTTAGTAGTAGTTGTAGCCGAGCAGCACGAACTCTTTATATTTAGCTGCTCGCGGAAATAAATGTATCACTTAATGAGACCTATATATTGTAAACTAAGTTGGGTTCGCCTCGAACCCAGGAGTATTCCTCTAAGGACCCAAGAGGAGCTCCGTGACGACATGTGTATGTTAAGTGTAATAATATGTGAAGGAGTTATGGACCTTGCTATGTTCTGTTGTACTACTCTGAGGGATGTAATATTTGCGGAATGGTACTTCGTGAATGTTATATCAACGACTGGCATACTACAACATGCAGTGGTATGCAGGGTCACCACAGTTGGTATCAGAGCAAAAGCTTTGACCTTAGGTTGGAACCTAGTAAATGGGACCAAACGTTAGGAGTCAAATAGGACTAGTAAAGAATTCTCTAAAAATATGGTGTATATTCAATTGAGAATACAACAATCATATCTTTTAGTGCGATAATTCTTTATTATCTCTATTATGATGCATTATTACTAATCTTATAATCTTTCTATTTCTACAGCCAACATGGCAAGTTCACGACCGGGAAGAAACGTGAAAGTTATGGATTCCACATTGAGCGAATACCAAGGAGGACTTGCTGATATCCTACGAGCCATGTTACTGGAATTTGGGTGCGATCCCCAGATTCCAGTAAAGAAGTACATGTTCTATGATGGTCCTGTATTGGCCAAGTGCAGGGTAGGACTGCGACTTCCCGAATCTTTGGGAATGAGCGTAGTCATGCCAGCTGGAGAAGCTAGGACAACCAACACAGCCTACCATATAGCTGTTATGAGAGCCATAACCGACATACGGGAACATAAGACAAAAGAGCTTATGGATTCCGAGTTCTCCCATATTCCTCATAATCAGGAGGAAGAAGATCCCATGCTCAACCACTACAAATATGCTAAACGCAAACCCATAGCAGCGGCAAAATATATGGATAATAGCCGTAATTTCATATCATTACTCTTTCAGTTGAACCATCATCTGATAGGAGCAATTGATACGATGCTCGAGGAATTCACTGAACCCAAGGAGGAGAGTAGGGGGAAAGAACCTATGGAGAATGTAGTGCACACACCAGTTTATTCAGCTGGTGACTACATCAGTATTGATCCACTTGCACGTGAACCTACACCTGTTACACCTGGGAACTATCTGGGTAGTTCCTATGGGGGATACGAAGGCGGAGAGGAATCCGGAAACAACCAGCGTTCCGAGACTCCTATCGAGAATTCCAGGGGTTGGCGTTGGGGATCGGATACTGGAACTCATAGTACTTCTGTGTATTATGATGGAGAGATGAATGATGACGCAACAACCCAGAACCAGAGCTATCCTAGTAACGAAGGAGTGGATGGAGGATATCCGACACAAGTTGAGTCGGGTATGAGTTTTGGTAACCCTTATGGTGGGGCTACAGGGGAGTACACCCGATGGGTGGACTATGATGCACTCAATGATCAGTTTGTGAACACTGATTTCTCCTTAGGGTCATCGTCTGATTCGGATTACAAGCCAACGGGGAGACCTTATGTTCCAGGGTCTATCAGGAGGACGACACGTTCGACCGGATGGAAGCCTGGGATGTACCGGGAGTGAAGATCGACTAGAGTCTACCAAGGGAGGCGGGGCTATAATACACAAGTACCACGTGTATTATAGTTTGTAATATTTGTATAAATTTGTACATATACTTTAATAAGTGAGTTTGCATACTCACATCGACTTGAGTATTGTAATAAGACCACTTAAGTATGTATATACAGGGTATATGTTTTGTATGATTTGGATTTGCTTCTTGATTTCCATTGCGTGACTAGTTCTGTGCACAAAGTTGAGCTCAGAAAACTTGCGCATGGAGTAATTATGAGTATCATCTTGTGTTGCAGAACTAGGGGGTTATGTCGGGAACGTTAGGAGACGAGACTGAAGCGCAGCGCATGGAGCGCGAAGCAAAACAAAAGGAAGAGGCTGAGGGTGCAGCCAGAGATCAGTTTCCACCACCACCACCACCCATGATGCAGCAAAATTTCATCCAGTACATGAAGCTGGTAGAAGAGAGGCAGCGTGTAACACTGGAGCAGCAGAATAAATTCTTTCAAGAGTTGCTGCAGCAGAACAGGGTGGAGAGACCTGAGAACCCGGGAGTCACATTAGCAGACTTCCAAAACACTAAGCCTATATCTTTTGCATACGCGCCCGAGCCAATGGACGCGGAAGATTGGCTGATGGATACTGAGCGTAAGCTCAACACCGTTGGATGTAACGACCAAGAGAAGGTTCGTTATGCTACCCATCTGTTATGTGGACCTGCCGCATCATGGTGGGACAATATTGTAGCCGTTTATCCGGCTGGAAAGGTATTTACCTGGGAGGAATTCACGAGGAAGTTCAGGGAATCCAATGTTCCTGAAAGTATTGTGGAGCTGAAGCGTCGAGAATTTGAGAGTCTCGAGCAGAAGGACAAGGCAATCCTGACCTATGTCAGGGAGTTCTCTAAACTGTCCCGGTACGCTGTTGAGGAAGTCAACACCGAGGACAAGAAGAAAAAGAGATTTCTGAGGGGGTTAAGTCCCCAGTTCAAAGTTCAGCTCCGTATGATGAGAGCGACGGAATTTCAAGAGTTGGTGGATGCAGCCATCACTCTAGAAGATGATTTCAAGCAATTACAGGAGGAGAAGAGGAAGAAGGCCAAGTTTGAGCCTAAGAGGTTTGTTAGTAACAAGCCTAATACCAGCTTGAGTTTCAAGCCCAGATACAACAACAACAACAACAACAGCAACTACTACGGTAGTAGGAAGAATCAGGCATTTCAGACTGCAAATCAAAGCGTTTGCAGGAGTTGTGGACTCACAGGGCATTTCGCCAAGGATTGCAAGAAACCAAGGATTATATGCTTTGGTTGTCGCCAGGAGGGGCACATGCTGAAGGACTGCCCCAAGAGGAACACCGGAGGAGGCCAGTCTGGAGGAGGTGGAGGTCGAGGAGGAAACACCGGAGGCAACTGGAAGAATAAGAAGCCCTTCGGCAAGCTGAACTGTACCAGTCTGGAGGAGGTGGTCAACTCTGACCAGGCGGTGATAGGTACGCTCCAGATACTCACTCATCCTGGCAAAGTACTTTTTGATACTGGTGCAACTGCATCATTCATATCTCAACAATTCATCATCAAACATGGGATTAGTTGCACTAAGTTAGATACACCCATAACCATACTTTCTGCGGGGGGAACGATAGTAGTAACCCATGCCAAACAAAAACAAGTCATTATGATCAATAAGTGCGCGTTTGACGCGGACCTGTTCATTTTACCGATGAAGGACATTGATGTCATTCTTGGTATGAACTGGTTAGAAGCTAATGGAGCATTGATCGACTGTGTAAGCAAGACAGTATCATTGAAAAGTCCCGATGGAAGTAGAATGATCTACCAAGGCGATAAACATACACAGATTGAAGTTGAGCTACAGCTTAACAGCATGAAGGAGGTGAAGTTAGAAGATATACCTGTAGTAAGTGAATTCCAGGATGTGTTTCCTGCGGAATTACCTGGTATGCCACCAGATAGGGAGATAGAATTCACTATCGACCTAATTCCAGGAACAGCTCCGATTGCTAAGGCACCATACAAGATGGGGCCCAAGGAATTGAAGGAACTGAAGGAACAATTGGATGACTTGGAACAAAAGGGATTCATTCAGGAGAGTGTTTCACCATGGGGATCACCTGTGATCTTCGTGGATAAAAGAGATGGAGGAAGAAGGATGTGCGGAGACTACCGGAATCTAAACAACGTCACAATCAAGAACAAGTATCCACTTCCAAGAATACAAGATCTATTTGATCAAGTGAGAGGCGCGGGAGTCTTTTCCAAGATTGATCTAAGATCCGGTTATCACCAGATAAAGATCAAGAAGGAAGACGTTCCGAAAACTGCCTTTGTCTCAAGGTATGGACACCATGAATACCTTGTAGTACCTTTTGGATTAACCAATGCCCCAGCAATATTCATGAATCTCATGAATAAGATATTCATGCCATATCTAGACAAGTTTGTCATCGTATTTATCGATGATATCTTGATATATTCCAAGAACAAGTCCGAACATGCTGAACATTTGAGGTTAGTGTTGCAAACACTAAGAGAACATCAACTTTATGCCAAACTTAGTAAGTGTGAATTTTGGCTAGATCAAGTGGAATTTCTTGGTCATGTTATTAGTAAAGATGGAATAGCTGTTAACCCGAGCAAGGTAGCAGCAGTTCTAGAATGGGAAGCACCCAAGACTGTCAAGGAAATCCGAGGATTCCTAGGAATGGCAGGTTATTATCGGAGATTCATTGAAGGATTCTCTAAGATAGCAGGACCAATGACAAAGATGTTAAGGAAGAACACACCATTCGTGTGGTCAGAGGAGTGTGAAAAGAGTTTTCAAACTCTGAAGGAGAAACTCACCACGGCACCGGTGTTAGCGGTTCCTGAAGTTGGCAAGGACTACACCGTGTACTGTGACGCATCCAAGCATGGATTGGGTTGTGTTCTCATGCAAGATCGGAAAGTGATATCTTATGGATCGAGGCAACTCAGACCTCATGAAGTGAATTATCCAACACATGACTTGGAATTAGCAGCTGTCGTTTTTGCACTCAAAACTTGGAGACATTTTCTCTATGGAGCGAAGTGTGAGCTCTATACAGATCATAAAAGCCTCAAATATTTCTTCACTCAGAAGGAACTCAACATGAGGCAGAAAAGATGGCTAGAATTGATCAAGGATTATGACCTGACAATCAATTACACACCAGGGAAGGCTAGTGTTGTAGCAGATGCCCTGAGTAGGAAGAGTACCGGAGGAGTGGAACAAGAAATATCACCGGAGTTGAGGAAGGAAATAAGCCAAGCCCAAATACAACTTTAGGAGAAGGAAGCTCATGAAGGACTATCAGCTTTACAAGTAGCCGATGAGTTGAATGTCAACCTGAAGAATGAGATAATGATGGGTCAGTTGGACGATCCATTCATCGTGGAGGAGATGAGAAGAATAGATGAGGGAAGACCATCAGAATTTCACCGCGGAGAATCTGGATCCTTATGGTTCCAGAAAAGAATTTGCGTTCCGGATATTGCTGAAATTAAGGAAGTAATACTCCGGGAAGCTCATCAAACCCCATATTCCATACATCCGGGAAGTACAAAGATGTACATGGACCTAAAGGAACTATTCTGGTGGAATAACATGAAGAGGGAGATAGCACAATTTGTGGCAGAATGCCATACATGCCAGAGAGTGAAGGCTGAACACCAGAGTCCGGCAGGGAAGTTACAACCTTTACCTATTCCAGAGTGGAAATGGGAGGAAATAGGGATGGATTTCATCACCGGACTACCCATGACCAATAAAAAGAAGGACATGATATGGGTAATCGTGGACCGGCTGACGAAGAGCGCCCACTTCTTAGCGGTAAACTAGCAGGATAAAGGAGAGAAACTCATCGATCTTTACATCAAAGAGATCGTGAGTAAGCATGGAGTGCCTAAGAAGATAGTATCGGATCGAGGATCCGTGTTCACATCAGCATTCTGGAAGCAACTTCACGAAGCTTTAGGATCTAAGTTGGACTATAGTACCGCTTACCATCCACAGACCGGTGGACAAACCGAGAGAACCAACCAGATCTTAGAGGATATGCTTAGGGCTTGTGCCTTAGACTTCGGAGGATCATGGGAAGAACACCTACCACTAGCAGAGTTTTCATATAACAATAGTTATCAAAGCAGCATCAAGATGGCACCATTTGAAGCTCTGTATGGAAGGAAGTGTAGATCACCGATATGTTGGTATGAAGCCGGAGCAAGCAAAGAGTTTAACCCTGATTATGTCAAGGAAAAACAACAAATCATTGACATTATCAGAGACAGGCTCAAGATAGCCCAGAGTCGGCAAAAGAGTTATGCCGATCAGAAGAGAAGGACATGGGAGCCACGAGTTGGAGACATGGTTTATCTCAAGGTAAGCCCGATGAAAGGACTCCAGAGATTTGGAGTAAAAGGAAAACTCAGTCCTAGATATATAGGACCTTTCAAGATACTGAGTCAGAACCGAGGTTTAGCCTTTGAATTGGATCTACCGGGAAGGTTAGCTCAAGTTCACAATGTTTTCCATGTGTCACAACTTCGGAAATGTTTGAAGACCCCAGATGAACCAATATCACATGATGAGCTGGAGTTACAACCAGACTTGACATACATCGAGAAGCCAGCTAAGGTTCTCGAGGAGGGCTGGAAACAACTCAGAAATAAAGCGATCAAGTACTGCAAGATACAATGGAAGCATCACCCCGAGAGGGAAGCCACCTGGGAAAAAGAGGAAGACCTGAGGAAAACATACCCCGAGCTGTTCAGGTATTACAACCACAACTTCGGGACGAAGTTTTCTTTAAGGGGGAATGGCTGTAATGTCCTAGGTTTAGAGACGATCGAGGGGTAGATTTTAGAAAGGGATGTGCATTGCATAGTAAATTCTGGGGAAATTTCGCGCTTTTAAACAAAAACTGCATCGAAGGGGGACAAGTTTCTCTCTCGACACCTTACAGGGTTAGGGTTTCGAGAGTGCGACAAACTTGCATCTCACTTCACTAGTTTAGGGTTTTGAGAAGAGAGGGGAGAGTTTGCATGATTGAATTCTAACTAAAGTGACATGGTTGAATTCAAACCAATGATGAATTTGAATTTCAAATTCAAACATTAAATAATTACCCTAAATAATTCAATTGTGAGGAAATTCATTAAGTAAATAATCTATACCTAATAATAAAGAAAATAAGGCTTCTTGTTGGTCCGTCTTTTATTGCTCCTAATTTTCTTCTAAATTACAATACATGCCACCGATAAGTGAAAATAACGATTCGTCCGCGCCGATGGGAGGCCACACCGCCGCTCCTTGTTGACCGACGAGAAGCCCGGCTCCGCGCGCCTGTTCCAACTCGCTGGCGCTAGATCCCGCAGTTCCTCCTCGTCGGCGCGGCCCGGCTCCATGCCCGAAGAGACTCGCGAAGACCCCGTGCCCCGTCCTCCCTCGCATGGAGCTCCACCCGCTGCAGCCTATCGGCCCCGCGCTGGCTCCCCGCCTCCAGCCCCATCCACCATCTCCCGCCGGCGACTGCCGTTGCTAAAGTTGAATTGGATGCTATCCACGGTGGTGTTCTTGATTTGAAGCCAAATGGCGATGGTGTCAGGGAGTAGAGCTCTGCGCCCAGCCTAGCAGGTCAGGCACCACGGCCACGGCCACGGACAGGCGAATCGCGGCGGCACGGCAAGGATTCGCCGGCGTGATGAGCAGGACGGCGGCGTCGAGCCCGGGTCGGTGGCGCTGGGAGGAAGCCAGGATGCCGGATCCGTGGAGAGTTTCGATCTAAAACTTTCCTGGCAGTGCGCGTCATTCTTCGGGGATTTAGGGATTGATCCCGTGTTGCTACGTTTCTATGGTGGCCCTTGACCAGGCTGCTTGATTCCACTGCGAATCTGCGATGGACTTGATCTTGATCTGGTGGAGGACTGGAGGTGGAGCGGGCGCGAGGTCGGATTCCCCTTTGTGGTCGTGGCCACCGGCTAAGCCGGTGCTGCAGGTACCAATCAAGTGGAGTTTTTTTTTGCGAGAACCAATCAAGTGGAGCTGACCCTTCGTGCATGTGAGGTTGATGGCTCCTTCTTCAGGTGTAGCTCTGGCAACTAACGCATCGACCTGCTAGAGTGCCTGGAAGAGGTGGGCATGCTGCTTGCCAAACTGGTTTCCTCTGCCCTCTCCCTCCACAGAAGCTCGACCACCACGACCAGGTGTTTCCTCTCCCCGACCTTGGCAGTGAAATTTGTGTAAAATACTGTAAAGGGAAGAAGCAGCACGCAAAACTCAGTGAAAAGAAATGAGATTGTTGCAAAGGAGTATATGCTTGTTAGGGAAATGTCAACGCATGACAAACTGCGGTCCCTGTTTATTCCCCTTCATCTTCAGTCACACAACATGTTAATGTTTATAGTAAAATGATCCATCAGGCCTATGGCTGTTAAGATTAGATATAATCTCTTTACTGATCGGGGTTGCCAAATGCTTAATTAGCATGGCTAGCTACAGCATAGTCTGTCTATTCTGCCCACAATGATCAAACCGATAAACAAATCAAGTATGCAAAATCGCTTTTGTTTGAACTGAAAATTCCATCAAAGTGAAAATCTGAGCCAGGCATGTGTTGGATTCAATGGAAACATACCAGCTAAAATGAGGTGGTGTTGTTTCTTTCCTATTGCATCCTGCTGCTATTGTTTGCCTTGCACCGTGATATCTTAATTACACCACTGTTATGGGCGCACGAAATGAGGCAAACCTTTGGCTGCTAGCTGGGGCACTAAGCGCATGAGAAATTTAAGTTTGGGAGAGTTAAATATTTTTGTTGTAATATGGCATGGGTAATTTAGATGTTTGAGAGAGTAAAATATTCTTTGTTTTAATATGGCACTTGATACTCCTTTCTTAGAAATATTTCAAAATATTTTGACTTTTCAAAATAGAACAGTGACCACGAGGTGATGAGCAAAAGTGCAGAACCAGCTATAGTTAATAGAGATGGATGCTACCGGGACGGTAAAAAGTATGTAATTCCACAGAGTAAACAATCTAGAATTATGTTGTCTTCCATCAGTGTACCTTGCAATGTTTTATTGTCTGCAAGGTTGGCACCCAATGTAAAATATTGTGGAGTTGTCCAGAATATTATGTATAAAAAAGATTCTAGATTGGAGAGGCACATTTTAATCATCATTGGTGGATTATTAAAAAGTGCATACTATATTCTCGAAAACAGATGCGGATATGGAGCTAAAATTATCCACACCCCTAACAATAAACTCTATTAGCATCTAAAAAAACAATAAACTCTACGTACGTTTTTTTTTCTTGATGATGTAGGAACAACTTCCTTCGCTGGTTGTCCTAGCACGCTATCCGATTTTCCTAGCACGGGATGGCTCGATTGCACCGGTTTCCCTTGGTTTTCCATCGCCGAATCCTTCGAGTACACTTGTTTTCCTGGTGCGGGATCGCTAGGGCGAGGGAGAACAGTTTTTTAGCGATTTTAGCGCGACACAATTGGCCGAGCGTTATTTTATTCCCAGTGCAACGCACGGGCATTTTTACTAGTCAATAATAAACAAAATGAACAATTATAATAAAGTAAAGCTCATTAGGGAAAACTTTGAGCTTTATTGATCATCACACAATTTACATTGTCATTACAATATTCATAAGAGAAAAGAAATGAATAATACAACACATTACAAGAATTGCTCAAATAAGAAAAAGAAGATTACAAATAATGACCTATCCTAAATTACAAGTCTAGTTTCATAAGATGATTGAATCTGAAGATCTTCATCTTCACTTGATTACACTCTTGATTCCCTGCACAAAATCACAACAAAAAGAAGTTATGCCAAGTGGCATAGCCACTTGGCAGGTTAGAAATCAAATGAAAATAGGGAATGATCAGATAGGACCAAAGTGGCCGAGCTGATCCATGCCACAGCCAAGTTCCAGGCCCAGGTGCACAGCACATGCCTACACACACACACAGCCTGCTCACAGGGCTGTGTGCATGCAGCACACACACACAGTGAGTGACCAAAGTGACAAGCAAGAGCTGTCGACCAGGGAGAGCCAGAGAGCACCATATATAACCTTTTCAGAGCCAAACCCTAGCCATTTGCTTCATCCATCGACAGGCAGCAGTGGTAAGTCACCAAGAACACCAAGAACAGCTAGAACAAGAAGAACAGCCAGTGCTGTTCAATCTGTTCAACCTCACCACTGAAACCAAATCAAGATCACCAGGAGGAGCAGGACAAGTAAACCAACCACAAGTTCATCACAGAAGCAAAACCTCTACATCAACAAATCATCTAGGAGCTGGAGTGAGGTATAAACAAGATCAACCTGAGCAAAACTCTGTTTTGCTCATAAATAAGCATACACTTGCATCACAGAAGCAAAGTGGGTATGAAACCCTGTTTGCATCATCATCTGGCTACTAAGCCTTTTGGTGCAAGCAAACTAGAGAACAGACAGTGGGAGATTTCCAAGGGGAACATTGGCATGTCAACAAGATGACATACCAGAGAAATCCAACCTGGATTAATCCCTAACTAGCCATTCCAAAATCATCCAGCACCTAAAGCCAAGCAAGCCATCAGATATTAGACAGATCCTGTCTATTTTTATTGTCAACAGTAAAGGTACTGGAAAACCAACATGGTTACTTCCAGTGAGAGATCCACCAAATCACAGCCAGCCAACAAATAGGGGAGCTACCCTAGGGCAGCACAAGCTTACTGCCAGGGTCACCTCAAACCCTAGAATAGCCAAACCAACAAGCCAGATGCAAATATCATCACCCTGGTTGGGTTCAAATAAGGGCTAGGGTTCCCAACCACTGTGGGCATCTATCTAGCCTAAGTCAATCTAGTGTGATGATCATCACTGTATCACAGTTCACATCAATTATCCACTTCATCAATTAAGGCAACACAGATAATTGATGTTAACAAGCAAACCTTGGAGTAAATAATGGCTAATGAACCAGAGGATCACTGCAAGCATCAGCTAATGCTTGATCAAGCACCAGCATTGATCTGTGCCACACACATACACATAAAAAGGGTAACAGTAATGCACAGGCACAGGTAAGTAAACCAAATCATCAGTTATTGATGATCACATGATCATCAGAGCTTGCCATAGCATGCTAGAGCATGCTAGAGCATCACTAAACAACAGAGCATAAACCAAGCATTTAATGGACCACAGATAATCAACAAGTGCTTCACAGGCAACCAAATAGATAATTAAATAATTGTATCCAGAAGCACATCCAAGGCAGGATGAACCCTAGATCAAGATAAATAAGTAAAGCACTTGGTGCTCATCACTGAATCATGCAGTTAACCAGCAGTAATGCTCAATCAAGCTTACACATGATATTGAGCACAAGGGACAGCATAACAGTGCCCTGGAACTTGCAAATTGCAAGGATTACACATGGTAATCAAGCCAGGGCAGTCAAATTGAATACACATGAATTTCTAGCCAGAATAGTAAATAGAACAGAGGCACAGGGAAGGTTCTAAGCCAGATATGCAAGATTCAACAAGCATATGGCTCGGGAACATGCACAGAACTGTGCACAATCAAGATAACAAGAATTAAGCCCAGCTAATAGGCAGAATAGAGCAGCACCGTAGCTAGGATTCATAGCAGTAACTCTAGCAGCAGCAGCACACGCCACACAGCAAGCCAGGCGCAACAGAGCAGCAGCAACAGCACGGCAGGCCCTCCATTGGGAGGAAAGCATTGGCTAGAGCTACTGAGAGAGGAAGAAGAACAGGCACACAGGGGAGAAGAAGAGGTGGAGGACGTACCAGGGTCGAGCAGGCCAACCACCATGGCGGCCACGGCGGCACACGCCAGGGCGCAGCGGCGCCAGGCCAAGCCAGGCCATGGCGGCGCCACAGCACCACCCCATCGTGGCGGCCACAGCACCATCTCGCCCGGGGCTTGGGGAACCACGGGATCAAGCGGATCTCGAACCCTAGGCATGGCGGCGAGGGTCGATGGCGAGCGAGGGACGGCGTCAGCTCCAAATCGACGCGGAGAGAACGAATCGCCATCGTCTGGCGGTTCGATTGCGCCCCATGGCGTAGGCCATGGCGGCCAGAGACCGCCGGAATCGGCCGGCGACGGTGCGGGCGACGCAGGTCGCCAGTGAGAGCGGAGGGGATTAGGGTTAGGACGAGCGGCGCGAGGTGAGGGAGTGAGCGACCGACCGCTCGGGTCGGTTGGACCCGAGCTGGTCTAGCCCAACCCACTGGGCTCCACTGACAGGTGGGCCCAGGGGCAAATCAGTCTTTTCCAAATTTCATTAAAAAAACCAGAAATTTGGAAATTCAATAGAAAATTGATAAAAGCTCTAAAAAGATAGTTAAAAATATGAAAATAGATCAGCATAAAATTCTCTATTTAAATAAAATATCAAAGAGAATTTTTGAAGACAATTCAGAATAAGTCCTATTTTGATGATTTAAATAATCATTTAAATCACATACCTAATTTCCTATAATGAAAATAAGTCCATTAATGTATTTGGATTTTATAAACACCTTGACAACATTTCAAGGTTGTATTTTACTTTAAAATCAAGTATCCTCAAAATTATTCTTAGTATTAACCTCTTACACGAAATAATAACGACATCGGGAAGGGGGAACAAACCCTAAAAATGGAATCATGCATAACTGCTTCTTTAACCATTGCCCTTATCGGACAATGATGCTATTTTTCAGAGACAGAGGACAAGGGTCAGTCCACACCTTCCAACTGCAAAACTTTGCAGTGTTCAGGCAAGTTCATCACTTGCTCATATCATTTGAGTATTTTTATCAAATTACTTGCAAAGTACTATGGTTATCACTATTGCACAAAAATCAAAACCACTACTTTCATAACTATGAATATGACTATGTGGTGGGCAATGGAACCATGGATTGTGTTGATATGGTGGAGGTTCCATTGCACGGGTTTATATCCATCTAGGATTAAACAACAAATGTCGCCAGTGATTCTTGTGCCGTAATACCCGTGTTAACCATAAGATCCGGAGTGGGACGGAGTAGTCAAAAGTGTTTCCACCTCTCATTCATCAATGGATGCGCTTTACTGTAGTACACTTGTAATCCAAGGGGGCAAGCTGGTGAGGCTGGGGAGTCCTAAGTCCCCACGGCATAGTCCGTAGTACACTTGTCGCCCGAAGGAGCAAGATGGTGAGGCTGGGGAGTCCTAAGTCCCCACGGTATTGCGGTCTAGGATGGGTTGCAGCTACCGGCGTAGGAGTGTATGGTAGAGCCCAGCACTGTTGTCGTGGTCGGGGTCCACCTTGAAATCTACAGGAATAATGGGACCGACGTGGACCCAGGGTCGGGGCATGCAACAAAGGGTGGGTGTTCGAGGTAGCGGAGGAACATGATTGGCTAGACCTTATACCGGGCCTCACACCAAAGGAAGTGTGGACGGGAAAGCTGCCCGGTTGGCACCAAGGTTAAGATCTCTTATGGGTAAAGCAACACACCTCTGCAGAGTGTAAAGAACTGTGACCTGTCACTCCCTGTTCCGGGATGAGGAACTGCGAACGCGGCCGGAAAGGAGCTCCATGAAGTTCTAGTAAACCGGTGAAGGCTGACGGACATAGCTCTTTGAAATAAAAGCAATCTCTTGAAGAAATATTTATCAAAACTTGCATTGGTATTAGACTTTCTGGTCTAATATCGTAGTTAGTGCATTAAACACCTCTTATCTAAAATGAACTTGTTGAGTACGCTCGTACTCATACCACTCTTAAATCCCATGCTTAGATTGTCTGAACCGTCTGGAGGAGGACTACGACAACAATGAAGGAGCCGAGATTATCGGCTATGATGAACCTGACCTCTCAGGAGGAGTTGAAGGCGTAGACTATCTCATAGTCTACGGAACCGGGGAGGCTTCCGGTGGAGATCAAGCCTAGAAGAACTTAGTAGTAGTTGTAGCCGAGCAGCACGAACTCTTTATATTTAGCTGCTCGCGGAAATAAATGTATCACTTAATGAGACCTATATATTGTAAACTAAGTTGGGTTCGCCTCGAACCCAGGAGTATTCCTCTAAGGACCCAAGAGGAGCTCCGTGACGACATGTGTATGTTAAGTGTAATAATATGTGAAGGAGTTATGGACCTTGCTATGTTCTGTTGTACTACTCTGAGGGATGTAATATTTGCGGAATGGTACTTCGTGAATGTTATATCAACGACTGGCATACTACAACATGCAGTGGTATGCAGGGTCACCACAGCAGTTGAAGGTGTTGGCCCCGTGGGGACAATGGAATCGGGCACAGGCGGCGCCTCATCTGAGCCCGCATCCAGGACGACCACCTCGGGCGCAGCCCCGCCGGCTCCGGCTGCAGGAGGCACGACTCCGCCCGGTCCGGCCGCGCCTGACGAACCCCTGCCGGCTCCAGTCACAGGGTCCACGAGCCGGGCGCGGCGCGGGAACATATCATCAAGGGTAGGCTGGCCGGCGCGACGAGCCGGCTCGCCCCGAATGCCAGAAGAGGCTGCACCTGGCGAAGGTGCAGCTGAAGAAAGACCCGCCCCCGTAGCAGGTGGCGGGACGACAGGCGGTGTACGTGGGCGCGATGGCGGCGGCGGAGTCGGCTCCCTGACCTGCCGTGGCATGCCCAAGTCCGCTCCAGGGTCCGACCTGGAGCCGGCACGATAAGTGAATTTGATGGGAGCCCTGAAGCAAATAAACAGAAAGAAGATAAATAAAAGAGGAAAGAAAAAGAATCAAACAAGATGGTAAAGAAGAAAACTTACCCGGCTGCCTCGGGAACCTGCATCGGACCGGTCCGGCGTTGTTTGTTCAACCTCGCCTCAAGCCGGGCGGTGCTTCGCTCAGTCGGCCGCTTGCGCCCTTGAGGCGCGGCCGTAGAAGAGGACGCGGTAGCAGGCGGCCTCGCCGCCAACGGCACCGCACGGATGGGCGCCGAAGAGGCCGGCACGTCCGGCTCCGGCTCCTCCTCGTGCGGCTGTGGAGATGGGGGCGCATCGTCCTGCCCTTGGTCGCGCGCCTCAAAGTTCTCGTCGTCGCCGGCTTCGTCAGCCGGGTCGACGTGATTCGCCGCCCACTCCTTGTGCGCCAGATCGCCATCCTCAACCCACTGTCGGGCAAAATTCTGCAGCAACAGCAAATAAGTCAAGTCGGCCTCGCAGCCGCAAGCCGGAAGTCGGCCAACTTAAAAGAAAACTCACCGCAGGCGGCAGATCCCGCCGGTGGTAAGGCGGCAGCCCCAGTTCCAGTTCTCCGGCAGCTCCGCCTGAGAGATGTTGTTGACCCGCCTAGCGACTTGGGCCTTGGAGAGCTCCATCTTCGACGTCCGGGTCGGATCGAGCCGGCCGGACATGTGACAGATCTTGTGGGCACGCGACTGAAGCGGCAACACCCGGCGGGAAGCGTAGCAGCAGAGGAGGTCGGCTGCTGTCAGCCGCTCGGAGGTGGTGCATTCGTGGAGGTAGTTCCAAAGGGCGTTCACCTCCGCCTCCGGATCAGCCGGCCTGTAGTTGGTGCCCCAGTTCTTGCGGGCAGCCGGAGGCGCCGGATCGTACTCCGGCAGGTTCATCCAGTCGAACGCCGGGTTCGAATTCCTCACGTAGAAGAATGACTGCTGCCACTTCTTCACGGAGTCAACCATGGGAATCTTCGGGAAGGGCGTACCTTGGCGGGAGTAGATGGAGGCGGACCCGCAGGCTCGCAGGCTGCCGTCGGCCACTTGGGCCTTCAAGTAGAACAGCCGGCACCAGAACTCCACATCCGGCCACAAGCCGGCGTAGCCCTCCATGAAGGTCACGTAGCAGCTCAGCTGCACCATCGCGTTGGCCGGCAGGTGATGCGGCTGGAGGCCAAAGAATTCCAGGAACCGTCGAAAGAAGGGCGAAGCCGGCAGCCCAAATCCGCGGTCAAAATGCGCGCCGAAGACGACGCGTTCGCCGGGCTCTGGATCCGGCTGGATCTCCTTCCCTGGAGCCCGCGTCACCACCCCAGGCGGGATCCGGCGGAGGCGGACGAGTCGCTCGATGTCGTCCTCCCTCATGTAGGAGCCTTCCCACGACCCGCTGGGAGGCGCCATCATCGTCGTCGAGGAAGAAGAGGAAGATGACCAGTCGAGGTCGAAGGGCGAAGAAGAACCGCTCCTCGCCGGAGGAGAGCGCGGCGGCGACGAGCGTACCGTCGAAATGCGGGGCCCCGTGGCGTTGGCTTGGCGCGCGGACGGCTGCCGGGCGGCAAAGGGGTGCGGCCGCGCTTGGTCGCCGGAGTTCGCCAGGAGGTCACCGGAGAAGAAGTGGCGGCGTGCGGGAAAGCGCTCAAGCGAAGGAGAGAGAGAGCTTGGGCGCAGAGACGAAGTGAGCAAGAAGGGTGCTTCGGTACCGCCCCAGGGACATTTATAGTCGCCTGCCGCGCCCGATGCACCGCCACGTGGCGATCATGGGCCACGATGGGGATTAACTGCGCCATGACTCCGCCCACGACCACAACGGTTACCGAAAACGGCCACACCGCGTCCCCCACTACCGCACCGGATCCGGAGGAGACATTGATGTGACCAGACGAAGCGGCCGCAGCAACCGACCGTCAGACCAGTCAAGTCGGGCGCGGGGCCCGAGGCGGCGGAGACTCCGGCGCACCCAAGCAGGAGCCGGACATTAAATTCAATCCGGCCCCAAACTCTCTCAGCAAGACGGAGACATCATCAACACTTGTGAAAAAGCAAAAGCTGCAGAAGCGAAAATAGCGTCCGGCTAGAGGCAGCCGGACAAAGCGAGCCGGATGAGGGGCGCAGCCGGCTGAATAAAAATTCTCAGTCGGCCCCTCCAAGTGCCGCCAGATACATTCAAGAGATATCTGAAAGCCAGGAAAACCAGCCTAGGTCCTTCTTAACACAGGACCTTGCCAGCTTCAGGGGCTAATGTCGGGGGGAAGACCCCGGGTAGGGCAATGGATGCAGAGCAGCCGGCTTGAGGTTGGCCGGCTGGCGGCAAAGGCTGGCTGAGGAGCAGCCGGCTGGAGCCGTGGCCGGCTGCCTCGGGAGCCGACTGGCTCTAAGTCCTAGTCTGCCTGGCTACGGCCTTCTGCGCTGTGGCTGGGCCGGCTTCTACAAGCCATATCCGACTGGGGTTTATACTCTAGACCGACTCGAGGCTGGCGAGTCTTGCATGAGAAGGAACTGGATAGGTGGTCCGGGTTCAAGGTCCACGCTGACCTCACCTCCCGTAAAGCGCGGGGCACTGTGGAGCAATAGTGCCACGCGACGGACATGCCATCATGGCGTACGTCGGTCCGTACCGGCTACAGGGCATGATGGCGACGGAGACACCTCCTCGCCATACCGCTAACTCCGGCAGGCGGATGGGACAGGCCATGAGGCCTCAATGGCTCCTGATGTCAACGCCTCGGGAAGGAGCAGAAGCTGAAGCTGGCCAGTCGACCACTAGACTATAGGGACTTCTATGTAAAGTGCCAGCGCCTATATAAGCTGGGCTACCCCCCTCGTGCGGGGGAGGATCGATCATTCTCACTTCATTCTAGTCTTAGCGCTACTCGTGGAGAGAGACCTTCGTCTACCTTAGCCTCCCCGAGCAGCCGGATACAGCTCAAGGAGCACCATTGTACTGTGGGATTACCATATACACTCATAGCAGGAGTAGAGGTGTTACCTCCACAGGAGGGCCTCGAACCTGGGTACGTCGACCGTGTCGCTCGTCCCCATACCCGCATCCGGATACCGCCGTGAGACCACTAGGAACCACCTTCGATTAGCCACCCTATGGCATATGCCGTGACGATACCACGACACAACCCTTCTGCCTCCCCTTTGGGAGGCACTCCAAGTGCGGGGCGCGCAGCCCCTACACCTCCTGATCCCCGCACGGAGGAGGACCTCGTCCCCCCTCCAAACATGGAAGATACCGGCGCCAGCAACATCGGCGCCGACACCGAAGCTGTCGGGCGGGCGGAACCTTTGGTTCCTTCCACCCCAAAAAGAAAGAAGAAGAAGAACTCGACTTCCTCCCCTGCCAAGTCCGTGCCGGACACTTCTGCGCCGGCCAGCTCTACACCGCCGCCCGAAGCTCCTACTCTTGAGCCAACTGGGGCCACGCCAACACCGCCGCCAAGCCAAGGACCTTCCGCGGCTAAGCCAACGCCGCCACCAGAAGGCGCCAGGCTCCGTGTGTCGGAACCCTTCAGGGGGAAAGCCACGGCTTCTGGCACCTCAGCTGCCGTCCCGCAGTCTTTGGTGCTGCACATCGCCCCCGCTGCTACCGTAGCTGGGGAGAAAGCTACCGGCCTGCTTGGCCGGATTACGGAGCTGAAGCGCGAGGGCAAAGAACTGGGGCACCTGCTTGATTACGCTGAGAAGTGGAATCAGGCAGATGTGTCCGCAGCTATGCGCGGCCTGGGGAAGGACCGGCTTCCTGCCATTGACCCGTCCGGCCCCCGGTGCACCGAAGAACACTTCATGCGACTTAAGCGCGCAGTGAAGGAATTTGACAACTGATGACCCACAAGTATAGGGGATCGCAACAGTCTTCGAGGGAAGTAAAACCCAAATTTATTGATTCGACACAAGGGGAGGTAAAGAATACTTATAAGCCTTAACAACTGAGTTGTCAATTCAGCTGCACCTGGAAAAGCACTAGTAACAGGGGTGATGTGAAAGTAGCAGTAATATGAGAGCAGTAGTAACAGTAACACAGCAGCAGTAATAGTAACACAGGAGCAATGGCACCAGAAGATAGTTGATACTACTTCCAATGACATGTAGAACAAGTATATGATGATGAGAGATGGACCGGGGTTCCCAGCGATCTACACTAGTGGTAACTCTCCAATAAGTGACAAGTGTTGGGTTAACAAATTACAGTTGGGCAATTGACAGGAATCAAAGCATTAAGATAGAACATCAAGATTATTAATCATGTAGGCATGTTTTCCGTATATAGTCGTACGTGCTCGCAATGAGAAACTTGCACAACATCTTTTGTCCTACCAGCCGGTGGCAGCCGGGCCTCAAGGGAAACTACTGGATATTAAGGTACTCCTTTTAATAGAGTTCCGGAGCAAAGCATTAACACTCCGTGAAAACATGTGTCCCTCACATCACCGCCATCCCCTCCGGTTGTCCCGATTTCTGTCACTTCGGGGCCTTTGGTTCCGGACAGTGACATGTGCATACAACTTGTAGATACAATCTAAGCAACAATATAGAGCTTAAATCTAAGATCATGCCACTCGGGCCCTAGTGACAAGCATTAAGCATAACAAGATTGCAGCAACAATAACTTCACAAACTTTATAGATAGACTAATCATAATGTATCATCCATCGGATCCCAACAAACACAACACCGATTACATCAGATGAATCTCAATCATGTAAGGCAGCTCATGAGATCATTGTATTGAAGTACATGGAGGAGAGAATACCAACTAGCTACTGCTAGAACCCGTAGTCCATGGGGGAACTACTCACGGAGCATGATGGAGGCGGTGGCGTCGATGGAGATGGCTTCCGGGGGCACTTCCCGTCCCGGCGAGTGCCGGAACCGAGAGTTCTGTCCCCCGAATTGGAGTTTCGCGATGGCGGCGGCGCCCCTGGAGTCTTTCTGGAGTTTCGTCAATTGGTACTGCGTTTTTAGGTCGAAAGGGGTTTTATAGGCGAAGAGGCGGCGCAGGAGGGCTGACAGGGTGGCCTCACCCTAGGCCGGCGCGGCCAGGGTCTGGCCCGCACGGCCCTATGGTGTGGGCCCCCCTGGCACTCCTCCGACTCTTCTTCGGTGTTCTGGAGCCTTCCGGGAAAAATAGGAGGTTTGGCGTTGATTTCGTCCAATTCCGAGAATATTGCCCGAACAGCCTTTCTGGAACCAAAAACAGCAGAAAACAGGAACTGGCACTGTGGCATCTCGTTAATAGGTTAGTTCCGGAAAATGCATGAAATCATCATAAAGTGCAAGCAAAACATGTAAGTATTGTCATAAAACAAGCATGGAACGACAGAAATTATGGATACGTCGGGGACGTATCAGCATCCCCAAGCTTAGTTCTGCTCGTCAGAAGCAGGTAAACGATAAAAAGAATAATTTCTGTAGTGACATGCTACTTACATAACCTTGATCATACTATTACAAAGCATATGAAATGAATGAAGTGACTCAAGGCAATGATCTATAGTTGCTAACAAATAGATAACATATAGCAAAACTTTTCATGGAGAGTACTTTCAAGACAAACATCAAAAGTCTTGCACAAGAGTTAACTCATAAAGCAGTAAGTTCAAAGTAAAGGTAATCGAAGCAACACAAAGGAAGATATAAGTTTCAGCGATTGCTTTCAACTTTCAACATGCATATCTCATGGATAATTGTCAACATAAAGTAATATGATGAATGCAAATATGCAAGTATGTAAGAATCAATGCACAATTAACACAGGTGTTTGCTTCTAAGATGGAAGGAAGTAGGTAAACTGACTCAACATAAAGTAAAAGAATGGCCCTTCTACGAGGGAAGCATCGATTGCTATATTTGTGCTAGAGCTTTGGTTTTGAAAACATATAGAGAGCATAAAAAGTAAAATTTTGAGAGGTGTATGTTGTTGTCAACGAATGGTAGCGGGTACTGATGACCCACAAGTATAGGGGGTGTATCGTAGTATCTTCGATAAGTAAGAATGTCGATCCCAACGAGGAGCAGAAGGTGTTGACAAGCAGTTTCGATGAAGGATTCACTGTAAATGCTCACAGACAAGTATTCAGGGGGTTTTGATGTAACAGTTGAATAAAGTACGAGTAAGTAAAGTGCGAGAGTAACAATTGCAGCGAGTGGCCCAATCCTTTTTAGCACAAAGGACAAGCCGGTTTGTTTACTTATAATGACCAAACGTTCTCGAGGACACACGGGATTTTAGTCTAGTGCTTTCGCTACATACGGCTAAATAATCTTCATTGTTATGATAAGTGTTGTGTGGGTGAACCTATGCTAATGTACCGCCCTTCCTAGGACTAATACATACTTGTGATTATACCCCTTGCAAGCATCCGCAACTACAAGAAAGTAATTAAGAATAATTCTAACCACAGCCTTAAACTCTGAGATCCTGCTATCCCTCCTGCATCGATATACCAGCGGGGGTTTAGGTTTCTGTCACTCCGGCAACCCCGCAATTGGCAAACGAGTACAAGATGCATTCCCCTAGGCCCATAAATGGTGAAGTGTCATGTAGTCGACGTTCACATGACACCACTAGAAGAATAACACCACAACTTAAATATCATACCATTGAATATTACTCAACCATAGTTCACTACTAACATTTAGACTTCACCCATGTCCTCAAGAACTAAACGAACTACTCACGAGGCATCATATGGAACATGATCAGAGGTGATATGATGATGAATAACAATCTGAACATAAACTTGGTTCAATGGTTTCACTCAATAGCATCAACAACAAGTAGAGATCGATACCGGGAGAGTTTCCCCTATCAAACAATCAAGATCAAACCCAAATTGCTACGGCGGTGACGGTGTCCAGCGGTGGAGACGGCGGTGATGATGGTGGAGATGATGATGATGGTGATGGAGATGATGTCCAGCTCGATGACGGTGACGATGGCGTCGATTTCCCCCTCCGGGAGGGAATTTCCCCGGTGGATTCCTGCCGCCGGAGAGCTCTTTTCTCTCTGGTGTTCTCCGCCCCGCAGAGGCGGCTGTAACTCTTCGCGAGGTACCCTCTGTGGCTTAGGTCTTCGGGACGAAGGGTTTCGCGAAGAAAAGGAGGCGAAAGGGGCTGTGGGGCCCCCACACCACATGGTGGCGCGGCCAGGCCATGGGCCGCGCCGCCCTATGGTGTGGGCCCACCCTGGGTCCAGCTGGCTCCTCCTTCTGGCTTCCTTCGTCATCTTGAAAAATAGGATTTTTGGTATAATTTCCTTCCACAGTTGATCTTCCGAAATATTGCGTTATGACGGTGCTTTTTAGTGAGAATCCTGGCTCCGGTGCTTGATCCTCCAATAATGATGAAACATGCAAAATAGATGAAATAACATAAGTATTGTGTCCCAATATGAAATATATCAATGAATAACAGCAAATTATGATACAAAATAGTGATGCAAATTGGACGTATCAACTCCCCCCAAGCTTAGACTTCGCTTGTCCCCAAGCGAAACTGAACTCAGTAAACAGGACCACATGTTTATGGAGTGAAGAGTCGATAAATAAAATACGGACAAGAAGCATCATATTCATTCACACAAGAAATTATAGTAAACAACTTCCTCATATAACTCAACTTGAAACAAGTATAAGGTAATCACAAATAAAGGTGCATAAGAAATCATAGTTGGTGATGGCAAACTTCGTTCTTGGTCAGAGAACAATTAACAGATTATATTTATCTCATTGAGCAGCGCTCTCATGTTAAAGTTTATATGGCACAACTTGCATACTCAATCATAATGGTCTCCTCATAATCATTGATAACTTGCAAAGCTATATTCATTCAGATAAAACTTGTACTAAACAAGGAAGAATAAAAGACATGATGAAGTAAATCACAATATAATGGTTTGATCACAACTACTCAAATGCTTGCTTGAGATGGAGGGAAATAGGTTTACTGACTCAACATAAAGTAAAAGACAGGCCCTTCGCAGAGGGAAGCAGGGATTAAATCATGTGCTAGAGCTTTTTCAGTTTTGAAATCATATAGAGATAATAAAAGTAACATTTTGAGAGGTGTCTGTTGTTGTCAACGACTGGTAGCGGGTACTCTAACCCCCTTGCCAGACAACCTTCAAAGAGCGGCTCCCATTTTATTTTCATTTTATGTGGCACTCCTTCCAACCTTTCTTTCACAAACCATGGCTAATCGAATCCTTCGGGTGCCTGCCAACAATCTCATACCATGAAGGAGTGCCTTTTTATTTTAGTTTTATTATGATGATGACACTCCCCCCAACCTTTGCTTTCTCAAGCCATGGCTAACCGAATCCTTCGGGTGCCGTCCATCAATCACATACCATGGAGGAGTGTCTATTTAGTTTAATTAATTTGGGACTGGGAATCCCATTGCCAGCTCTTTTTGCAAAGTTATTGGATAAGCGGATGAAGCCAATAGTCCATTGGTGAAAGTTGCCCAACAAGATTGAAAGATAAAACACCACATACTTCCTCATGAGCTATAAAACATTGACACAAATAAGAGATACTAAGTTTTGAATTGTTTAAAGGTAGCACATGAAGTATTTACTTGGAATGGCAGAAAATACCATGTAGTAGGTAGGTATGGTGGACACAAATGGCATAGGTTTGGGTTAAGGTTTGGATGCACGAGAAGTATTCCCTCTCAGTACAGGTTTTTGGCTAGCAAGGTTAATTAGCAAGCATAAGAGTTGAGGGAAACAAACAAATATACATGTGATAGAAACAATCATGCATCTTCCTTGTAAGCACAAACAATTTTAATTTCAGAATAATAAGCTATGAGCTAACAAGAAAGAAAGACAATGAAACAACTACATGTATTTCTCTTTTCTACTTAAACCTCAAAGTGTTGTTGCTATTGACCAATGCTAAGTTTGCCAAAACCAAATAGATTTATTCAATGCTCCCAAAGTGATATCAATACTAATGACAAGATAAATCATATAATAGAGATTGCAAACTAAAATAAGATGTGCAATACGTAAATGATAAGACTTCTCATTAATATTCCATAACGATAACTCACACCAAGGGATACATAGATAACCAACTAAAGGAGAGATACTTCCGAACTGCAACCCATCTTATATGATAACTTCCCTACTCATGATATGACACTACTTGACAATAAAAAGTAAAAGGTAGTGATGATGTGATACCGCGGCACTCCCCCAAGCTTGGAACAAACCAAGGGGATGCCAATACCGATGATGAATCACTCCTTCGGCGATGATGGTGATGAACTCCTCCCACGCTTCTTACAGAACTCCTTCAACTTCAGTTTCTCAGCTTGACAATTCTGCACTAAGACTCGAAGAGATTCATTGTTATCTGAAGTTGGCAATGATGACCTTGTGATGCGAATCGAGTGGTATTCCAGCATTCTTCGGAGACGGCAATTCTCCTCCTGGAGTATCTCCACTTCTCTTCTTAGAGCCCGATATTGATCACAAAACTCATCGGTAGTCCGTAGAACTTCTTCCAACATAGGGAAGGAGTCGAGGCTAAGAGCTGGTGGTAAAGGTCCCTGCAGGTTATGAGAAAAAGAACGTCGAGTGTCAACAGATCCCACCAAGATTTGCTTGCTCCCTCCGGCTTGCTGCTCTTGTCTTGATGGCACCTTCTTCACTTCTTCCTCCGGGAGCCCCTTGCCCTTGTTGTTGGAGGCCATGGTGCTTCTAGACCGAAAACAGATCCTGGCAGAAACAGCTCGAAACAAAACACGTCGAGAACACGATATACGGACCTCCAGGGGTCCGGGGGATTATATAGCAAAAATTTTCTCGACAAAAGGAAAGTACCAGATCGAACCAGAGTCGGAAAGGGGCGACGAGGCGGCCAGACCATAGGTCGGCGCGGGCCCAGGTCAGGCCGCGCCGCCCTATGGTGGCACGCCCTCGTGCGTCCTTTCCACTCCGTTTCGAACTCGTAATTTTTCATATTTTCCAAAAACAGCAAAAATATTGTTCGGAAAGTAAATTACGTACTTTTCATTACCAGTACTGTTACCTATTCAAAGTCGAGTTCTGGCGGACTGTCAATTTGCCCTTTGATGAAAGCCTCCGGTGTTTCCACTTGAATAATATCAACATCAACATTATAAGAATCACCCGAGATATAATGCTTGAGTCTTTGTCCATTCACCACTTGCGTAGCATTGCCTTGGAGAGAGCTAATTTTAATTGCTCCTGAACGATACACCTCCTCAACAACATACGGTCCTTCCCATTTCGAGAGTAATTTCCCTGCAAAGAATCTGAGACGAGACCGATACAATAGGACTTTATCCCCAATATTAAATTCTCTTTTGATAATCCTTCTATCATGCCATTTTTTAACTTTCTCTTTAAAGAGTTTATCATTTTCATAAGCCTCACTTCTCCATTCATCTAGAGAACTCAATTGCAACAACCTCTTATTACCGGCAAGTTTAGGATCTTTATTTAATTCTCTAACAGCCCAATAAGCTTTGTGCTCTAGTTCTAAAGGTAAATGACAAGCTTTCCCATAAACCATTTTATAAGGTGACATTCCCATGGGATTTTTATAAGCAGTTCTATAAGCCCATAGTGCATCCTTCAATTTACTAGCCCAATTCTTTCTAGTTTTATTAACAGTCTTTCCCAAAATAGATTTAATCTCTCTATTTGATAATTCTACTTGACCACTAGTTTGAGGATGATAAGCGGAAGCAATTCTATGATTAATACCATACTTAGCAAGAGTTTTTCTAAAACCTCCATGAATAAAATGAGAACCTCCATCAGTCATAATATATCTAGGCACTCCAAATCTAGGAAAAATAATATCTAAAAGCATTCTTAAAGAGGTCTCACCATCAGCACTTTTTGTAGGTATGGCTTCCACCCATTTAGTAACATAATCAACAACAACAAGTATATGAGTGTTACCTTCTGAAGAGGGAAAAGGTCCCACGAAGTCAAATCCCCAACAATCAAATGGTTCAATAACAAGAGTATAATTCATAGGCATTTCATTACGTCTGGAGATATTACCAACCCTTTGGCATTCATCACAAGATAAAATAAACTTTCTCGCATCCTTGAAGAGAGTTGGCAAATAAAAACCTGATTGTAGAACCTTTTGCGTGGTTCTTTCTCCGGCGTGATGTCCTCCATAAGCACTACCATGACATTTACTCAATATCTCTTGTTGTTCATATTCGGGAACACATCTTCGCATAATACCATCCACTCCTTCTTTGTATAAGTGTGGGTCATCCCAAAAATAGTGCCTCAAATCATAAAAGAATTTCCTCCTTTGCTGAGCTGAAAAGGTTGGAGGCAAGTACTTGGAAACAATAAAGTTAGCATAATCAGCATACCAAGGACTGTCTCGCGAGCTCACCTTTATTACAGCCAATTGTTCATTTGGAAAACTATCATTAACAGGAACAGGATCATAAGCAATATTTTCCAATCTAGACAAATTATCAGCAACAGGATTATCAGCACCTTTCCTATCTACAATATGTAAATCAAATTCTTGCAAAAGAAGTACCCATCTAATAAGCCTCGGCTTAGCATCTTTCTTAGTCATAAGGTATCTAATTGCAGCATGATCAGTATGAATAGTAACTTTTGAATCAACAATATAAGATCTAAATTTATCGCAAGCAAAGACTACAGCTAATAATTCTTTTTCAGTTGTAGCATAATTTCTTTGAGCTGCATCAAGAGTTTTACTAGCATAATGAATAACATTCAGTTTTTTATCTACTCGCTGTCCAAGAACAGCGCCTACAGCAAAATCACTAGCATCACACATAATTTCAAATGGTAAGTTCCAATCAGGAGGTTCAACTATAGGAGCAGTTGTTAAGGCTTTCTTAAGAGTTTCAAAAGCTTCCTTACAATCATCATCAAAAACAAAAGGTACATCTTTTTGAAGAAGATTAGTAAGAGGCTTTGAAATCTTGGAGAAATCTTTAATAAATCTCCTATAAAACCCAGCATGACCAAGAACACTACGAATACCTTTAACATCCCTCGGATAGGGCATCTTCTCAATTGCTTCAACTTTAGCTCTATCAACTTCAATACCTCTCTCAAAAATTTTATGTCCCAATACAATTCCTTCATTAACCATAAAGTGGCATTTCTCCCAATTAAGAACAAGGTTAGTTTCTTCACATCTCTGCAAAACTTTATCAAGGTTTCGCAAGCAACTATCAAAAGAATTCCCATAGACGAAAAAATCATCCATGAATACCTCTACAATACTCTCGCAAAAACCATGAAAAATAGCAGACATGCATCTTTGAAAAGTAGCAGGAGCATTACATAAACCAAAAGGCATGCGTCTATAAGCATAAGTTCCATAGGGACAAGTAAAGGTGGTTTTCTCTTGATCTTTAGCTTTAACAGCAATTTGTGAAAACCCAGAATAACCATCAAGAAAGCAAAAATGAGTATTTTTAGACAACCTTTCTAGCATTTGATCAATAAATGGTAAAGGGTAATGATCTTTCTTAGTAACTTTATTAACTTTTCGAAAATCAATGCACATTCTATACCCTACAACTACTCTTTGAGGGATGAGCTCATCATTATCATTAGGCACAACAGTCATTCCTCCTTTCTTGGGAACGCAATGCACAGGACTAACCCATCTACTATCAGCAATAGGATATATAATACCAGCTTCAAGAAGTCTTAATACCTCATTCCTTACCACTTCCTTCATCTTCGGAATTAGACGACGCTGATGTTCAACAACAGGCTTTGCATCATCTTCCATATTAATAGCATGTTGGCAAATAGAAGGAGAAATCCCTTTCAAATCATCAAGAGTATAGCCAATAGCTCCTCGGTGTTTCTTCAATATTTCCAATAACCTTTCTTCTTCAATCTCTGAAAGCTTAGAACTAATAATAACAGGATATATTTTCTTATCATCAATATGAGCATATTTAAGATTATCAGGCAAAGGCTTTAATTCAAAAACAGGATCTTCCTTTGGTGGCGGTGTTGTACCCAAATCTTCCACCGGTAAATCATGCTTGAGAATAGGTTGGCGGAGAAAAATTTCCTCAAGCTCATCTCTTTCTTTCCTAAAAACTTCACTCTCGCTATCCTCCAAATGTTGCTGCAAAGGATTATTAGGAACAAGAACAATAGATGCACACTGTTCCATTTTAAAATCATTATTAGGCAAATCAGCTTTATAAGGAGTTTTGGTAAATTTAGAGAAGTTAAACTCATAAGATTCACCAGCAAATTTAGTCAAAATTTTCTCTTTCTTGCAATCTATAATAGCTCCACAAGTATTTAGAAAAGGTCTACCAAAAATAATAGGACAATAATCACTAGCAGCAGAACCAAGTACCAAAAAGTCAGCAGGATATTTAATCTTACCGCATAAAACTTCCACATCTCGAACAATACCAATTGGAGAAATAGTTTCTCTATTAGCCAGCTGAATAACCACATCAATATCTTCAAGTTCACAAGAATCAATTTCGTGCATAATCTCCGTGTAAAGCTCATAAGGAATAGCACTAACACTTGCACCAATATCACATAATCCATAATAGCAATGATCACCAATTCTAACAGATAGCATAGGAACACTAGCTTGTTTGGGTTTATTAGGATGTGAAACAATATTAGAAGCATCTTCACAGAAAATAATATGACCATCCTCCACATTTTCAGTCACAAGATCTTTAACTATTGCAACAGCAGGTTCAACTTTTATTTGTTCTTCAGGTTCTACAGGTTTCTTTTCACTTTTATGAACCGCACTATTTATAACAGAGTACTCCTTCATTTTAGCAGGAAAAGGAGTTTTTTTCAATATAAGCTTCAGGAATAACATGATCAACGGTTTCAACTACAACGCATTTATTAATAGATGAATCAATTTTATCTTTATACGGTTCATGATACTTATCAAAATTCTTCTTTGGCAATTCATAATGAGAGGCAAAAGCTTTATAAAGATTTGCAGCAACTTGAGAATCAAGACCATATGTAGCACTCATATTACAAAATTTATCAGTATCCATAAAAGCTTCAATGCATTTATAATCATAAATTATACCTGATTCTCTATCCTTGTCGTTCTCCCAACCTTCAGTATTTTCTTGGATCCGATCAAGAAGGTCCCTTTTAAACTCTTCTTTGTTGCGTGTAAATGATCCAGAACAAGAAGTATCCAGCAAGGTCTTGTCTTGAAAAGAAAGTCTTGCATAGAAATTATCAATAATAACATTACCAGGAAGCTCATGAATGGGGCATTTGAGCATTAAAGACTTCAATCTCCCCCAAGCTTGGGCAATACTCTCTCCATCATGAGGCCAAAAATTATATATGCGATTCCGATCCTTGTGAATTTCACTTGGAGGATAGAACTTAGAATAAAACCGGGGCACAATATCATTCCATTCAAGAGAATCCCCATTATCCAGTAATTTATACCAATGCGCCGCCTTACCAGACAACGATAAAGAGAATAGTTTCTTCCTCACTTCATCCATAGCAATACCTGCACATTTGAATAACCCGCATAATTCATGCAAAAACAGTAAATGATCACCGGGATGGACAGTTCCATCCCCTTCATAGCGGTTATCCATAACACGTTCAATAATTTTCATAGGTATTTTATATGGTATCACTTCCTCACCTGGCGCCTCATCCACTACCGTTGCAGTAGTAGTAGATTTCCCAAATAAAAATTGAAGAGAAGATCTCTCCATAATGACTTATAGCAGCAGGCAGAAATAAAATCAGCACAAACAGTAAAGGTTTTCCTTACCAATTCCACTTACCAATAGCGCTTCATTCCCCGGCAACGGTGCCAGAAAATAGTCTTGATGACCCACAAGTATAGGGGGTGTATCGTAGTATCTTCGATAAGTAAGAATGTCGATCCCAACGAGGAGCAGAAGGTGTTGACAAGCAGTTTCGATGAAGGATTCACTGTAAATGCTCACAGAGACAAGTATTCAGGGGGTTTTGATGTAACAGTTGAATAAAGTACGAGTAAGTAAAGTGCGAGAGTAACAATTGCAGCGAGTGGCCCAATCCTTTTTAGCACAAAGGACAAGCCGGTTTGTTTACTTATAATGACCAAACGTTCTCGAGGACACACGGGATTTTAGTCTAGTGCTTTCGCTACATACGGCTAAATAATCTTCATTGTTATGATAAGTGTTGTGTGGGTGAACCTATGCTAATGTACCGCCCTTCCTAGGACTAATACATACTTGTGATTATACCCCTTGCAAGCATCCGCAACTACAAGAAAGTAATTAAGAATAATTCTAACCACAGCCTTAAACTATGAGATCATGGTATCACTCCTGCAGCGATATACCACCGGGGTTTTAGGTTTCTGTCACTCCGGCAACCCCGCAATTGGCAAACGAGTACAAGATGCATTCCCCTAGGCCCATAAATGGTGAAGTGTCATGTAGTCGACGTTCACATGACACCACTAGAAGAATAACACCACAACTTAAATATCATACCATTGAATATTACTCAACCATAGTTCACTACTAACATTTAGACTTCACCCATGTCCTCAAGAACTAAACGAACTACTCACGAGGCATCATATGGAACATGATCAGAGGTGATATGATGATGAATAACAATCTGAACATAAACTTGGTTCAATGGTTTCACTCAATAGCATCAACAACAAGTAGAGATCGATACCGGGAGAGTTTCCCCTATCAAACAATCAAGATCAAACCCAAATTGCTACGGCGGTGACGGTGTCCAGCGGTGGAGACGGCGGTGATGATGGTGGAGATGATGATGATGGTGATGGAGATGATGTCCAGCTCGATGACGGTGACGATGGCGTCGATTTCCCCCTCCGGGAGGGAATTTCCCCGGCGGATTCCTGCCACCGGAGAGCTCTTTTCTCTCTGGTGTTCTCCGCCCCGCAGAGGTGGCTGTAACTCTTCGCGAGGTACCCTCTGTGGCTTAGGTCTTCGGGACGAAGGGTTTCGCGAAGAAAAGGAGGCGAAAGGGGCTGTGGGGCCCCCACACCACATGGTGGCGCGGCCAGGCCATGGGCCGCGCCGCCCGCTGGGGTGGGCCCACCTGAGTCCAGTGGCTCCTCCTTACGGCTTCCTTCGTCATCTTGAAAAATAGGATTTTTGGTATAATTTCCTTCCACAGTTGATCTTCCGAAATATTGCGTTCTGACGGTGCTTTTTCCAGCAGAATCCTGGCTCCGGTGCTTGATCCTCCAATAATGATGAAACATGCAAAATAGATGAAATAACATAAGTATTGTGTCCCAATATGAAATATATCAATGAATAACAGCAAATTATGATACAAAATAGTGATGCAAATTGGACGTATCAGGTACTCTAACCCCCTTGCCAGACAAACCTTCAAAGAGCGGCTCCCATTTTATTTTATTTTTGGGTGGCACTCCTTCGAACCTTTCTTTCACAAACCATGGCTAACCGAATCCTCGGGTGCCTGCCAACAATCTCATACCATGAAGGAGTGCCCTTTTATTTTAGTTTTATTATGATGACACTCCTCCCCACCTTTGCTTACACAAGCCATGGCTAACCGAATCCTTCGGGTGCCGTCCAACAATCACATACCATGGAGGAGTGTCTATTTTTGTTAATTAATTTGGGACTGGGAATCCCATTGCCAGCTCTTTTTGCAAAATTATTGGATAAGCGGATGAAGCCACTAGTCCATTGGTGAAAGTTGCCCAACAAGATTGAAAGATAAACACCACATACTTCCTCATGAGCTATAAAACATTGACACAAATCAGAGGTAATAAATTTTGAATTGTTTAAAGGTAGCACTCAAGCAATTTACTTTGGAATGGCAGGAAATACCACATAGTAGGTAGGTATGGTGGACACAAATGGCATAGTGGTTGGCTCAAGTATTTTGGATGCATGAGAAGTATTCCCTCTCAATACAAGGTTTAGGCTAGCAAGGTTGTTTGAAGCAAACACAAGTATGAACCGGTACAACAAAACTTACATAAGAACATATTGCAAGCATTATAATACTCTACACTGTCTTCCTTGTTGCTCAAACACTTTTACCAGAAAATATCTAGACCTTAAGAGAGATCAATTATGCAAACCAATTTTAACAAGCTCTACAGTAGTTCTCCACTAATAGTTTTAAACTACATGAAAAAAACTTAATCATACTTGAGAGCTCAAAACAATTGCCAAGTGTCAAATTATCCAAGACATATGAGGCATTTTCTTTTCCCAACCAAATAAAGATAAATATTGTAGCTTCCAACTTTTATTCATTGAACATTAAAAGTAAAACGAAGAACAAGTGTTCATATGAAAAAGCGGAGCGTGTCTCTCTCCCAAACATGGATTGCTAGGATCCAAATTTATTCAAACATAAACAAAACGAAAAATAAACACACAGACGCTCCAAGTAGAGCACATATGACGTGACCGAATAAAAATATAGTTTCAGGGGAGGAACCTGATAAGTTGATGAAGAAGGGGATGCCTTGGGCATCCCCAAGCTTAGACGCTTGAGTCTTCTTGAAATATGCAGGGATGAACCACGGGGGCATCCCCAAGCTTAGACTTTTCACTCTTCTTGATCATATATCATCCTCCTCTCTTGACCCTTGAAAACTTCCTTCACACCAAACTTCTCATAAACTTCATTAGAGGGTTAGTGCATAATCAAAAACTCACATGTTCAGAGGTGATACAATCATTCTTAACACTTCTGGACATTGCCCAAAGCTACTGGAGTTTAATGGAACAAAGAAATCCATCTCACATAGCAAAAGAGGCAATGCGAAATAAAAGGCAGAATCTGTCAAAACAGAACAGTCCGTAAAGACGAATTTTATTGAGGCACCATACTTGCTCAAATCAGAAAACTCAAAACTAATGAAAGTTGCGTACATATCTGAGGAACACGCACGTAAATTGGCATATTTTTCTGATTTTCCTACAGAGAAAACAGCCCAGATTCGTGACAGATAGAAATCTGTTTCTGTGCAGAAATCCAAATCTAGTATCAACCTTCGATTAGAGGCTTCACTTGGCACAACAAAACACAAAACTAAGATAATGAGAGGTTGCTACAGTAGTAAACAACTTCCAAGACACAAATATAAAACAAAGTACTGTAGCAAAATAACACATGGGTTATCTCCCAAGAAGTTGCTTTCTTTATAGCCATTAAGATGGGCTCAGCAGTTTTAATGATGCACTCGCAAGAAATAGTATTTGAAGAAAAAGAGAGCATCAAGAAGCAAATCCATAACACATTTAAGCCTAACATGCTTCCTATGCATAGGAATCTTGTACACAAATAAATTCATGAAGAACAAAGTGACAAGCATACGAAGATAAAACAAGTGTAGCTTCAAAATTTTAAGCACATAGAGAGGTGTTTTAGTACCATGCAAATTTCTACAACCATATTTTCCTCTCTCATAATAATTTTCAGTAGCTTCATGAACAAACTCAACAATATAACTATCACATGCAGCATACTTTTCATGATCCACAAACATATAATTTTTATCAAGTTCAAGAATAGTGGATTTAAAACTTTCAAACTTACTTTTATTAATAATATAACAAGGTAGTTGATCAATCTCAAGAGATATGGGACTCATAGAATAAGTCAAGAACTCTCCAATCCCATTTTCATTAGTAGTACAATTAATATTCTCAAGTAACATAGGGCCATCATCTAGAGCTTTATCATAAACATTTGCTAAACAAAATTCTTTAGTACCATGCATTTCGACATCAGGCACAAACAAAGCATTATCATAAGATTTATCAAAGTAGCATGGATTATCATAAATAATAGTAGCATAATTATTCTCACAAGTATTACTCATAGGTACTATTTCAAGAGAATCCACAGGAACATAACATTCAACCTTTTTCGGTAAGCATGGAGGACAATCAAATAGTGTAAGAGATAAAGAGTTACTCTCATTAGAAGGTTGGCATGGGTAGCTAATCCATTCTTCCTCCTTTTGTTCGTCACTCTCCTCTTCTTTTTAATCCAATGAGCTTTCAGGTTCATCAATTTCCTCCTCTTTTTCATCCAATGAGCTTTCAGGTTCATCAATTCTTCTTTCACCGGTTCCTGCAAATTGTGAGTGCATTCTTGTGCATTAGTGTGTCTCTCTTTATAATCAAGGATATAAGGATTCCTACTGTAGCATTCTATGCAAGAATTAAGGATAGTAGAGACATAATCTTTAAGGTCCTTACAAATAGCACAAGTTTCATAATTCTCAACCATGAAGGATTCTATCTCGGAGGCTCCCATAAATAAGACAAATTGTTCTACCTCTTCGAACCCATAATGAATATAGCAATTCCGGTTATAGTTCTTAATAAAAAATTCCTCACTAAAGCCACATTGAAATTTAAGATGTTTAGTATCCTGTTGAGAGCAACAGTTTATATCATGGCGTCTAAGCAAGATTCTAGCAATTGTATTAAATTTTTCTATCATAGCACTCATTATTTTACCAGTTCTTGATTCTCTATAATTATTATAACATTCTATAAGCTCCAAGTAGGTTGTAGGTTCTCCCATAACAGCAGTTTTTAATTTTTTGGTTTTTCAAATTTTTATGGATTTTGGGGTATATGAGACAAATAAAACAAGACAAAAATAAACTAAGCAAAAGTAAACTACGCAAAATAATACTAGACAGAAATAAACTAAGCACAAATAAACTAGACAAAAGTAAACTAAGCAAAACAAAATAAAACAAAATAAAAACAGAGAGAGAGGTAGAGTGTACTCCCCAGGTGAACTTATGAGTAGAGCTATGCCTCCCCGGCAACGGCGCCAGAAAATAGTCTTGATGACCCACAAGTATAGGGGATCGCAACAGTCTTCGAGGGAAGTAAAACCCAAATTTATTGATTCGACACAAGGGGAGGTAAAGAATACTTATAAGCCTTAACAACTGAGTTGTCAATTCAGCTGCACCTGGAAAAGCACTAGTAACAGGGGTGATGTGAAAGTAGCAGTAATATGAGAGCAGTAGTAACAGTAACACAGCAGCAGTAATAGTAACACAGGAGCAATGGCACCAGAAGATAGTTGATACTACTTCCAATGACATGTAGAACAAGTATATGTTGATGAGAGATGGACCGGGGTTCCCAGCGATCTACACTAG
The DNA here is from genome assembly GCF_019359855.2 of Lolium perenne. Lineage (NCBI taxonomy): Eukaryota > Viridiplantae > Streptophyta > Magnoliopsida > Poales > Poaceae > Lolium > Lolium perenne. Next base: position 191,968,671 of record NC_067250.2, on the reverse strand, counting down.
TGGTAACTCTCCAATAAGTGACAAGTGTTGGGTGAACAAATTACAGTTGGGCAATTGACAGGAATCAAAGCATTAAGATAGAACATCAAGATTATTAATCATGTAGGCATGTTTTCCGTATATAGTCGTACGTGCTCGCAATGAGAAACTTGCACAACATCTTTTGTCCTACCAGCCGGTGGCAGCCGGGCCTCAAGGGAAACTACTGGATATTAAGGTACTCCTTTTAATAGAGTTCCGGAGCAAAGCATTAACACTCCGTGAAAACATGTGTCCCTCACATCACCGCCATCCCCTCCGGTTGTCCCGATTTCTGTCACTTCGGGGCCTTTGGTTCCGGACAGTGACATGTGCATACAACTTGTAGATACAATCTAAGCAACAATATAGAGCTTAAATCTAAGGTCATGCCACTCGGGCCCTAGTGACAAGCATTAAGCATAACAAGATTGCAGCAACAATAACTTCACAAACTTTATAGATAGACTAATCATAATGTATCATCCATCGGATCCCAACAAACACAACACCGATTACATCAGATGAATCTCAATCATGTAAGGCAGCTCATGAGATCATTGTATTGAAGTACATGGAGGAGAGAATACCAACTAGCTACTGCTAGAACCCGTAGTCCATGGGGGAACTACTCACGGAGCATGATGGAGGCGGTGGCGTCGATGGAGATGGCTTCCGGGGGCACTTCCCCGTCCCGACAGGGTGCCGGAACAGAGAGTTCTGTCCCCCGAATTGGAGTTTCGCGATGGCGGCGGCGCCCCTGGAGTCTTTCTGGAGTTTCGTCAATTGGTACTGCGTTTTTAGGTCGAAAGGGGTTTTATAGGCGAAGAGGCGGCGCAGGAGGGCTGACAGGGTGGCCTCACCCTAGGCCGGCGCGGCCAGAGTCTGGCCCGCGCGGCCCTATGGTGTGGGGCCCCCCTGGCACTCCTCCGACTCTTCTTCGGTGTTCTGGAGCCTTCCGGGAAAAATAGGAGGTTTGGCGTTGATTTCGTCCAATTTCGAGAATATTGCCCGAACAGCCTTTCTGGAACCAAAAACAGCAGAAAACAGGAACTGGCACTGTGGCATCTCGTTAATAGGTTAGTTCCGGAAAATGCATGAAATCATCATAAAGTGCAAGCAAAACATGTAAGTATTGTCATAAAACAAGCATGGAACGACAGAAATTATGGATACGTCGGGGACGTATCAACAACGCGTGGCATGATGCCACCAGCAACGTGGTGGTAAGTTTCACCAAACTCTTTGCAACTTTTCTATTGATGCCGGTTTTATTCTTTCCGGATTTACTCATATCCTCCCAGTCCCCGAGTTTTGGGTTTAGAGCGCAGCTCTGAGCGCAAAACTTTCTCCAAATTTTCGAAACCGGCACGTTTCTCATAATTACTTTTCTTTGAACAGAGCATCGCAGACGCCCGGAAGCGCCTCTTCGAGGAGCTTCTATGGGAACACCGGGACCTTTCTGAGGCACATAGCAAATGCCAAGGTTAGTTTTCCTGCCTCCGGCATCTTTTTACCAGAACTTTTTTCTTCTTTGTTATTTACACGTTTCTTGCCTAACAGCTATCCCGGAAGCTTCCATTGAAGCCCTCAAGACTCAGCTTGCCGCAGCCCAAGGTACCGCCTCTTCTTTTCCAGTTGACTCGTCTCTCTTCATTTTACCAGATGCAATTTTGTTAACTTTTCCTTTCCGGGCTCTAGATGAAAAAGAGCAGCTCATCAAGGAGCATCGCAAGGCTCTGGACGCCCAGGAACTTTATTCCAAGGGGCTGAAGGACCAGCTGATCCAGCTCGGGCTCAAGCACAGCGAGGCGATGAAGGCCGCCCAAGCCGCCGCTGAGACCAAGCTGAACGAAGCTCTGGAGGATGCGAACAACTCCACCGTGGTGCTGCGGACCGAGCTGGAAGAGGGAGCCAAGGCGTGGCAAGCAGCCGAGGATCGGGCCGCGCGCCTAGAAGCAGAGCAAAAGGAGTATGACCACTTGGTCATGCAAACTGACTCGCTTGCTGACATAGGCATCCCCAATGGGCCTGCCGATGATAGTACCCGGGGTTTATTGAAGGCCCACTACCCGAAGAATAAGAAGACTCGGAAGCCCAAGATATTGTTAAGGAAAGCTAGAGCTGTAATAGGAAGCATTATTTGTAATCTTGCGGGAGGAGTTAGAAACCTTCCCAGACTCTGTAACTTGTACAATACGAATCCCTCGGCTCCGCCTCCTATATAAGGGGGAGTCGAGGGACACAGAAAGCATCGAATCATTGTTTCTCAAACCCTAGTTTTCATATTCGTCGAGTACTTTTCGGCTGAAACCTTCGAGATCTACTTGCCCTCTACATCCAACTAAACCCTAGTCTACAATCCGTAGGCATTGACAAGTTAATACCTTGTCAATTGGCGCCGTCTGTGGGATCTAGAGGCGACAAGGAGCTGATCTCGATGGCACGTTCAAGATCGTCGACTTCATCAGTAGCAAGCAACATCATGGAAAGAGGTAAACAGATCGAAACTGGTCTCGTTGATTTTATTCCTCACCCACCCTCCCGTTTGGATGCATATGCGTATCTGGAGGAGCCCATGGAGATGACGTTTGGAAAGTTCCACTTCCGCGTCGAGAAAGAAGGAGCGTATCGTCTCGAAGTTCCGATCTCGTCGAGATTATCGGCGGTTGGTACTGATTTCTCAAACTCAGTATCATCCATCGAGTCAAACGACAAGGATATTTCGTCGCCACGCTTCATCGGCAGCAGGGCAAGTGAAAAACTCGCCAAAATTTTAAGCGACGTGTCCTTCGAGTCATCGGCGGACTCCTATATAAGCGATGATTCGAGCGACACCGACAGCTTCGACTTCATCGACAAATCCATCTCTATTGGCAAGGTCTTCACCAATCTCTATGATGGTGTCACCAAACCAAGCAAAGTGAAAATTCCAAAATATCACCAAGTTTATGCCATTGGAGAAGCAAGTCGCGATCAAGAGGAAACATCAGAGGCTTTCGACGATTTGGGAAACCCCTATGTCGATCCCTCAGATCTAAGGAGAGGTTTGGGCACTAAATATGTCGGGCCTACACCACGTGTCAGAGTTCAACTTCCACAAGCAGCCTGGGATAGAGCTGCGAAAGCTTTGGATGGCTCCGAACCAATGGAAACAACTGCTACAGTCGAAGAACTGCAAGCTTATCAATATAGACTCGCCCGAGCTAGAAGAGAGTTGGAAAAACAGACAACTGCTTTGAACAGAAGAAGGGAGGCAGCTTCCGCATCAAGCAGGCGACGAGCGAAATTAAGTCGACACTCAGAAACTTCGGGAGATAGTCACAGAGAAGCTCGGAGGAGAGCAAGATCTCGGCTGCAAAATATACCGGAAGCTGAAAGAGAGACTCTAATCCAAAACCTCGACATGTCCTTTATGTCAATTGACACGAGGGGGAATATTATCCCAAAAACACCGGAAGCAGGGTACATGGCGACACAAGCTTTCATCTTAGCGTCCAGGCCACCTCCCGAAGATCCAAGAGAAGCGTTGTACAACATGGCCATGGCAGGATGTGGAGCCATGGGAGCAGCGTTCACAGCCACACCTCCCAAAGGAACTGCAAGGTAAAATAGTCCGAGACCTACCGCAGCAGTGCAAGATCCACCAAGAGCAAGTGGAGCCAGGGACACAACAACTTAGGCCAGAGTTGATAGAGCGCGACAAGAAAGAAGGGAACGTCGGCATTCACCAGAACTTGCTGAAGAGGACATGTGTGGACTTCCATTGTAACACCCCAACTTTTGCAACCTTGTTTATTTGTCCATAATGCAAAAATGAGGGGGAACAAAAAATTTTTCTAAAGACTTATTAGATGAATTGTCTTGATCTGTTTGATATAATGAATTGCTTTGATCTGCTGGTAGATGAATTGTCTAGTTTTGCTTGTTGAGTTTTGTCTTGAGCTACCTCAAATAACAACACCTCTAGTGGTAAAATCATCCTTAATTCAAAATTGGGGTCATCTACCCCTTAATACATCCTTCTCTTATACCTAGTCAAAAACCCTAAGGCATTATAAATTCTGCTAGGTCCTAAATCTGTTTCAGGATCCATTTTGGAGCCCCTGGATTAAGCTATCTCTAGCCATCAAAGACAATGAACTTGGACCTAGATATACCTTGTCACGAGCACTTCCCAACCATGTTTCTTCCTTGAACCAGATCACTCTTATACCCACTCATCCTTGTTGGGTTGGAAGCCAAGTCAATAAGATGTTTTGGCAGGCTTAAAATGTGCAAACTTTGGCAGTTGTTTCTTAAGCACCCTCAACTGTTATTAGCGACCTCAATGCATGGATCTCATCTATGCAACACCCTCTACAACTTCCACGTCTTGCATGTCCCAATCTACCCCCACAATTCTTTTTATCACTTGATCTTGCACCATATCCACTATTTCAGCACTAGATCACTTCATCCTATTTTGCCTCTTGTTTTTCTTATATCCAAGTGTAATCTTCACAAAAACCAAGAGTGGAATGATGGGTACTTTATGTAGCCACCCTCTACCCTTGAGATCACTTCTCCCAAAATATTTTATTTACCAAAAATCCTATTTAAGACTCTTCTCTATTTTCACTACAAAACTAATCCTAGTTTTATCAAAGCTTTTCAAATCTTTATAAAAGAGGAAACGTGGGTGGTATTTTGTATCATCCCTTTTCAACCCAAAAATGTTTCCATAGTTTGTTTTCACCTTATTTTCTTTTCTTTTACCAAAATGCTTGTTTATGGCACTTATGCCAATTATTTCATTATCTTGTTTGTCTTAAGTATGGGAAAAGTATACTCTGACTAGCTCAGTATTTAGAGCCTTCTTAATACAAATTTTATTCTAGTTATTCTCAAAGTTTTTCAAATGCAAGTTCAAATAAAATTCCTTCAATTATGGCCATACTCTTCTTAGGTGACCCACACCTTTACCAAATAAAAGTCCATTGTGGCATAACATCCTCTTTGCATACACATCTCCCTCCTCTATTCCTTATCATCATCACCTAGCCTTGGTATATGGTCATTAGAGCAATATAGGAATAACATTTTTGCATGGCACAAGGTGGGAACCGTGGCATGCATGGGCACTTGAGTGCCATGTATCTCTCCCTCTCTCTCTCTCTCATATCTTGACCCATCAATAAGCTACCACTAACCTGCACCCCTATCTCTCAAACCTACAAACCTAGCTAACCTAGACTACTCCACCCTATCTCTTTCTTGGAACTCAACAAGGAGAGGCACACCCTTCTCTTCTTCCCTCTATGCTGCAAGGGAGCCAACCTGTGGCTGTGGCCAACCTTGCTCACCTCTACACGACTCCCAGACATGCCCAGACCCGCACACATGGCCACCACACGGCCTAGACTCCCTCCTCTCTACACATGTCTCGGTGGCCACTCCAAACTTGGGCAGAACGAAAGCAGGCACCCCAGCCCCCGAGGCTGCGCCATGAAGGCACCCTGCCTCCCCACTACCCAATGGGCATGGTCCCGAGGCATAGCCTCCCCATCCATTGGCTCGGACGAGCAAGCTCTCTCGATGGTCACCCGTATGGACCATGCACTCGCGTTCCCAGAGAAGCAGTGCCCCGTTGGCCACACCTAGCTGTAGGCTACAAGGGCATCGTACCAGGACTCGAACGCAATGATGATAAGCCACCCTTCTTCCTCCACGACCGAGCACGACACATCGAACACCTTGAAGCCCGCGCAATCACCACCTCGGTTTGGGAGACTCGGCCCACTTTTCTTCTCGTTCTCAGCGGCAATAGATCCTCCTCTGGATGCTCTACATCATGCCACCACCCAGCTGCTCGATCGCATGCAACCCACACATCCCCGATCCTGTGCACCGTCGCCATACACCGCGTCCATCATGAGCCCGAGATCGGCTATAAAAGCCTCGCACCGCCCCACCCTCTCCTCTTCGCCACACCACTTCCCTACCACGCCTCTGATACACGCAGGAACACCGCAGCACCTCCCTGGCCGCTGCTCGACGGAGGAGAACACCGCCCTTCCGTGGTCACCGTCGGGTGGCGAGCAAGGATGCATCAGCAGCAACACCCTCCGCCCCTCTTTTTCCTCTCCACTGCGCTCCCTTGCTTTTCCTGCATCTAACACGCCCTTTTCCTCTGACCAGAACCACCTACAGTAGACGCCGCCGTCAGCACCTGCCCGGGGAGCTCGTCAGAGAAGGAAGCTCTCGGGTCGTTGCGTGGCGTAGCTGCGGGGAAGAAGGATGAGCTGTGGACGCGTTGTTCGACAGCCCCACCTCGCGCGCGTGCCGCCGCCCAGACCCGCCAACGACCGCCGCCCTCGGTAAGCCCTCTGCCGCCCCGTCGTTTTTCTTCCGTCCGCCACGAGCGCGCCCAGACGCGGAAGGAGACGATGCCCTGGGCGCCGATCTGTGGCTTCGTGCGACTGCATGGCCTCTGGCCACGTCGCCATGCAGGCCTGGCCCGCCTGGGCCCCTTCTTTTCCTTTTTTTCTCCCATCTCCACCTAGAAACCCCACCTGGGCTGGCCCAATCTCCACCCCCGCACGGCCCAGGGACTTCCCACCCGTTTCCTTCATTTAAATTTTGAATTGCTATTAAATTGTGTTAAAACCAGTGGCACTCTTTTGTGAATAACTCGGGATCTATTAACCCAAATCGAGTGAAACAAAGTGCAGTAGTTCAAAATTTTTAATATCTTTCTAATGCCACTGGTCCCATATTTTTAGGATTCTTGTACGATGTTTGGCATAATAAACTTGTTCTATGTGTACTGCAGACTCTAGCAAATTCCTAAATTTGTAGATTTAGTATTTTTGAGTGAATCCAATTGTGTTAGTCTTGTTTTAGTACTGGCTATCTATGAAAAATATTTTTAGTCTCTGTTCATGCATATTTGTTACTGTTAGTAATATGTATGTGTGACATGGGTTGTTAAAGCAAAACTTTTTGGTTTATTTAAAACCCTTGACCAACTCTTTGTATTAGAAATGGATAACCTTTGTTTTATTCTTGAAAAACAAAACCTCTGCAACTTAACCTTAGTGTTATTATTTTGCTTGATTAATCAAATGGTGTGGTATTTGGTTAACCTCCTATTTTTGGGTAGTGATATGTAGGCCAATTAAAATAGGAAAAATGTTTTCCCGCTTTTCCAAAAATGTTTGAAAATATAAGGTGAATGTTTTTGATGCCAAACTAATGCACTTGTCCTCTTTATGATGTTATCTACCAGGGGGTACTTGGTTTGTGCCATGGTGATACCCGAGAGAGGCATTTGCTAAGTTGTGATACTCTCATGCCTTACTAGGTAAATAAATTGGTCTTCTTTTAAAAATTGTTTCGGAGTAACTATAAGTTATTTGTATGTTAGCCCTTAGTAAAGTGGTTAGCTATTGCTTGTTGATTGTTGAATGTTGTTTTGTTGGTGCAATGTGTTGATTGTGTTCTTTTTATATTTTCCGGCGATAGATGCGAACAATTCCGGAGAAGGAGAAGAAGTGGTTCGGGCAAGGATTTTATTTATATTGTTGGTATTCTTATTTGATGGAGTTGAAGAAGTCTAGGGACAAATAAGCCAACCAAGGCAAGCCATCTCTTGATCTCTGAATGTTTAATCACATATTATGGTTACTTTGTTGTTATTCTTGTCTCTCGATCTATCTTGTGTTGTTTCTACTTATGTTGATGGAGCATGCTCACCATGAGCATGTTTATTCTCTTTGACACCTCACCTACAACCCTCTTTAGTGAAATGGTGGTCTTCATCATCATGTTCTTGGTGTACCCCTCTAAGTGTGATGGGTACGCCCACTTGTCTTGTGTGTGTCGACCTCTTGACACCCTTTTCGCACCCCATAGTGGTATGGTGGTTAGCATCATGCCCTTGTCGTATCTTAAACCCCTCGTTGATGCCATGCATACTTACTCCCAAGTATGTGAACCCCTTGTTGCTGTTATACATACTTACTCTCGAGTATGTTGAACCCCTTGTTGATCTTATGCATGCTTACTCTAATCATGTATGCCCCCTTGACCAACCACATTACTCCAGCGTGGGCACGGGGCTTAGCTTGACGTTTGTTCTCTTTAGCATGAGGCACCGCATAACTATACAAGGGTACGGTTACCCCCGAGTCCGGGTTGTCAAGTTTGGGACAATAGTATAAGGGGAGGCCTTCGGGGCTGACCCGTCCGGAAGACACTATGGGTCTCCTGGCTTGGCGGTGGAGCCACGCTCAAAAGGAGGTGAGCTGCCACGGTGCCGGGGAGGTACATACTCCATAGGGTAGGACCTCTTGCTAATTTGAATGGGCGAAAGGCTTCGACTGATTATCCGATACCCACATACTTTCGTATGATGGACCGGGGATGATCCCGGCGGATTTATCGGATCTTGTGGGGAAAGTGCGCAAACTCTGCAGAGTAAAATCTATTCGAATAGCCGCGTCCGCGGTCATGGACAGTTGGAATGGCTGTTGCTTAGCCTGATGAGTTTTGGTTTACAAAATTGTTTGACAAATGAAAGGAAAGAACTTGTTTTGAAGTACCGGAACGGTACGGGAAAGGATGTGTCGACCATACGAAGATGGTCAGGAAGGATAAGTATAATTGGGTTACCCCATCCTAGTGTTTTATGTTGTGGAACTCTTTTAAAGTATCTTCTTCCACAAAGATATAGAGATGTCATAGAATATCTTTTAAAGTATCTTCTTCAACAAAGATATAGAGATGTCATAGAACCCTCTTAGTGTCCCCTTCAACTGTGATGTTGGGATGCTATATCCACAAGAGAAACTATTTTGTTCTTCATGCTATTTCCACAAGAGAAATTAGCTCTTCTCTCTTGTCTTCTCTAGTTAGAATTGTTATCACCTTCTTGATGGTTTGCGAGTACAATTCCAATGTACTCACGGCTTTGTCCCTGGCTATTTACTTGGCCAGACTTGGAGGAACTCGATAGATGAAGAAGGAGTTGACGACGTCTATGCGAGCTAGGAATGTCTTCCCAGTCAGTTGCCTGTAGGGTTACGGCAAATGACTTGGGCTCTGCGCTGCTGAAGTGATTCCGCTACTCTGATGATTAGATTAGGCCCTTCGAGGCTATTATGTAAAGATTGGTCATGTGACCTATTGTAATTTTCTTATTCCGTTTTGTAATGGATGATGTATTTTGATATCAGTTTGGTTATGTGTTCACGGCACACTGATCATGGGATCGTGAACTGTATACATAATAGGGTATTTCGGACAGCTAGTCCGGGGTCCCCACATCCATGTTTCACACGACGGGTCCGAAAAACTCGAGTTCCATCAGGATTCAAGCTACCCGATAGTTTCAAGAAATTCGATGGCCTGCAAGACCCCGAGGATTGGCTTGTGGATTACCTCGAGACAGTAAAATTGATAGGCGGGACCAGAGCGACAGCCATGCAGAGCATCCAGATACATCTGAGCGGAGCCGCCAGATCATGGATAAAAAAGCTTCCCCCAGGTTCCATCGACAGCTGGGAAAGTTTCGAGGATGTGTTTATCAAGAATTTCCGGTCAACCTGCAAGAAACCTGCGACACTAGAGGAGTTGAGGTCATGTCGACAAAAGCATGATGAATCAATGAGGAAGTACATCCAAAGGTGGAACATCATCAAAAACTCGGTAGAAAATATATCTGACGAAAGAGCGATAGATGCATTTGTTGCAGGAGTTCGACGAGGAGATTTCGTGGAGGACTTGGGGAGGACAAACCCAAGAATAGTATCAGCTTTAATGGAGATAGCAAACAGATGGGCAGATGGCGAAGATGCGGTACATAACAAACGACATAGGTCCCCAGAGGAAGATCGCAGTCGAAATTTTCAAAATAGACGTCGATTCCCCCGTCAATTTTCAAGTTACGATGCACCTGGCCAAATATCGGCTGGCTTTCGGGTAAACAATGGAGGAAACAGTAGAGATGACTACCAGAGAAGTAATGCACAGCAAGGCGACAATAGAGATAACAGGCAAAATAGCGGGCCAAGGTTCCAGAGACCTTTTGTGTCTCCCGAAGAGATGATGAACGGGCCGTGTCAGATGCATTTCTTTCTCGATAGCAATGGAAAAAGACAGTCGGGACATTTGCAAAAAGATTGCCGAAATTTCCAGGCAATGTTAAGATGGGCAGGACATGCAAATGCTCAGGCAGCGCACAGAAATCCTCAAGGACCTAGGAGTGAGATTCACTTGCCACCTCCTCCCGCAGTTACAGATGAAAATCGACATCAGCTCAGAATAGCGGCAGCACCTGCTCCACCACCCTATGTCGATCCTAACTCTAACGGAGCGGTCTCGATGATTCAGAAAGGAAGGCCATCCAATAGAGCTCAGAAAGTAATCTCGCGACAGGTGTTTATGGCAGAGAAGATGCCACCACCAACAGTCGAGTACCTTAACTGGTCAGGGCAAGATATTGGCTTCACAATAGCAGATCATCCACAACAAGTTCCTCGACCAGGGCAGTCAGCACTGATCTTACCAGCAGTAATTGCGGGATTCGATGTATCTCGGGTATTCATAGATGGCGGCAGCAGTTTAAACCTTATGTACGCAGATACGCTAAGGAAAATGAATATCTCCCTCGCAAATTTGAAACCAACCGACACACGTTTCCACGGTATCACACCAGAGAAGCCAAGTTACCCACTGGGGAGGATCAATCTCGACGTTCAGTTTGGGACCCGAGAAAACTACAGGATATAAAGGATGGAATACGAAGGTGTGGATTTCCGTCGCGATCACGCTTTGTTGGGGCGACCAGCATATGCCAGGTTTATGGCGGTACCACATTACACGTACTTGCTTTGGAGGTTACCTGGACCTAAGGGACCAATCACAGTCAAAGGAAGCTTCGCGCTAGCCGATAAATGCGACAAAGATTTTCATCGACTATCAAAAACTTTCGGGATGCAGGCAGAGTACGCAGCGTCAAGGCTCATGACTGATTATGATGTGCTGCCAGACGTAGGGAGGCCCAACAAGGAATCAACTTTCAATACAGCAAAAGATTCTAAGGAAGTGCAGATTCACCCGACAGATCCGAAGAAAACAACGTCCATCGCAACAAACATGGACCTCGCATAGGAAAGCGCGCTCGTCGAGTTCCTCCGTGAGCACTGGAAAATCTTCGCATGGTGTCCAGCTGACATGCCAGGAGTACCCAGGGAACTTTTCGAGCACCACCTAAACTTGGATCCTATTGCGAGACTGTTATCACCAGAATTTGACCGAGTCAGAGGTGGGCCGCGATCAAGATGGGCTTGAAGAATATACATGGAAGAAATACGTGAATCGGCCTTATATGCAAAGTTTGGGCTAGTTTGCCCGTGTATCTGTAATATAGTAGGATACATGTCGGTTAGGTAGAGTTTGGCTCGTGCCCGGTTGGGATTATTCCCACGATTAGAAAGTCTACGGACTATAAATATGTATCTAGGGTTTATGAAATAAACAACAATCACGTTCACCACAAACCAATCTAGGCGCATCGCCAACTCCCTTGTCTCGAGGGTTTCTTCCGGGTAAGCATCATGCTGCCTAGATCGCATCTTGCGATCTAGGCAGTACAAGTTTATTCGCTGTTCATGCGTTGCTCGTACTGAAGCCTTTTTGATGGCGAGCAACGTAGTTATCTTAGACGTATTAGGGTTAGCATTGTTCATCGTATCATATGCTGTCGTCGTGCAACCCTGAGACGTCTAGCCGCCCTTACACCTATCGCAGGTGTAAGGGTGGCACCCCGCTTGATCATTATTTAGTAGATCCGATCCGTTATGGTTGCTCCTTGTTCTTCAAGGATTAGTTTAATATCTGCATAGTTAGGCCTTACAAATGGGTTGAAGGATCCAGTGGCGCGTAGGGTGTAGTTTGCTAGCCCTAGACAGGATGTTCCGGGGATCAACCTCGTGTTGGTTTTTAGGCCTTGTCTAGGGTCGGCTTACGATCACCGTGCGTGGCCGCCAGGCTCAATCACGAGTAGGATGTTCCGATTATGTGGTGAAAACCCTAAATCGTAGTAGGTCATTTTAGCTTTATTTTGATCAAGCAGGACCACCATATATTCGTACACCCCGTACGAATCATGGGTGGATCGGCTCTTTGAGCCGATCCACAGGACAACCTGAGAGCCGATCGACGCTCGTATTTAATGTTTACGTGTATGCCATGCAGGAAATTAAGCGAGGCACATCCATCACCTTCCTGACCAGGTATAGGTCAGGTGGCACGCCCTTGCACCAGCATCGGACGTGCGTGCCGAGTCTTTGCGGGCCGTCGCTCGGAGGGACCAGGGCCAGCCGCAGTCCTGGGAGCCTCTCGGCTCTACTGTGTTGCCCGTCGCTGCTCGCCGGTGGGTTTCTGACCGCAACACATTCTGGCACGCCCGGTGGGACCATCTTCGACATCAACCGCATCGCCATCTACATCTGAGATGGCGGAGGGCACTCCAGTCACGTACGAGGATTTGACCGAGGAGCTCAAGAAGAAGTATGACGAGGTCAAAGCGATACTCGAAGCCGACCTCATCGGCTCTTTTCACAGAACCCGCTCACATGGCATCAGGTGGAAAGGGTTCTCACCTGAAGGCGCGCTCGATGGAGTGGACCTGTCCGCCCCGTCAGAAGAACGCACCAGGTCCCTGCGTCAGGAGATTAACTTCATGGTAGCTCACTCACTGCACCGCCATTCTGAGAGCCTGGTGAACACTTTGGAGCGTGTCGCTCTTCAGGTGATCCAGGAAATCATGAGGCATCAGTACTCTCCGTCAGGACCAGCTCTCGGGACTTACCAAGGAGAGATGCCACTCCAGTCCCGTCCACCACTGCCATTCGCGTTGACAGCACCAGAAGTGCCGAATTCACCGGCATACGTCGTCTACAAGATCGGTGGTGACCCTAGTGACTACCAGTTCTTGCATGAGGCGCCTAAGGAGATCCCTCACGGATACACGTGCACATACGTGCCAGACTGCAGTAACTGGGCACTCACAAACCAGACTGCAACAACAGGGACTTCTGGAACAACAGGAGGAACTTCGGGAACAGATCTTGAGAAGCAGACGTGGCTAGCTAAGTATGCCACTCCGACAAACCTCCAGAGCTCAGCTCCTGCAGTTGGCTCAGAGCTGGAAAAGCAAGCATGGCTGGCTAAGTATACCACTCCGGCGAATCTTCAGAGTTCGACTCCTGCAGCCAGCACCGCGGATCAGATCAGTACAATCCTGAGAGACCAGTTCGGCATGGTGCCGAAAAGGAGGACAATCAGCTATTCCAAGCCGTACCCCAACGAGTACGAGTTGATCCCGCTACCACCCAAATATCGGCTCCCTGATTTCTCCAAGTTTAATGGATCAGATGGTTCCAGCTCCATCGAGCATGTGAGCCGATATTTGGCACAGCTGGGCACGATCTCAGCATCAGATGAGCTGCGTGTGAGGTTCTTCGCACAGTCCCTCACAGGATCGGCTTTCGGATGGTACACATCGCTGCCACCAGACTCAATCCGGACTTGGAAGCAGTTGGAAGAGCAGTTCCACATGCAGTATCACTCAGAGGCTTCCGAGGCTGGCATTGCCGATTTAGCACAAGTACGTCAGAAGCGCGGAGAAACAGTGTCAGAGTACATCCAGCGCTTCAGGACCATGAGGAACCGATGTTATTCGGCTCGTTTGACCGAAAAGGAAGCAGTCGAGTTGGCGGTGGTGGGTCTCGCATCACCGATCAAGGATATGGCTTCCCAAGCAGACTACCCTTCACTGGCGCACATGGTTCAGAAACTGTCATTATATGAGCAGCGCCACCCAGAGCTGTACCAGGACAAATTCAAGCGTGCAGTAGTCCTAGTTGAAGCAGATGAAGACGAAGGCTCTGCGGGAGATCAAGAGGTAGCAGTCGCTGAATGGACTCGGGGGGGAAGCCCCGTGTCCTGCAAGTGGGTTAAGCCACAAGGTCCTCCAAGAGTGTTTGACTTCGACGTTACCAAAGCTGAGCAAATTTTTGACCTCTTACTTAAAGAGAAGCAGCTGAAGTTACCCGAAGGCCTCAAAATCCCCACGGTACAGGAGCTGAACGGGAGGCCATACTGCAAATGGCATAACTCGTTCTCCCATACCACCAACGACTGCAGGGTGTGGCGTCAGCAGATCCAAATGGCGATAGAACAAGGACGTCTAATTTTCAACCAGTACGCCATGAAAGTCGACACTCACCCCTTCCCCGCCGTTAACATGGTGGAGTGCACTTACCCTGGAGGGTGCCAGCCAGGATTCTCGTTCAACATCAACATGGTAGGACCTGGACACCACTCTGGTAAGGACGGAGACGAGGGCAGCTGCTCTCATAGCAAGAACACAGAGGAAGCCGTTCCACGCGATCGGCTCCGTCACGATGGCAAGCGCTACATCACAGAGGGAGAAGTGAGGAATGTGAGATATCAGCGACCTCTCTCTGATCACCTCCTCAACAAGTATGTGAGTCAATATGACCAACGCCGACGGCCCAACGACGATGATGAAAGAGATCGTCTGGCTAGGGACGCTAGGAGACATCGTCGGCATGATCGCGATGAGGAGAGGTATGAGCGCCACGCCAAGGAAAGGTCAAGAGAGCAAGACGACGAGGATAGGCACTGGGACTGTCCCTTCTTCAGACACTGCTGGGATTCAGGAATGAGCCGATTGCCTACAATCGGCAACTGCCCAGAATGTAGACAGAAGAAGAAGGATGCAGCTAACGTGTCCGTGTTCAAACGTCTAGGGCCTCTCCCGCCTCGGAACAAGCACGCTGAGTCCTCTCGGGTGGAAGATCTCGAGGAATTGGAAGACGATGACAAAGAAGAAGATAAGTACCACCGGCCAAGGTGGTGCCCTGATGGACTCAGCCGTTCCCAAAAGCGTAGGGTTCAGCGACTACGTGGTTTGGAGGAAGCCGAAAGGTTGTACCTGCACACGTTGAGGAAGGCGCGGCCTGATCTGGCCGCTAAAATTCAGCGAACCCTGGACGAAGAAGGTCGGCCACAAAGGAAAGAGTGGCGCCCCAAACGAAGGAAAGCCGATGATGAGATATCGGCTGGCACAAACGAGATGTAAGCCTCTTTTGAGCAATACAATCAAGATAGGGGCCGATTCCAGCGATCGACCCGTATTATCCTTGCCATACGTTTCGCCTGTGTTCAGCGTCGATCTAACAGGTGACGGAAAGCTAGGGTATGGGTTTACATCGGCTTACGAGCTCGAGGAAATCGGCATTGGTCATGTCTGCAGAGCCGATGTTCAGGTATAGTTCTGTCGATAACTGCAGAGCCGATATCTGCAGTAACCTGACAGATTCGGCTCGGGGGGCACATAATCAGATAGACGGACGCTATGAACATGTGCGATACATGGGCAATAAAATATTAGGGGCCGATGGGAAAATCGGCCAGTAAAAAAAATGTAACAAGTACAGCCGAATGTAACAAGTACAGCTAATGCAGAACATTTGACTCTAAAGGCTCTACTGAAGAAACGCGCTGAGGGTGTGAAGGGCGTCAGCACGGATGCGATCTCAGCCTCGTCGTCCTCGTCTTTGCCCATCACCAGTTGACTGCTCAGGGTACGAATTTCAGCCAGATCGGTCTTCAGATCGGCTGTGAGGCCCTTTGCTTCCTCTTGGGAGCGGGCAATAAGGGCTTCCTTGTCTTGGATAAGCTGCTTGGTCACCCTGACCCTCTCTTCAAGGTTCTCCAGTTCCTTACGCAGGGTCTCGAGTTCGGCGCTATTGGCAGAAGTGTCAGTTTTGGCGTCTAAAGCAGCCTTCTTCTCGTTGAGCCGTTGACACTTGTCTGCAATATCGGCTCTCAATGGAAGCTGGGTGTGGCGAAGATTAATCCTTTGGCGAGCCGATTGCACCCTTGACTTGAAGACCGACAGAGTCACAGCTGGCCAAAGCTTCACTTGCAGTGTCATAGGGAGATGGGGCTGGATATCTTCGAGGATGCCTTTGACTTCCTCGGAATTTTCAACCAGGGTCTCAATTGAGGAAGAGAGAAAATCCTTGAGGTGCTGGAGTGGAACATGGACCATGCTAGGACGGGGCTCTCCACTTGCCTTGGAAGTAGTTGGTTCGATGGATTCAGGATCGAACGTCAGCAAGCTTGAGAGATCACAACCCTGACAATACGAACAAAAGTGGTGTTAGCATACAACGAAGAAAGTGATAGAGCCAAGGAAGTGGGGTGTACCTCTCCCAAGGTAGGAGGAGCAGCCTATGTTGTAATAATCGGCTTTTCTGTGGACTTGGCTAGGTTAGCCACTTGGTCAGCCACGATCGTCGAGGTGGCTAGGTCTAGCGTGGCGGACGGCATCAGTACCTCCTCGACGTCTCCGCTAGAGGTATCATTAGTCTGCAAAAGGAAGTAATTAGCCGATCCAAGTGTCAATGGGTTAGCATGAAGTGTAAACCAGGGAGATAAATACATTTGAGAACTCCTGGCTTGATGGAGAAGCTCGCGGGTCTTTACGAGCCCTTTTGACGCATCGACGCTTCACGCGTGACCCTGATTTGGTCGGGGCTTGGGGAGCAGGAGGCTCGGGAATCGACCTTTTCTTAGAAGCCGGCGCTGGCGAGGCCGTCTGGCTCTGGGTGCTGGACCTCTCGGAGTTGCCCGAGCTCGAATCCCTCTGGCTGGATTCTACGGCCCCGCTGGAGTTTTCTTCGGTGGAAGTCTGTAGAAAAGAGTACAAGCATGTTGCAAAAGACTGGGAAAGCAGATAAATGTGGACAGAGCACAAATCAACTTACGTGCAAGCTTTCTTGGGCAGGAGCTTTGCGCTTCAGGGTCTTTCTGGCAGCCACCTTCCTCACTGCCGTCCTCGCCTGAGTCGAGGCTCGGGGGGCAACTGGCCCCTAAGATGCTTTACTCTTGGGAGCCGATTTCGGTGAAATCGGCTGACTCTGCATTATGACTTTCTTCAGGGGTGGCGAGCTCTGGCAGAAGAGAACCACTGGGGCCGGAGGAAGGAATTCGAAGGGGGAGCCATCGGCTTGCGTGGGAGCTGGGCCATCTTGTTGCTGCCAGGAGATGGAGTCAGGTTACAGACAATCACCATAAGCCATTGCAAGAAATTTATAAGTAATGGTACCTGGTCTGCAGGAACGTCATACTCGGCATCAAGTTGTCTCAGCAGCGGTCCTAGAGCCCTTCTGAAGGCATGGGTCTTCCACATGGACCATCAAGTCTCGAAACCATCGGTAGTGAAGGTGAAACGGAGGTTGTGGGGAATTGGAATGGCCAAAGCATCAAAGAAGGTATAGCACCTTTGGCCAGTGAGGATGTCAGGCAGTTCAGCTCTGCTTGCTGTCAGGTGGTGTAGGAAGAAGTGTGGAGGCACCTGCCCGAGACCAAGCTATCGTGCTAATACTACCGGTTGGTAAGACTCATAACCAGGCTTGATGATCCGGTTTGAGGTACTCATGCCAACTGGGAGAAAGCAAGGATGAATCATAATGGAATACAAATGCCGGGTGCTAGCGTCATCGGCAAAGTTATCCAATCGGAAGGAGACTGGGTTCTCAAAGTTCTCCGATTCAGTATAAGGAAAGAACAGGGGGTTGTCCAAACCTTGGAAGAAAATCTTGAACCACCCTGCTGCTTCCTTAGGGATCAGCCTGCTGCCTGGGAGACCGTACAAAGCTTGGCCATAGCTGGTGCATCGGATCTCCTTTCCATTAGCATCTGGGAAGGTGCAGGTGGCCAAAGGTGGGAAGTCTGGGATCTGGTTCTGAAAGTACAGCTGAGCCCATAACTGAATAAACCACCAGGGGCCTCCAGTTTTAACTGTCTTTTGAGAGAACAGTTTGACAGACATCAGTTGAAGAGATCGATAGACCTCTCCAAGAAACAGTTTGCCGAGGCCAAGTTGGGTGCCTTTGGCAAGTTCATAGGCCAGGGAAAGGTAATTCTTGGTAGGGGCGAGTGATGGGCCACAGAATATGAAGTGCTCCAACCAGAAGTTCAGGAAGGCTGTGTGTTCTCTCTCTGCCACAGGGCCTTTGGTTTTCATATAACGATTGAGGTAGGCACCCCAGCTGGTACACTCTTTTTTAGAGGAAAGGGTGAAAAGAACTTTCGGCAGCTTGAATGCAGAAGGGCTTGGGGATGCAATGTCTAGGCCTGTGATCATGGCCACATCCAGCAGAGTTGGTGTCATAGGGCCATGGCCAAACATGAAGCAGTTCAGTGCATCAGACCAGAAGTAGCCGATGGTTTTCAGGATATTTTCATTCTTTTCAAGGGGAGACAATGATAATGACAAGGCATCGGCTATCCCTATGGCTTCCCAGGTGGCATAGTGGGTTTTGGATACTCTATTGTACCATGCCACCCAACCCTCAGGAGGATTAGGCCAGGCTCGCAGGCAGTCGGCCCAGGAAGACAGATCTAAGTTCTGGTTCACGAAGGGGATTCTGTTAGCCTCGCATGAAATTAAGAGAGCGGAACTCTCGGAAGAACGGGGACCGAGGCACATAGAATTTGCGAGAGAAGGATGTGGCAGTAGGATGTCTGAAACCTAAAATTAGTAGCGGAACAGAACATTAATTCAGGTGTTTGCTATTAATCCTAGCGTTGATTCGAGTGGCGAGAGGAGGTTAAGGATTACCTTCAGACCGGAGACCATGGCGTTGGTATTGGATGATTCCGCCATTGGATGCGCTGTAGAGTTGGGGTGGCGCGGTCGAGATCTGGGATGCGGGCGGCCGTAAGTTGGAACTGCTCAGGCGGCGATTTGGGGATCTGAGTTTGCTTTCTCAGACGGAGGTCGCAGGTTACCATTTGGAGGGGCAGCTGGGTTGGCCTTACTCGTGTTTTTATGGTAGAGACCGATGCGATGCCATCGGCTCTTTTGGGAGATCGTTTGACTTTGACTATCGGCAGAAAGTTGATTGGAATACTTCTTCATTAATAAAAGGAGGGTTTTTTACAATGAAGAGCCGATTGCTCAAGAAAGGGGGAACAAGAGAAGAGCCGATTGCTTGAGTACTATAGATCCTGCTCTACTAATCCTCGCTGCCCTCGTCGTCGGCATCGTAGCTGCCGCCGGCGCTGCTTCCGGAGAACTCCTCGTCGCTGCTACCCCAGCCCTCGGCCGGAGCTTCTTCCTCCTCATCATCATCATCATCTTCACTGTCCGCCCAAGCGCGGAAGCGCTTCGCCGGCGGGTACCCAGCGGAGGAGGAAGAGTCGTCTTCCTCCTCTTCTTCCTGTTCCTCCTCTTCTTCCTCGTCTTCCTCTTCCTCCTCCTTATCGGAGGAAGTGGGGTTCCCCCAGGATTGGAGGTCATCCTCGCTCTCGCTCTCCAGTTCCCCTTCAATGAGGAACTGGAGGTCGCCCTCCCCATCAGTCAGGGGCAGGTCGCCATCTGATCCGACGAGGGCTTCTGGTGGGCCATCTGACACGAAGTCGAAGTCCCACTCTGGCTCTGACATTGGCTCGCTCGAGGAAGAGGATTGGAAAGAGAGGCCGGAGGAGACGGAGGAAGAAGAAGACATTGTTACAGGGAAAGAGGGTTTTTTCGGTGCCGATAGCTAGAACAGAGGAGGGGGATGAAGAGGCGAATCGGTCGGCACAGTTAAATAAGGGGGAACCTAGTGGAGATTTAATGCCATTGCAGTTTCCGAGGAAGTGATGCTAAAGCTATCAAATCTTGCAGAGAAGTTGAGAAGGCAAGGCATCATGATGAAGAATACTGCGACGATTTTGCTCTTCCACGACATGACCCGACGAAGAAAGAGCGGAGTGATTTTGGAACTATCAATTCCAAAACCAGGGGGGCATGTGTTATCACCAGAATTTGACCGAGTCAGAGGTGGGCCGCGATCAAGATGGGCTTGAAGAATATACATGGAAGAAATACGTGAATCGGCCTTATATGCAAAGTTTGGGCTAGTTTGCCCGTGTATCTGTAATATAGTAGGATACGTGTCGGTTAGGTAGAGTTTGGCTCGTGCCCGGTTGGGATTATTCCCACGATTAGAAAGTCTACGGACTATAAATATGTATCTAGGGTTTATGAAATAAACAACAATCACGTTCACCACAAACCAATCTAGGCGCATCGCCAACTCCCTTGTCTCGAGGGTTTCTTCCGGGTAAGCATCATGCTGCCTAGATCGCATCTAGTTTATTCGCTGTTCATGCGTTGCTCGTACTGAAGCCTTTTTGATGGCGAGCAACGTAGTTATCTTAGACGTATTAGGGTTAGCATTGTTCATCGTATCATATGTTGTTGTCGTGCAACCCTGAGACGTCTAGCCGCCCTTACACCTATCTCAGGTGTAAGGGCGGCACCCCGCTTGATCATTATTTAGTAGATCCGATCCGTTATGGTTGCTCCTTGTTCTTCAAGGATTAGTTTAATATCTGCATAGTTAGGCCTTACAAACGGGTTGAAGGATCCAGTGGCGCGTAGGGTGTAGTTTGCTAGCCCTAGACAGGATGTTCCGGGGATCAACCTCGTGTTGGTTTTTAGGCCTTGTCTAGGGTCGGCTTACGATCACCGTGCGTGGCCGCCAGGCTCAATCACGAGTAGGATGTTCCGATTATGTGGTGAAAACCCTAAATCGTAGTAGGTCGTTTTAGCTTTATTTTGATCAAGCAGGACCACCATATATTCGTACACCCCGTACGAATCATGGGTGGATTGGCTCTTTGAGCCGATCCACAGGACAACCTGAGAGCCGATCGAGGCTCGTATTTAATGTTTACGTGTATGCCATGCAGGAAATTAAGCGAGGCACATCCATCACCTTCCTGACCAGGTATAGGTCAGGTGGCACGCCCTTGCACCAGCATCGGACGTGCGTGCCGAGTCTTTGCGGGCCATCGCTCGGAGGGACCAGGGCCAGCCGCAGTCCTGGGAGCCTCCCGGCTCTACTGTGTTGCCCGTCGCTGCTCGTCGGTGGGTTTCTGACCGCAACATTCTAGCACGCCCGGTGGGACAATCTTCGACATCAACCGCATCGCCATCTACATCTGAGATGGCGGAGGGCACTCCAATCACGTACGAGGATTTGACCGAGGAGCTCAAGAAGAAGTATGACGAGGTCAAAGCGATCCTCGAAGCCGACCTCATCGGCTCTTTTCACAGAACCCGCTCACATGGCATCAGGTGGAAAGGGTTCTCACCTGAAGGCGCGCTCGATGGAGTGGACCTGTCCGCCCCGTCAGAAGAACGCACCAGGTCCCTGCGTCAGGAGATTAACTTCATGGTAGCTCACTCGCTGCATCACCATTCTGAGAGCCTGGTGAACACTTTGGAGCGTGTCGCTCTTCGGGTGATCCAGGAAATCATGAGGCATCAGTACTCTCCGTCAGGACCAGCTCTCGGGACTTACCAAGAAGAGATGCCACTCCAGTCCCGTCCACCGCTGCCATTCGCGTTGGCAGCACCAGAGGTGCCAAATTCACCGGTATACGCCATTGACATGGTGGAACGCACGTACCCTGGGAGGTGCCAGCCAAGATTCTCGTTCAACATCAACATGGTAGGACTTGAGCGCAACCCTGGTAAGGACAGAGACGAGGGCAGCTGCTCTCATAGCGAGGACAAGGAGGAAGCCGTTCCACGCGATCGGCTCCGACACTTCCAAAAAATCCTGGTTACAATCAAGATGAAGGCCGATTCCAGCAACCGGCCCGTATTGTCCTTGCCACACGTCCCCCCTGTATTTAGTGTCGACCTCACAGGTGACGGAAAGCTAGGGTATGGGTTTACATCGGCTGATGAGCTAGAAGAAGTCGACATCGGACCTGGGGATAAGCCGCGACCAACTTTTATCAGCAAGAAGTTAGATCCACATCTTAGGAGTCAGATGATAGCTCTGTTAAAAGAATACCCAGATTGCTTTACATGGGATTACACAGAAATGCCTGGGTTAGACAGGAGCATCATTGAGCATCGGCTCCCCCTTAAGAAGGGATTTCGGCCGTTCCAACAACGAGCACGTCAGATGAAGGCCGAAATTCTGGAAGAGGTCAAGAAAGAGATCGAGAAGATGTTGGCCGCCGGGTTCATCGGGCCATGCAGGTATGCTGAATGGATCTCCAGTATCGTTCCTGTAGAAAAGAAGGACGGCCGATGGCGTGTGGCCATCGATTTCCGAGATCTCAACAGAGCCACTCCAAAAGATGAATATCCGATGCCTGTGGCAGAAACGTTGATCAATGCAGCTGCTGGCCACAAGGTGTTGAGCTTCATGGATGGCAACGCCGGCTATAACCAAATCTTCATGGCTCCAGAAGATATACACAAGACCGCGTTCAGAGTACCAGGGGCAGTAGGCTTGTTTGAGTATGTAGTCATGACCTTTGGGTTGAAGAATGCTGGTGCAACATACCAAAGAGCCATGAATTATATATTTCACGATCTGATCGGCAAGTTGGGGGAAATCTACATCGATGACGTGGTAGTCAAATCTGTCTCCATGGAGGGACACTTAGACGATTTGCGACGCATCTTAGACCGAACTCGGAAGTTCGGACTGAGAATGAATCCAAAGAAGTGTGCTTTTGGTGTGACGGCTGGTCAGTTCCTAGGTTTTCTGGTTCATGAACGGGGAATTGAGATCGGCCTGAAAAGTCAAGAGGCAGTGCGTACCATGCAGCCGCCCACCACGAAGAAGGAGCTCCAACGTCTTATCGGCAAGATCAATTTTTTCCGACGATTCATCTCTAACCTGTCAGGACGAATCGAGCCGTTCATAGCACTGGTGAAAATTAAATCTGATGACGAGTTTCACTGGGGGGCAGAACAGCAGCAGGCGTTTGATGAGATTAAGCGGTATCTGACAACACCGCCTGTGCTAGTTCCGCCCCAACAAGACAGGCCGTTCTATATCTACTTGTCAGTAGCTGACACGTCCATCGCTTCGGTGGTGGTGCAACTCTATGAGGGTGTTGAAAAGGTCGTTTTCGACCTCAGCAGAAGGATGTTGGACGCGGAGACAAGGTATCCTGAGGTCGAGAAGCTTTGCCTTTGCCTGTTCTTCACCTGCACCAAGCTTCATCACATCCTTTTGATGGCAGAGATCATCGTCATATGCAAGTCAGACGTTGTCAAGCACATGCTGTCGGCCCCTGTTTTGAAAGGCCGACTTGGTAAGTGGATGTTTGCATTGTCGGAATTAGATCTTCGGTATCAGCCTGCGAAAGCGGTCAAGGGACAAGCGTTGGCCGACCTTATAGCTGAACGGATCAATACCAATAT
Source organism: Lolium perenne (assembly GCF_019359855.2). Classification (NCBI taxonomy): domain Eukaryota; kingdom Viridiplantae; phylum Streptophyta; class Magnoliopsida; order Poales; family Poaceae; genus Lolium; species Lolium perenne. The sequence continues at coordinate 191,945,342 of NC_067250.2, read as the reverse complement.
AGCAGCACTATCTATACGTGCATGGGCTATGTTCCTCGATGGATCGGCTTGTGACGATGGTTGTGGCATCGGCATTCTGCTCGTGTCGCCTCGGGGGGCAACATACTCCTTTTCCATCAGACTATCTACCCCTTGCACCAACAATGTCGCTGAGTATGAGGCAGTGCGTAAGGGAATGGAGTTGCTGCTGGAAGCCGGGGCAGAAGCGGTAGAGCTTTTTGGAGACTCAAAGTTGGTGATTAACCAGCTCACGGATGAATATAAGTGCGAGAGTGAATCGCTTTTCCCATATTGGATGGAATGCCGTGAGTTGATGACACAGTTTCGGTACATCAACTTTAATTGGGTCCCAAGATCCCAAAACACTGAGGCCAACGATCTCGCACAAATGGCGTCAGGCTATAAGGACACATCAGACGGGTCAGAAGTTCAGGTGCAGTTCCTGGAACAGGATGATTGGAGAGCCGAAATCTTCAATTACTTAAAAGATTCGGCTCGGGGGGCACCTAAACGGATAAGGTACAAGGCCATGAAGTATGTCCTCATAGGAGACGACATGTTCTACAGGACATTGGAAGGGTTACTACTCAAGTGCCTGGGACCAACTGAGTCTAATCGGCTCTTACATGAGGTACATGAAGGCGCCTGTGGAACTCACCAGTCGGCTCATAAGATGAAGTGGCTAATTAGGCGATCAGGGTTTTATTGGCCCACCATGCTTGAAGATTGCTTCAAGTACTACAAGGGGTGCCAAGTGTGCCAGATGTTCGGGAAGATTCAGATGGTACCCGCATCAGCAATGAACCCTATCATCAAGCCTTGGCCGTTTCGAGGGTGGGGCATGGATATGATCGGCAAAATCCATCCGGCGTCGAGTAAAAAACATGAATGGATTTTGGTCATTACAGATTACTTCACCAAGTGGGTGGAGGCCGTCCCTATGAAGAAGGTGAAATCAGAAGATGTGATCAAGTTTGTGAAAGAACACGTCATTCATAGGTTCGGGATTCCCCAAACTATCACGACCGATGGAGGTTCGGTCTTTATTTCTAAAGAATTCAGAAAGTTCTGTGATGACATGGGGATTAAGCTGATCCGACCATCTCCATACTATGCTCAAGCCAATGGGCAAGCTGAAGCGTCCAATCAGAGCCTGATCAAGCTGATCAAGAGAAAAATTGACGAGAACCCTAGGGATTGGCATGAAACGTTATCAGAAGCTTTGTGGGCCTACCGCATGTCATGCCATGGAGCTATAAAAACTTCGCCATACCAGCTCGTCTATGGACAGGAAGCCGTATTACCTTGGGAAATTACGGCTGGATCAAGACGTGTCACATTTCAGAATGATCTAACAACTGAAGAATATGCAGCTTTGATGAGTGACACTATTGAGGACGCAACAAAACTTAGACTTTGGTCGTTGGAGAAGATTAAAGAGAACAAAGCCAGGGTAGCTCGTGCATACAATAAGAAGGTTAGACCAAAGGAGTTTCAAGTTGGTGATCTAGTATGGGAAGCTGTGTTGCCATTAGGAACCAAGGACAAAGCATATGGCAAATGGTCTCCTAATTGGCACTGTCCGTACAAAGTCGTCCAGGCCTTGAAGGGTAATGCATACATGCTGGAGCAGTTGGACGGCGTTAAGTTCCCAGTAGCCGTCAATGGTCAACACCTCAAGAAGTATTTCCCAAGTATGTGGGATGACCAGTAAAAGAAGTATGAGGGGGGGCCAATTGGAAATCGGCCAGTAAAAAAATATTTTTGCTATACAAATCATAGCCGATGCGCAGACATTGACTTGAGAAATATGGATACCAGTATAGCCGATGCACGGGCATCGACTTGAGAATAATGAAAAAGCCGATGCGTAGCCATCGACTCTAGAGGAACAAAGCTCAATGGAGCAGGTTGACAGATCGGTTTCATACCAGAGTTCACGGCATCTGAGATAATTTTCTTATTAGATTTGCTGTATATGTGTGTTTGAGATCGGAGGATGGTGTGGACACGAATGGGATCTGTTGACCGTATGAATAGGCAACTGTTATGGCCTTAAAGCATGTTTATGGCATAAGCCAATGCCCTGCCATCGGATCTTTGTACATCAACTTTGTTTGACAATCGGCAAAATCGATAAAGGATTTCTTACAAAGAAAGAGCCGATTGCTCGAGAAAGGAAGAACAAAAGGAAGGCCTACTGGCCGATCTACTACTACTACTAGGCCTATGCTACTAGGTCCTAGTCTACGGGCCGTTGCTACCCTCGTCGTCGTCAGAACTCTCGTCGGCGCTGCTGCCGGCGGGCTCCTCGTCGCTGCTCCAGCGGCCCCCAGTGGTGGCCTCCTCATCTTCATCATCGTCGTCGTCGTCGTCGTCGTCTGACCCAGCGCGGAACCGCTTAGCCGGCGGGTAGTCCTCGAGGGAGTCGTCGTCGTCTTCCTCCTCCTCTGCCTCGGAGGAGGTGTAATCGTCCCAGGAGAACGAGTCATCCTCGCTCCCTGGCTCCAGTTCCCCATCAGCGAGGAATTGGAGATCTTCATCTCCGCTGGTCAAGGACTTGTCGTCCTCGGACCAGACGGAGGAGGCGTGGTCCTCCTGGTCCCACTCCTCTGGGGCGCGCTCGTTGTACGCCGCCATCTGAGCCACCACCAGATCCCATTCTGGTGTGGGCTCGCGGGAGGAGGAGGATGAGGAGGAGTAGGACTGGGAGGAGAGGTCCGATGAGGCGGAGGAGGAAGAGGAGAAGGACATTGCTCTGAGATTGGGGGTTTTCTTGGTGCCGATGGCCAGAACAGAGCAAGGGGATGAAGTGGCGAACGGTCAGAGCGGTTAAATAAAGGGGATATAGTGGAGATTCAATGCCACAGCAGTTTCCGAGGAGATGGTGCCCAACAGGAAAAATTTGCCAGATCACGCGGAGAAGTGGAAGAGGCAAGGCATCATGATGAAGGATATTGCGACGGTTCTGCCACGACATGACCCGACGAAGAAAGAGCGGAGTGATTTTGGAATTATCAATTCCAAAACCAGGGGGGCATGTGTTATCACCAGAATTTGACCGATTCAGAGGTGGGCCGCGATCAAGATGGGCTTGAAGAATATACATGGAAGAAATACATGAATCGGCCTTATATGCAAAGTTTGGGCTAGTTTGCCCGTGTATCTGTAATATAGTAGGATACGTGTCGGTTAGATAGAGTTTGGCTCGTGCCCGGTTGGGATTATTCCCACGATTAGAAAGTCTACGGACTATAAATATGTATCTAGGGTTTATGAAATAAACAACAATCACGTTCACCACAAACCAATCTAGGCGCATCGCCAACTCCCTTGTCTCGAGGGTTTCTTCCGGGTAAGCATCATGCTGCCTAGATCGCATCTTGCGATCTAGGCAGTACAAGTTTATTCGCTGTGCATGCGTTGCTCGTACTGAAGCCTTTTTGATGGCGAGCAACATAGTTATCTTAGACGTGTTAGGGTTAGCATTGTTCATCATATCATATGAGACCAATCAAGCAACCTTTGCGGCGTTTTTCGGAACCAAACCGCAAAGCCATGCTGTCAGAAATTGATCGACTTAGAGAAGCTGGTTTCATCAAAGAGATATCTACTGAGGCCACTTGGGTAGCTAACCCAGTGATGGTGCCGAAGAAAAACACGAAAGTCCTTCGCATGTGTGTCGACTTTACGTGCCTCAATAAACATTGTCCAAAGGATCACTTTCCCCTCCCAAGGATCGATCAGATTATCGACTCCACGGCAGGATGTGAACGTCTTTCCTTCTTGGACGCATATTCTGGTTACAATCAGATCAGATTAAAAGAAGACGACGAAGCCAAAACAGCGTTCATCACACCGTATGGCGTATTTTGTTACAAAACAATGCCCTTCGGGTTGAAAAACGCGGGAGCAACATATCAACGGATGATGCAGAAGTGCCTAGCAACACAGATTGGGAAAAATGTACAAGTGTACATCGACGACGTCGTCATCACATCAAAAAAGGGGGCAACATTAATCGAGGACTTGAAGGAAACTTTCGACAACCTCGACAAATTTTGTCTCAAGTTGAATCCGACGAAATGTTCTTTTGGCGTCCCTGCAGGAGAACTTCTCGGGTTCCTAGTTTCAGCAAGAGGGATTGAAGCAAATCCCGAAAAAATCCAAGCTATCGTAACAATGAGAAAGCCAACAAAGTTGAAGGAAATACAGCAGTTAACTAGGCGAGTCACAGCTTTAAGCAGATTCATCGCCAGGCTGGGAGAAAAGGCGCTACCATTCTACGCCCTAATCAAACAAGGAGAGAAGTTCCAGTGGAACGAAGAGGCAGATAGGGCCTTCGAGGACATCAAACAGAAAATTTCGACACCACCAATTCTAGTGGCGCCAAAAGAGAAAGAACCGCTCCTGTTATATATTGCGGCTACACCTCAGGTGGTCAGCACGGCACTAGTTGTCGAAAGAGAAGAAGAAGGAAAACTCCATGGAGTGCAGAGGCCAGTATATTTCATCAGCGAAGTATTATCGCCTTCAAACAGAGGTACCCGCAGTACCAAAAGCTAGCATATGGAGTATTCACAACCGCAAGAAAATTGCGCCACTATTTTTCGGCGCATTCGATAATAGTGGTCAATGAGGCGCCTTTATCCAACATACTCAATAATCCAGAAGCTACAGGCCGTGTCTCCCTTTGGGGAATAGAACTTTCTCCTCGGGACATCACATATGAAAAACAAAGGCAATAAAGTCACAAATTCTACCAGACTTCATCGCAGAGTGGATGGAGTTGCAAAACACAGGACCTCCGGATTTATCGAGAACCTGGACTATGAACTTCGACGGGTCCAAAAGGTTAGAAGGAGCTGGAGCAGGGGTAATACTCATATCACCTGAAGGCGACAAACTGAAATACGTCTTGCGGATGACGTTCCCAAACGCATCTAATAATGAGGCAGAATATGAAGCCCTTATACATGGGATGAAGATGGCGAAAGCCTGTGGCGCAACTCGACTAAAAATATTTGGCGACTCACAATTGGTAGCTCAGCAAGTCATGAACCAATGTGATGCGGTCAATGATAGCATGGTGGCGTACAAAGAGATGTATAATGAGCTGGAGAAGCTGTTTGACGGATGCGAAGTAAACCATATCAGTAGGCTGAGCAATGAGATGTTCTTGCAAACATCGGGTCGCAGTGCCTCGCAATTCCCCCAGGTGTGTTCTGGGAAGAAATAACAGAGAGGTCCACGAAGCCGAAGAAATTAACAAAGAAAGAGAAGAGCGAGAAACCCTCGG